>NC_068358.1:14125824-14499574 GCF_020536995.1 Dreissena polymorpha | reverse complement strand
GTTGCGTTTAGGATTTCCCTTTTATCGGCATTGGTCGTTATAATGCTATATTGCTTTCAAAGAGGTACTGATTCGCTTAGAAGCACATACTTAAAGAAGGGCATAACAATAAGAACACTACGAACATCACCCACAGATGTTGTATAACAGCACAAAACAAAGCGATGCACCTGGTATGCACTTTGATTCTGCAGTGCATACATATATATGAAGGAAAGTGGGAGGTTTCATAAGATTTACGACTTCTTTGTATCTGCAATAGTTATCTTATCTTGTTTGCTTAACAACTCATTATTTTCGTTGACCTTGATCTTTCCCAGGAAGTTAAATCAGCGTCCGGGCTCCAGTACTGTAAATAATCGTTTAATCTTTGTTTTAACAACTGTTTTATCTGATTCGTAAGAACCTGATCCTTGATTTCTTTCACAAAACTGCTGTCGCGCGACACAATCTGTGATAAATCAGAAGCCACAGGATTTACTCAAACCTGCATTTGTTATTCAACGCATGACGGCAATTTATGACGAGCCATGCTAACAGCAGAAACGAATCTCATTTATAAAGAAATCGAGTGGTCAACCAAAGATATAACGTGGCATATAGGGCAAATTAGTTCACATGTTGTTCGTGAAAACGGACGCTGTAAAGCGGCTCTTCGGGGAGTCATAAACAGCGGAATAAACCCAGACGATGCTTGTTGAAACGTAATAAAAGCCATTATTTCTTGATGTATTGGGCAGTAGAATTCTTACAAATGTCATCCAAGAGTGGCGTGTAGTAATTTCCATTTACGAAAATCTTATGGGAGTAAATGCTTAAGCTTTAAAACAAAGAACGATCCTTTTGGAAGTGTTCAATGCCAGCACACATTCATCTGGAGAAGGGGCGCATGCTTGAAGGCTTGCCCTTTCGGCGAAATGTACAAAACATCTATGAATCGAATAGAAGACATTGGTAGACTTCAGTAAGGTAATTTAAATGCAATTTGATTTTTTAAATAAAATAATATTTCGGTCAAACTACTCGGAAGCGAAAGAACAAAACAAAACTTTACACTAATGCCTGATTGGCGTAAGGTTGATCCAGTGGCTAATCAAATATGTGGATATGGTCCAGGTTTATTCGGTGTTATTCCTTATTTTATTGTATTTATTGAACCTTTTCGCGACCGACATTTTCAATGAATGAACGTGTTTGCTCGATAAGCTGTTTATTCTCTGTTAAAATACTGCACAACACAAATGTTTTGATTTATGATGTAATCAAGCCGTAGATGATATAACAAGAGCGCAAACATTGACACATAGCAAACAAAATAAGGTAAAACAGAACAGTGCAGACTGAGCTGTTGTATATTCAAATCGAGTTATATACATACTCTTAAAGTAATGTCACGTTTCACAATAAAAACTGTCATTTGCGTTCAAACAAAACGCTCCAGTGTATATAATAAAATCATGCAGACCATTAAAACAACATTTCATTTTCACTGTTCAATTTGTAGCCTAAATCTCTATCTAGCAAATACAGTTGTTATATTGTATTTTTATTATACTGTTGTCGGCATCATGGGGGATGTAAATGCATCCAAAACCTAATATAAAAACCATATAAAACATCCAAATGTACATAACTTGAGATCAACATTAATCACAAACCTGTCATAAAGTATGAATTAAGTTGCATGAAGATATGCATGTCTTTCTTACGAAATATTTTATTCCAATTCATATTACGATATTAATTCAATTTGTTTTTGACACGATAAAAGCACAAAGAGCCTGTATTCACCAACCATTTGCTATACTTACAAAATGGGAATACGGGATACTCATACAATGGAAGTGTTGGGGTGTAGTTTAATGTTTGTTTAACTTAACATGCACCACCTCCTTTTTATGTCCCCTAGTCTATACTGGGGAACATCATGTTTTTGCCTTGTCTGTTTGTTGGTTTGCGTCAAACTTTAACATTGGCCATAACTTTTGCAATATTGAAGATAGCAACTTGATATTTGGCATGCATATGTATCTCATGGAGCTGCTCATTTTGAGTGGTGAAAGGTCACGGTCAAGGTCATCATTCAAGGCCAAAGGTCAAATATATCGGGGACATAGTGTTTCACAAACACATCTTGTTATTTTTTCGAAAAAATCTAGATGGATATACGCATCAATAGAGACATGTATTTATCCTTTGCACACATGTAACGTATTAGAACGTACACGTTTTTTCTCTCCTCAAAACCGGGGCGATTTTTACAGTGAACGACTACAACGTTATAGAAAGCATACACATTTCGTTGTTTCAAAAC
The DNA here is from genome assembly GCF_020536995.1 of Dreissena polymorpha. Lineage (NCBI taxonomy): Eukaryota > Metazoa > Mollusca > Bivalvia > Myida > Dreissenidae > Dreissena > Dreissena polymorpha. The sequence continues at coordinate 14,497,260 of NC_068358.1, read as the reverse complement.
CTCGACCCTTAATAGGCGTAGGAACCCTGAAACATTTTTTTCTTAAAAAAATACAATTATCAATGTTTGTAAATGAACTGAAACTTAATCAAAGACAAAAATTAAAATAAGACCGCGACGTTCGAATGTTCAATATACTGTCTGTTGACAATATACTTGTCAAATAAAGTTTCGACCATTTATGGTTATTATTGAGAGTTAAAATCAATAAATATTTAAATGCTCAAAATTCATCTTAAAAACAACAACAAATGAGTGGTATTTTGAAAACAATGATTTTCTGTCATGTTTGTGGTATAAACTTAAGAAAGTTCTGCATTTCGAATGTTTATATGACAACGTTTTGGCAAAAAGATCAAATCATACAACGGATCATGTGTAATATTGTTTATTGATCTGTATTCATTTTTTTCAAAAATACGTTTTTATACGTTACAGGGTTTATTTGCTATTGACAAAAGTTCGTAAAAATACGTTACAGTTCTTCTCTTTTGTCTACATCTACTATATACTAGTATTAGCATGCACTTCATTTTTCAGTTGTATAAAAGCGTAAAAATACGGTAGAAACCGCTATCGGGCATCCCTTTCTAAAACAAATTATAACGTATTTTAGCTGATAACTGTTTGACGATAAATAACTATGACGGGTAAAAACGTATTTTAGGCCCGATTTTCGTTGAGAACCGTAAAATGTATTTCAAAAATCGCGAAAATCCGTTACAGTATTGAAAATTGTGAAAAACGTGCACGTTTAACAACGTTGTAGGTGTTACCTTTAAAAAAAGCCCCGGTTTTGAGAAGAGAACAATTGTATGCGTTTCAATACGCTACAGCGTTTCGCTGCAAAAATCGACCAGGTGCTTAAAGGATATGCAAACTCTTAAGGATGGGTTCTATGTATATTCATTATTCAAAACTTTCATAAATGGGTAGGTGAATACGGGCGGGCAATGATTTGTTCAGAAAAGCGGCTCTTGTGTCATTCCTTTTTATTTCTGAGAAATTGATTAAGAATAGAATCAATGCAGCTTTGTCGGACCGTATTTGGTACAAAAACGAATATGGTACAAGTTTGTACCATATTCGGCCGAATATGGTACAACTGTCTAATTGTACCATATACGTATCTGCAGTTTTGGGGTAAAATGCCTGACCGAATATGGTACAAACTTGTACCATATTCGGATGAAAAATGTACCACATTCGTTCCGAATATGATACACACTCATCATCGTAATCATCATCATCATCATCATTGTTATCTCATCATCATCATCATCATCATCATCATCGTTATCTCATCATCATCATCATCATCATCATCATCATCATCATCACATCAATTATCAACACCCCAATGATCATCATCGTTGTTATCTTTACCAACACCACCATCATCATCACCATCAAAACCAACATCATCATATCCATTATCATGATCGTAATGGTGATCACAAAAGTTTTTTTTGTGATGATAATGACAGCGATGTTTTCGGTCGATAATGAGGATGTTGTGATGATGATGACGACGATGAGAATATCATCATCATCATCGGCCAATAAACATCGCCATCATCATCATCACAAATATTTTGTTATCATCATCATCATTAACATCATCGTCGGCCGATAAACATCGCCGTCATCATCATCTAAAACTTATCATCATCATTATAACCATCATCATCGTCCGATAAACATCGCTGTCATCATCATCCCAAAACGTTTGTTATCATCATCATCATCATCATCATTATCATCATCATCATCATCATCACCACAATCATCAAACCCCAATCATCATAACCACTGTCATCATCATCACCACCACCATCATCATCACAATTTTTTTACCATCATCATCATCACAAATGTTTTGTCATCATCATCATCACATATTCATTTTACATTTTGTATTTTATAATTTGTTTCATTCAAGAGATTCAACAAACTTGTACTTTTTTCATTTATTGGTATACTGACAGGATTTTTCAAAGTAATATTGAAGAACATAGAACAGCATTTAAATTTTAATCCAACTGTAGCATTTTGACAAGACATAATATACATATATACATTCATTTTAGTAGCAGCCAAAATATCCCAAATGTGCTTCGTAAAAAGTTACCAGTAAATGAGCAAATGACAACAAATTTCCGGTAGAAGAACATAATCATCAATCACAAAAATAACATAACAGGTTTCCAAACACCGATATACATGTATATTTCACCTGTAATGTCTGTACATGACATCTATGATATCATACCAACCGATTCCACTAACACGCAAACGCAGCCATGCGTTTGCCCATTTTGGCCCCTTGATGATTTCTTTTATTGCCGAAATAAGACCGCTGTTTCTGCCCGCTCTTGTTAATAGGAAACGAACGCTAACAGGATTTCTGTTACTAGTATCTAGTCCAATATCCGGCCGAATGTAAATTCTAGGTGTTTGCAAACTCATTGACCTTATTAAATCTCTAAAGGGTTTGCCGACCTTCGCCAACACAAACTGGATTGACGGGTTTGATTGTATGCAGAACTTAAAAATTTCAACTTGAATGTGAAGTGGTAACATCAGAAATGGAAAAGTCGTTCGCTTCTGTGCCCTCCTATTGTTTATCATATCTTGAAGCTCTTTCAGGGCTGAACACACAGAGACGTCACCGTTGTCGCCAGAGTCACCGTTGTCGCCGGAGTCACCGTTGTCGCCAGACGCAGCGTTGTCGCCGGAGTCACCGTTGTCGCCGGAGTCACCGTTGTCGCTGGAGTCACCGTTGTCGCCGGAGTCACCGTTGTCGCCGGAGTCACCGTTGTCGCCAGACGCAGCGTTGTCGCCAGATGCAGTGTTGTCGCCAGACGCAGCGTTGTCGCCGGAGTCACCGTTGTCGCCAGACGCAGCGTTGTCGCCGGAGTCACCGTTGTCGCCGGAGTCACCGTTGTCGCTGGAGTCACCGTTGTCGCCGGAGTCACCGTTGTCGCAAGAGTCACCGTTGTCGCCAGACGCAGCGTTGTCGCCAGATGCAGTGTTGTCGCCAGACGCAGCGGTGTCGCCGGAGTCACCGTTGTCGCCAGAGTCACCGTTGTCGCCAGACGCAGCGTTGTCGCCTGACGCAGCGTTGTCGCCAGACGCAGCGCTGTCGCCAGAGTCACCGTTGTCATACGACTGTTCTAAGCGTGATATTATGTCCTTGTACACGCGTTGATTGATACGGATACTAACGTAATGCATGCCAAATCCTTCTGGGAAATACCCCAATGCAATTGTTCCAACATCACCATCGAACTTTCCATCTGTTGACACAATTGATGAGTGTTCTAGTCCTCGGGTAGAAACTACCAGGCACTGCAAATTATATTCTCTCATAAGTGCAATGAGCGTGAGGTTGTCGCCGTATGTCCCATTCTTAGACATATTCTTAACGTATTCATCAAATGTTTCATCATAGACAAAAGTTTCATAGAAATATCTGTTTTCTACAATGTGATGGACTGCTTCCTTACGTAAAGCATCTACGTCTTTGTATATACCAATTTTACCAAGTTGATGCGATATAGCAGCAAATTGACAATTTCCATCCGGATTTGGGTCCATGGCAATATTCACCCCATCCAACAACTGCAGATTTTCATGGTGTGTTAAAACATGATAGTACTTAGTTCTGTGATTTTGTTTCTCTGAGCGGTTCTGTTTTAATGAATGTTTTTTAATTTTTCGTTGTTTCTCTAACGCAACAGTTAGGCTAGTCATGTTTTCGACCCCAACCGATTTGCTTACGAATCCAAGTTCGGGTTTGTTCGGTACTTGAAATGACACGATATAAACACCATTTCGTTTTACTTTTTCTACCTTGCCTTCGATAACATATCTTTTGGTTGGCACCCTGGATTTTCGAAAGGGATAGCGAATTAATACTGTCTCTCCTACTTTGTACTTGCTTGGGGAAGTTGCGTTTTTCAACAGCGACCTGTAAGCCTTTTTATTTGCTCGCCGTATGGTTTTCTTTATTTCACGAGAACTATGACGTTCTTTGGTAAAAACATGACTTCTTCCGTAGTAGGCTTCAAAGGGCGTGAGACCCCCAAGAACTCGTTTGAAACTTGTGTTTATGGCATAGGCTAAATCTTGAAGCCCTTCGACCCAGTTAAATCCACGTTTACTTTTTGTTGCAAATAGAATCTTGGCCTTTATAACACTGTTTGACCTTTCACACTTGCCCTGTGATTGAGGATGATACGGCCTACTATTGATCATTTTGATGTTGTACTTGTTCAACAAAAGTTTCATACTAGGGCCTTTAAATTCCAGTCCGTTGTCACATTGGATGATGTCAGGGGCAAGGTTAACCATCAACACGTCCTCTAATGCCTTTGCAACTTCACGCGAACTCTTCGTTTTCAGGGGTTTTGGCATAACGTACCTAGAATAAACGTCCACGACTTGTAGAATATAACTGTATGTGGACCCCTTGTAGCTAACACTTTGATTTTTCATGTAAATTATGTCAATCTGCCATCTTTTGCCTGGTTCCTCTTCTGTAATTGTCTTTGGCTTTGGCTTGTTTGTAAATCTCGGATACTTCTCATGGTTATACTTGCTATTGTACAGTATTTCAAGGATAGCTTGTTCCGAGAACCCCGTGTAATTTACTTTCAGTTTGTTGTAAATAACCCTTGCTCCACATCCTTTGTTTTCCATGAACATCTTCTCAACAAATCTAGGAAGATCTTCTTTCACAAGGACTTGCTTTCCGCCACATAATAAAGAACCCCGGTCACAAAGCTCGAAGTCCTTACGTTTTCTAATCATGGCCAAACAATTATTCTCTTCAGGTGTCCGTTTCTTCACAGGGACATCGAACGATCCGTTTAAACATCTGACAATAATGTCGTACTTCGACCTGGGCAAGCACCCTAATTGCTTCCTTTTTCTCCTAATTGCTTCCTTCATCTGAAATAATATAATAAGTTATTATACATTTATACTTCATTAGTTAATAGAGCTTGTATTTAACACCGCGTGTCGAAAACGAATGTCTCACGACATGAGCTGAGCTAAAATCACTCGTCTGATAGCTCCGCTAAAATTTACAATCCGAACTTCCGGCCAATATGCGCAATGAAAGTAGCAAGTACTTCATGTAAAGTTTCATTGAAATCCAACCGAATTCAAATTCAGGGGAAAAATAGCGGGCAAACTTATGGCGGTCAACGGACAAACGGTCTGTAGAAACCAATGCTACGTGGATGGAAGGGATATAAAGAAGGGGCCCTGGGGGCCTAGGTCGCTCACCAGAAGTCACGACTAGGCAGGGTTCGAAGGTCAAAGACCTATAAACTCCATAAAATTTAAAATGTTCAAATCTACAGATTACAGAAGCTCGATCTGATTTTGGTGGAAAATACACTTTCGAAAAAATGACTGTAGCTTAAATATTTTAGCAGTTTAGGAGTTACGCACCCGGAAGGAATGCCACGGACAATTGGATAGACGGACGGACAACTGCAAATGCACTCTGAGGGGGGGGGGGGTCATAAAACATAAAAATCAATGCATGTTAAAACATCAATGCATATTAAGACAACTGAAAATTAAAATTATGTACAGTACTTACTGTCAAGAATTCTTTTGAAGTTTGAAGAAAGTTTGGATTTCAATTCTTTCTAGTCGAAAATCACAACTTTTCTTGCCGACCGCCAAGTCAAATATGGTTACTGACTTCTGAGTAAGACTCGTGTGCAAAATTCCCGCCTTTTTAAAGCGGCACGTTATCAAAGAAAAAATCGGAAACTTCAAAGCTTTGTCGGCTTCTCAGCAATATGACGTCGGAACGACAAATCAACTTTACAAAGTAATGTTTAGGAATACAGTCACACCTGTCTAAAGCAGCCAGTCAAACATCCTTATTTTTGGAGAGATATATTCATTTAAAAGAGCTCAAAATCTCTTAAATCGGATTTTGGTGAAAATACACTTTCGAAAAAAAAAGTTTTAAAAATTTGTATATTGTTATTAATGATCTCCACGAAAGTATCTGGCCCGCCCGGGAATCGAACCCAGGCCGCCTACGTGCCAATCTGACGCGCAACCGACTGAGCTAGCCGGCGAAACAATTACACAACCAGCAAAATCCATGTAAAGTGTGGTTAGGTTAGCTGTTTCTGTTACTGCTAGTTACGACGACGACGACGACGACGACGACGACGACGATGATGCTGCTGATGATGATGATGATGATGATGATGATGATACTTTTGTCACTTCCAATATTAGGTTAATACAATGTATTTGAGTTTGAAAAAAAGTTTACACATCGGCAGACTATTTCATTTATTAAGAAATACATAATTTATGTACCATATACGTAGGCCATTTTCATTTTTATGAGTTTCTTTGGTATGTACCAAATACGTTTTGGCGAGCATAGAAAAACTTATTCCAACCGAATATGGTACAATGTTTGTACCATAATCGGTCGAAAATTGTACCATCTTCGGTCCGAGTATAGTACATTTGTACCATATTCGGCCGAATATGGTACAAATGTACCATATTCGTTTTTGTACCAAATACGGTCCGACAGTGCATATTTGGTATATACCTTTGGTTTTGGCCACAAACACCAAAGTCATATTTAAATAAATGTAACCAATGTAACATCACAATGCACACTCTATAGATAACTAAATTTATTATTTCTTTCGGTTAGTTTTACACCAACATTTGCCTATACCTTTCTATAATCGTAGTTTGACATCTTTTCATTTACGGATAAATAATCTGAAATCAATAAATAATAATATTCAATAATGATTGTATTATACCACAACAATAAAGATAAATTGAAACATGAGACTTAAACATGTGCCCTCCACGTACTGGAAAGCAAGACAATCGATCCCGGTGAACCTTTTTTTGGTGCAAGCATGTCATCATTTTCATGATAAAATTTTGGACATGTAAATTTGATAAATAGAAGATAATCGTAAATAAATTAAGCTCACGATGGCTTGTTATAGCTTATCATCTAAAACCACGTGCAGAAGTTAGCGGTGCCACGAATTTCAGTTACACGGAATATATATACGGTGCTTAAAATCAGTGTTGCGCGGTGAATCGATTTTTATGTAAGTGATGCATGTTTTCATCAAAATTAGGCCTTTAACAGATATTGAAACAAACAGCTTCGTATGGCATGTTCTTTTTATATATACAATGATTTAAGTCTGTCACATCAGATCTGACACATCGAAAATCATCGGATTATTACATTTTTCTCACAAGTACGAATGGTGTCGAGCGCGACACGACTTTTTGTAGACACTAGTTCAAAGTCATGCTAAATATAAAACGACTGGTAAACTTTTAAATAGACGACATATTGGTTCAGAAATTCGGTGGATTGCTTCGCAAGTGGCAATCATTGTTCAGTGTCTTATAATAAAACATTTTGTCACCCACTTACCGGATTTGTCTTTGTCCGCAATGTTACTTTTCGTCAAAAGGATACGGTGCACTTGTCAGAAGTATAAAATTTCGGCGGTGAGCGGAAAGGTTGTGGTATTCGCCCTATCATCGTGAATATTGTGTCATACATGTGCATTTGGTACCTCGTAAAACAGGGAAAATTGCTTTATCTGTGTTCGTACTGCACTTGTATAATAACGAACAACCAAGAACGGTAAACGGGACCAAACAATCCGTTTCATGTTTTAATCATTGGTTTTTGTTATTTGAAAAATGAAACGAAATATGATCAGGGAAATACATTTCGTGCTTTGTTTTAAATTTTGTACAACGAAAAACGATAAAAAGAAGTTAATTTTGTTTTCGTATATAGTTTTTGTTTCGATGATACGAAAATAGGAATATGAACTAATATGCGTTGATTTTGATGTTTCGTTGTGTCGAATACAAAACGGACAACGAAAAGACGATATACACGAACCTTGATAACAATTACATTTGTTACAGGTCAGCACTTTAATACATTTAAGCATACATGTATTTAAAATTTGAATAAACGGGAATATTAACATTTAATAAAAATGTTTTGGAACCTAAAATGTATTATGGTACTCAACGACGTTCAAATGTTTTATAACAGCGCTTAGATTTTCCAATATCTATTAATATGATCACAGAAAGCAATTATCACATGTTCATTATTTGCTTAAGAAATAAACTTCAGAAATAAGGTATACATATTTACAGGTGTATTAAAAAACCTGTTAAAAAGCAGCCATTCCCAAAATATTCCATACGATTATGTGACCTAGTTTTATGCGAGGTAACCGACGTTTAAACAAATGCCAATAATTTACTTTAGTTTCAACCGATAAATAGACAACTAACAACATATATAAAATCGGTTAAAATCAAAGTGATGAAGAGACGCAAGTTATTTGCATAGACGGGTTTTATCGCGTAGAAAGTGCATCGTCTGAGCAACGAAAATGCCCACATGCGCCTCTTAAACTATTCCAAATGAATACTGTCTAGCGAATATGGGTTATTATACCACCGTGTAAGTTATGGAGGGGTGGAGGAAAAATATCGGATTGCCGTTCTGTTCAATATGTCCGTATGTCCGCCTGTATGTCTTCGAACACACTATTATAAATCTAAACACATAGCAAAAATAGATTTAAAACGCAAATAAGTATTTGATCTTTTAAATTGGATTTTGCTCCCTTTTTTAGTCGCTATTTGCCGCACGTGAAAATGATTTACAAAACACTTGTCTTTCAGAAAAAATGTAACCGTAGTTCATTTCGGCATTCATCAGATATTAAAAAGACAAACACATAATACCAGATAACAGATACTGGATGCGGTCCCTGTTTATTATCCCTTTATATAAACGGCGATTATTAAAAAATTAAAGTAGATAGAGTTATGGTTCTTGATCTCTGCACTTCTCCTAGTTGCCATCCCTATATATTTTAAGTTTAAAGTAAATCCATTGAATATATTTGGAGTTATGCCCTGGACAAAACTTTAAACGGAAGGACAGACAGACGGACGGATGGACGGACGGAGACTATTACTATATCCCCTTCCGAAATTTTGGCAGGGATAATAAACAGGGACCGCATCCAGTATCCGAATATATCCGGATATCCATATTCTGTGCAAGTAATCTACAAGAGGCTTGGATGAACATTATTATGAACATCCAAAACCGCGTGAATAAGTGATTTAGCTCTGTTCACAATATAATAAACAGTTAAACTAATTCAAATGTTTTTTTTTATAAAAAAAAATCATTTATAAGAAATATTTCAAATCGTGAACTACGGAATTTTGTTTAAAAAAACTTCGTAAGACTGAAACAAACTCAAACAAGCTACTGTATATACGTTCTATACACAGTTGATTCATTCAGTATCTTTTTTCACTCTGATGAACTATGCAAATTTTTAATTGATAAAAATGATCGCATCAAATAAGTCATTATTGAATGTATACCTTAGCAGGGTTAGTACCAAGCCGGCTGACGACATAAATATTTATTGACCAATTGAAGTAACTCTATTGGACAGAGCACACGTTTTCACATTGTTGCACCCGTAAATTGACGTAAATTGAAGTTCAGTAGCCAATTAGTGTAAATTATCGGGAAGAAATGACCATAAAACAAAACACGGATTCGCAAGTGGGCAATGCGGTTACTAGGGCATTAGCCCAAATTAAAAGGGTACTGTCACTGCATCCGCTGAGCAAACAACACGTTTACGGATTAATGTCAGTCTTTCAACGATTTCAAGTAAACAGATTGTTGTCGGAATATACTAAAATAAATGAACATGCAGTTCAAAACAATAGGAGTTATATCGTTTAATAAATTATTCGGATCCTCTTTTACCACCCGGATAGTTGACTAATGATCAGATACTGGTATTCTTTGTTACCACCTCGGACTTAGTTAATTTATATTTTGAATGCAAAGAAAACGAATGGAATATATTTTCTATACGCTTGATACATGTATAATGGGGGTATTGCTTGAACGACTCTAGACAGCATATGCATAGTTTATATAGAGGCTTAAAGCCACACACCTTGAAATGAAAGTAAATTGAAGCATAAATAAGAAATAGAGGATATTTGTTGGATTCGGTGGATTATCGATTTTAATTCACGAGTGATCATAGAAAATAATATTTTCACGAGTCATGATCTTTGAAATTTTCGGACACGAACAAATAATTATCTTTAAATAACCGAATACTTATAGTAATTACGGTATATCGATTAATTTGACCATGTTGACCAACAGCATCCAGAGTCGAGACAAGTCATGCAGTCAAACAACTGCAATATTTAAATTTCAAAGGCAATGTTGGTAAAACATCACTGCATCTCTTTGGTAACTTTCCAGTACCATGTAGAGCCTGAGGCTGTTGACAAATCAACAAGATTGTGGCCCGTGAGAATGTTCATTTAAAAGAGTCGGAATGAAAAATGTGTCGCCATATTGAATCCTGGCTTTTTACGTTTTTGTAGCGAGAGTTGAATTTCCTTTGTTTCTTCTGCGCCATTTTTTTAAGTGAGACGCATTGTTATATAAACCACCATACTGGTCGAAAATTAAACCAAACCTTATGGACTTTAATTACTTGAGTTATGTGACAGGAATGCACACACTCAAATACAAAATAAATGAGGCATCCGCCTGCACCAAGTATAATTTTAATATGAATTGCACCACGGTATCTGTGATATTTTGACCTTTTAAATGGTTGGATATAAATTGGCTAAGGTTTACCTTTATAAAATAGAAACATCAACAATCACATAAACAAGGTATTGTTTTCATAAAATGGTATTCAAGTTAAATATCGTATTAACAATTAAATTGCAAAAACCATTAACCCTTTAACAGCTTATGTTTTTAGTAATTACTGAACATAATGCTTAAATAACATCAAAGGCGACATAAATATGGGTAATAAACCACGTGACCATGTAAGTACGGTAGACAACCACAATGACGGCAGAGTGCGCCCTTTAATGGCATTTTTGCGTGAAAACACATATAAACGCTAATTAAGTCTGACTTGCACAATAGGCGCGTGCTCTAACCAAACATACAATGTTGTCCAATTTGTAGTTTATACACTTGGAGACATTTCTAACGCATCACTTAATCATATCAATATAGCTCCCGTATTTTTGATCGGATTGTGTTGAAATTTGGACCAAAAATAATTCAACACATATCTGATAACTCCTGAAAATTTAAATTAAATTGAAAAAAAAAACGAAAAGTAAAACTCAACAAATTAAAAACGTCACTTCAAAAGTCAAATTCGCAGACTCGTTCAACGTAAAATAATAACAATGTGAAAATAAAACGCATAAACTTACACGTCTTAATAACTGACCGGCTTGCAACATGCCGATTGAGCAATTTCGCTCGTGAATATTCATACGAGCCATAATAATTTTCTTAAATTAATGTTATGTTGTTCTTGTGTAAAAATTTACCTAGAATTATGAAATTAAAATTAAATTGGAATAAAATGTATATCGCCTTTTACTACACTTGGTGATTTTTCTAACGCAACACTTTTGAAACTTACATATCTCAGTAATGAGTAAATATTTTTATTTAAAATTGCACTTGTGATCATTTGACTACAGTATGTGCTAGCTAACAATAAAATCATTAATCCGTGACGATCGGACGCTTTAGCAAGTGGGAAAGGTAGCCTGTAAAATGTAAAGTGCGCGATTGCGCTCATGAATATTCATACGAGCTATATTGTTTTGTAAATTAATTTTATGTTTTCCCTATGTAAGAACCCACCTAAAATAATTAAATTGAAATAAAACTAGAATTAAATCGCGTTTCAACATTTTCACGTGCAAAAATATAGAACCACACATACCCCACGTGCTGAAGCGTCCAATCGTCACGGATAAATGATTATATCGTGAGCTTGCATAGAAAGTAGTCAAATGATCGTATGTAAAATTTTAAATCAATATCTTTACTCGTAAGTGAGATATTCAAGATTGAAAAGTGATGCGTTAGAAGTGTCTCCACGTGTATAGCGAATTTTAATACAAATTGCATAGTATTCTCATATATTGAATGAAGAGTAGGTTTCTTACAGTGACCTACCGATAATGTAGGGTAATTTGCAATTTTAATCAAACGACTGAAAACTCACATCCAATATTTGTAAGGAAAAATTGTTAATATAGAGATATTGCAATAGATCATAATAATTTGTAACAAATAAAAATAAATTTAACTAGAGCTTTGTCACAGACGTGAGGTATACCCCAACGTGCCGCATTGGCACAGACTATTTTGCATGCTGTCTTCACAAAACAAAAGAATCTAAATGGCGATTTTTAAGAATTATTATGCCATTATTATTTATGGCCATTTTGACCTTTGAAATATTGAATTCTTTCGCATGACACGCCTTCCAATGACTGTGAACAAAATTAATGTACAGAGTCATTTTAAAATCTCACAATTAATGACATATTTATTGCCCGGACAATCTCATTTATGGTCATTTTTCACGTTTAAGTTCCAGTTGTGACCTTGACCTTGAGGATATCGACATAATTCTTTCACATGACACATTGTCCAATGATTGTGAACAAATGTACCGCGTAATTTTAAAATCTCACAATGAATGACATAGTTATAATGGCCAGGACAAGATCATTTACAGCCATTTGACCTTTGAACTCACAGTGTAACCTTGACCTTGGAGATATCGACGTAATTCTTTCGCGTGACACGCCGTCCAATAATGGTGAACAAATGTGCAAAATGATTTCAAAATCAAACAATTAATGACATAGTTATGGCCTGGACAAGCTCATTTATGGCCTTTTTTGACCTTTGAACTCAAAGTATGACCTTGACCTTGGTGATATCGACGTAATTCCTTCGGGCGACACACCAGCCAATGATGGTGAACAAATGTGCCAAATGATTGTAAAATCTCACAATGAACAACATAGTTATTGCCCGGACAAGCTCATTTTTAGCCATTCTTTATCTTTGAACTCAAAGTGTGCCCTTGACCTTGGAGATATCGACGTAATTCTTTCGCGCGACACACCGTCCAATGATGGTGAACAAATTGGCCATATGATTTTAAAATCTCACAATAAATGATAAAGTTATGGCCGGACAAGCATTTGACCTTTGAACTCCAAGTGTGACCTTGACCTTGGAGATATTGCCGTACTTTTTTTCACACGACACTCCGTCCCATGATGGTGAACAAATGTACCAAGTTATTTTAAAATCTAACGTTAAATGACATAGTTATGGTCCGGACAAACTTTCGGTTAAAAACACACTAAGTGACCCTGTGACCTAGTTTTTGACCCGGCATGACCCATATTCAAACTTGACCTATACATCATCTACATGCAACTTGTGACCAAGTTTGGTGAAGATCGGATGAAATTTCGGGACAGACCGACAGACCGATCGACTAACCGACCGACCGACCGACAAAGTGACTCCTATATAGCCTCCATTACCAATGCTAATGGGGGTATAAATATACAGTCACTGGTGCTTTATGTGGTTAAAATAGTAAAATGTACACACAATCTATGATAAAACGAACAATAAGTGATATATTGACCCATTAAATCACTTTAAAACGCAGAAATGATTATATTCAGTCACTTATTTGTTTTTAAAAAGTAATTATCTGAATGTTTTTAATGTACTTAATTACGTTTTAAACGCCATAGTTATGTTTTTAAATACACTAAAATAACATGTGCACGTTAAGCAACACACACTATTTCTTGATTGCTTTGCTTTTATTTTAAAGTGATGAAGTTAATTAATTTTCAAAGTATGTGTGTTGCGGGTCAACAACGGCGCGGTTTAACTTTGAAAAATGATTAAATGTTACTAAGAACTATACTTTTGAGCATTCTTTTCCAGCAAGAATCCTCATCATGTGCACGTAGTGCTTAAGCACAGGGAGAATCACGGTGCCTAAACCACGTGACATTTTCGGATCTGTGTTGGGAGAATAAAGCGCGACCCAGTCAACCGCGTGTTTGAACGGTACTGTCCAGCTAGGTTGACAGAACATAGACAAAGAATGAATCTGTCTCTATTGGCATTGCCAGTTCAGCAGACCTGGATTAATCAACGTATTTTATTACAATATATGAAAAGGAAATGTTTATGCGCTGTCTTATTACTGTACATACTAGTACTTGTATACATAATGTTTGTTCGCTAAAGAATAAACTTATTCAACGCAAAGGCTATTTTCCACTTCGAAACTCCCAAACCCCATTGTTAATGCAATGTGGTGTAACCCATTTCTACCCAGTCTATTGCATCACTTGGACTCGTCCACTATGTAAAAGCGCATGTTTTTCCTAGATCGGCCTTTCATGTGCTGGTCGATCATCCGAGTAAGTCACTAATTTATGCATTTTTAAATTTTCCACTCTCCCTCCCACTCAATCACTTATTGTAACGCGATGCTTGCCAGAGTTTGGTACATTTCAGTGTTAGTGCATTCGGCGACCCCCCTTGGAAGCCTACATCGTCATGGCTGGGACTTCCCATCGTTTGGACCACAGTCAGTCGGTCAGGTCCACAAACGGGATGCTGCGCAATAAGATGTTCTAGTGTTGGAGAACAAAGAACTGTTTATTGGCACTGTTTGAGTACACTGTTTTAGTGAACACACCTCCCGCTTGGCACAAGGATTGTCATTTTGAACTGTTATTTCCCGCCGTCTATTGACGTAGCCTAAAGGCACACTGTGTTTATACACCTCACAACGGCCTGGCTCCATCTTAAGCGCGTGGAATAACTCTTCTCACACTACTAAAAGATTGAACAAGCTAAAACATAATAAATCATGAATAACGCGACTAACGCTACCAAATGATTGAAAAATGTAAAACAAACCGACCTCAAAGTCCATCGCAAATCTTTGGACAACTGGTTAATCTCGCCCCAGACTTTAAATGTGGCGAAATATAGTGACATTTCTTGTTCTTCACATCATAACCAAGAGTAGGGGCATCTGCCTCAATGATTATTTGTGTGGCAATATGGCATGTACAGACTGCAGTTTACTAAACGCCTTGCGGACGACGTGGACAGTGCCGTTGGACTGCTGAAGTCTTGTCAGCTGTTTGGTGGTGGCGAGCTCTATAGTCCTTTGTTAGCTTAAAAAGTACATTTGTTCAATTTTAAGTATTTAGAGTAATGCTTCTCATGGGCACGTTTGTGGATGAGCTTCATACTAAAAAAGAGGTAAAAGAGGTATTATCCCTTACTCTCATAGTATCGCTCCTCCTCATAGTATCGTGCTTTTAACGAAAAACCTTCCAGAAGTGCTGGACATTTTATTTTCAATTTTAAGAAGTTGTTATTTATCTGAAAGTTATCAATTTCTATTACGACGATCATTCTCATGATTTCCGGTGTTGTTTGGAAAGTTGGATGTTTATTCCAGGGTGATGATCGATTTTTAATTACGTAACACACACTTGTGTGTTAGTTTGTTTATGGATTAGTAGTAGCTTTATCAAATGTTATATATGCCGCTTATTTTTGAATAAAATGCAAAACTATTTTATGAACAACATGAGCAAGAGTTTCGTTTTTTTCATTCAATGACTTTTTTAGAACAAGCACATGCGCATAGTAACAAATGTAAGCAACCAATCAGAAGGGCCGATACTATGAGACAATTTTACGTGAAACAACATACTACAGTAAGCTAAGTGTAGCGAGTTTTGTCCTAACATTGCCGATTCAAATGCTGTTTTCGTTGTTATGTCCAAGAATACATATTTAACTATGGAGTAAATTGTTATTGTTTACATTCGGGATTTTCCGCGCATGCGCACTGATTGATTGTTAAAAGCACTGTTTACAATAACGTTAAACCTGTATATAAAGCGCCCTGTTTAGTCAATAAATTAATAATAAAATGGAAATAAACATTGAAACTCTTAAAAAATAGTGCAAATATATCATATTTAGTACCAAATAAATGTATATGCACAAATAAAATTTCTTCTTCATAAACATACGAAGTAGTTATAAACATTGGGTAAAAGTGATCGGAAGATTAAATACCCAGTGGGGGTAACTTCCTATATACGGGTATATAGGGGTGTGCCGAAAATATGGGGTGTGTTTTTCGACTAAAATTTCCGATATGGGTATGGGTTTGAGCATCTAAGTATAGATATGGGTATTGAAATCAGAAATTTGCTTGTATATAAATGCATATAGATTTGAATGTATCAGTATAAAAATGGGTATGATAAATTTCATTC
Organism: Dreissena polymorpha; assembly: GCF_020536995.1. NCBI lineage: Eukaryota > Metazoa > Mollusca > Bivalvia > Myida > Dreissenidae > Dreissena > Dreissena polymorpha. The sequence continues at coordinate 14,480,934 of NC_068358.1, read as the reverse complement.
TTGTATATAAATGGGTATAAAAAGTTATATAAAGTTGTATGATACATATATGCAATTTACAAATAAGCATATAATAGCAAATTCAATAAGTGTACTGTATTGATATGATAGAGATTAAAATTCTAGTATGAATGGTGTCCACTTTATCAAATTCTAGTATTGAAATAGGTCCAGTTTATAATAATTATTGTATTGAATAGGTCCTCTTTCTCAATGGTGTCGTATACAAATGGGTCTGCTTTTTCAAAAATATTGTATCAAAATGGGTCTACTTTATCAGAGTTACGGTATAAAAATGGGTCACATTCGGAAGTCTCAGCGGGACACCCCTACCCTAAAAACTGTGAAGTTACCCACCCGGGCTAAATGCTGACAATTCCACAAAACAATAAATTAGCCATATTCTTTCTAATAATAAGACTTCAATAAATTATATGTTAACACTTATAAAACATATATTAATTTTATTGTTATTATAAGTGGTGTGGATAGTGTTTATTTTCATCAGCGATCGATAGTGTCAGAGGTGCATTTAATCAATTATAAAACGCCCTTAAAAGCGGAATACATTACTATTTCTAAAGAGTGTGGTAATTTTATTTTACATTGAATGAATTTTCGTTTCGTTTACATTGAATGACAATATAAATAAAATTTAACATACAAACGGAAAACCCTGCATATTAATTATGCAAATTGAACTGTCTTTGCATGTATATTTAAATCTCTTTATTAGTAAAAAGGAATGATAAAAACCTAGCATTGTATGATAAATGCATATATTTTATTTATTTAAGGGAAGTATTTTTTACCCTATTGTGATTGCTCGTGTTCATGATGGTGTTTCTTACTCTGCAGTAATGTACAATCTGTACGTGTGTACAATCTTTACACGTAATAGCGGAGTTTACTTTTGCCGGTACCCGTAAAATACCTTAATTGCGTAGCAGTACAATTGCACAATATTTAAAATGTGTAATTATTAAACATTATATTATTAATTTAAACTGGCTAATATATATATTATACTAATTCTGGTTAATCCATTTCCGACAAATGTCTTCAATTTTGTTAATGTTAAAATATTTCATTGGAGCAACTGATCAGTATTTTTAGCTTTAAAATTTGGCTTAAATGATTGCTCAATATGCCAAGAGATGACATGGAGGTATCGTAACTTATGTTGACGGACCAGAAACTCGTCTGCAATATGTAGTTTTTGCAGGAACCCAAGTATAGGTCCCTGGGTTTATGACACCATATTTTCTTTGTAATTGTCTGGACAGTATCCGTTCATAACGAGATAATCGGTTTGTGATGACAAAGGTGCAATTAAACACCGGGATATAATGCTGCAACAAAGAACGTCAAAAGTAGTGTGAACAATTAAATAAAACAATTATATTAATATATTTATTCTTCATTAAAGTATCTTCCAATATAATACAAATTTTACAGTGTTCAATGTAAATTAAAAGCATAATCATAATATTGGTCATTCAATGTATGAATTATAAGGGACATTTTACTATACAAATCATTTTTACATCATAAAAGTTAGATTACCACCCTTAACCTTATCTAAACAAGAGGGCCAAGATGGCCCTAGTTCGCTCACCTGAGAGGAGTAGGTTCATTCAATCTTTACCAAATGTCAAACTTGACCTAGATATTGTCCAGACAAACATCCTGGTCAAGTTTCATCATTATTTCATCTGCGAGTCATGATCAATGTACCTATGAAGTTTCATGATCCTAGGCATAAGCATTCCTGAGTTATCATCCGGAAACCATTTTTCTAAGTTGAGTAACCGTGACCTTGACAGCTATTGTGTGAATACGTTTTTTGGCACTGTGACATTGACCTTAGACCTAGTGACCTGATAAACAATAAGGGTCATCTGCGAGTCATGATCAATATACCTATAAAGTTTCATGAACCTAGGCATAAGCATTCTTGAGTTATCATCCGGAAACCATTTTTCTAAGTTGAGTAACCGTGACCTTGACAGCCATTGTGTGAATACGTTTTTTAGCACTGTGAAATTGACCTTAGACCTAGTGACCTGATAATCAATAGGGGTCATCTGCGAGTCATGATCAATATACCTATAAAGTTTCATGAACCTAGGCATACGCGTTCTTGAGGGAATACGCAAAAAACTGCAGATTTAGTGCAATCAAATCAATTACCAGTTTACTCGGAAGTTGTGAGATTATAGTGGCACTAAATGAAGGCAAAACTGTTGTTCTCGAATCGAATCGAATCGAATCATCATCATCAGCATCATCATCATCATCATCATCATCATCATCATCATCATCATCATCATCATCATCATCATCATCATCATCATCATCATCATCATCATCATCATCATCATCATCATCATCATCATCATCATCATCATCATCATCATCATCATCATCATCATCATCATCAACATCATCATCATGATCATCATCATCATCATCATCATCATCATCATCATCATCATCATCATCATCATCATCATCATCATCATCATCATCATCATCATCATCATCATCATCATCATCATCATCATCATCACCATCATCATCATCATCATCATCATCATCATCATCATCATCATCATCATCATCATCATCATCATCGTCGTCGTCATCGTTGTCGTCGTCATCAGCATCATCATCACCACAATCATCATAAACAGCAGCAGTAAAAGCAGCAGCAACAGCATATTTAACATCAGCACTAGCAGAAGCAATTGAAGCATAACTATAATTTTCATCATCTTAATTTTTTGATGATGATGACTGTTAGCATAAAAGTGAGCAATGGTAAAAAAAAGGCAAACAAAAAAGACGACCTCCCTGCCTTAACATGTTTGCGATGTCAATGGAAGCAAATGCCATTTTCATTCTTTAAATCAATAATAAAGAGAATGATCGACGATAGCAAACACAGAAAAAAACACTTTTATATTAAGTTTACAAATAAGTATAGACAGCGGCATAACGCGGCCATATGCATTGTTACTTGAAATTAAATACATTTATTCTGAAAGTAGGGGTAAGGGGTCGCTAGGACCACTCTGTTCTTAGAAAAAGCCATGTTGTTCAGGGGCAGAGCCCTTCTGCAGTTCACAAAATATAGATTTCATAACATACAAAACACCTTATTATAAGGTCGATGTTTTCTTTCAATATTTATCTCTTTATTTCTTGAAACATTTTCTATATCACGACGCTTAATAAAAAAATAATTGTGAAACCAAAAATATATTTTATAGCAAATGCATGAATGAATCTGCCTTTTAAGAGATGTGTTCGAAAGATTAAACTTATTTTTTATTTCTTTGCAGCGAAGCGTACTCGCTCCCATCAGCGGTTGAATATTTAAAATGACGTTTGAGTTGCGAGAGAATTGTTTTAAATGTCAAATGATTTCTTCATAGACGTAAAAAAATGGAAGTGCAAGACCACTTATTGACAACCGACAAAAAACAACACTCAAACAATTAATTGTATACAGTCGTTTAAATTAACAGTCCACATATGTCAGATATTGCATACTTATTAAGTTATCCGCATTTCTAATATGATAAATTTCGGAGTGTTTTTTGTGTGTAATAACATCAACAACAACAAAAATATGATCATCCGCGGTCGATATACGACCCAATAAACAACACAAAGTAAGTATTTGTTCTAAGAATTAATTTTGAGCGAAATAAATACACAAATTGTTTTGATTGGCAATAATTAGCATGGGTATGTTAAATGGCTTACTCATGGAATTCATATTTAGTACAAATGCCCTTATAGCAGTCTGTTTGAGGTACAGACTGTTTCATGTCTTAAAAATCCACGAAAAGCGTACACCATAAGTATGCTTTCGTTGAAAGCGATACAATTCTTTAATTATTTAAGATTTTGTTTAAGAACCTTCAACCATTACACTCCGCTAATATTGCTCTGATCAGATATCTGACTAGTCCGGAATTTCAACTTTTCAGTTATTCCCTTTATCATTGAAGTATGAACAATTATTTTTTGACCTAACCTGTCTCTGAACACCGATTGTGCCACAAAAATTATCAGCGGTTCGATGGAAACAATTCGAGCGTCAAAGCGAAATAATTGATTACTTGTTCAATGTATTCGCTGGCGAACGCAAAGCGCAAAATAGCAAATACGTATTTGTCCATATTAATTCAACATGTCTGCCAAACAAATTAAATGCATTCAATTTTACCAATAATGTCCTCTTATAACAATCATATTTTACCAAGTGTATACCCAGAATATGTGTCAATGTTTACTTTAAAATGTCACTCGTGGATGACAAACAAAGGGCAGAGTATATACCTTTGAGCTATGCCGTTTTGTAAGCTGTAATAACTGCAAGCCTATCCAAAACAATCGTGTAAAACAACGTTAGCCGGCCGACAAACCAAAGATAGTATTTTCATTCTTTAGCCCATTAAATGCTATCACAATCATTTTTAAAGATCATTTATATTTTTAACTCTGTCGTTTGTGTGCATTTCATGGTTTGAAATGTTTTTACACCAACAAACAACTGTCAATAAATGTGTTATATATTAAAACCAATCGAGCGAAATGTCATAGTAAAAAACAAAACAAAACAGAATACTGTAGATCGAAAATTAAATATTCATTTAAAACACTAACCGTACAACATAATACTCTCATTTGGTTTGATTCACCATTTCAATGAAAGTATATGTCTCTGTCGTAAAAAAAATGTAAGCTTAATTAAATGGACTAGAACAAGAGCTCTTTTGCGAACATAAAACGAGTGCTGGGCAAACTGGACAAAACAGGTGAAATAAATGCATTAAGCTATTTTAATTTCCTTTCTTCAATCCTGAGGTGCGGAAAATCATACGCACCTTTTAGTATTTCGTTTTGGCTTTTTAACATATATCAACCCTTACATTCTCTGGAATGTCACGTTAATATTCCGAGCAGTCCATGCGTGGTTGCGTTAAGTTATAGAACAGCGCCTCCTTGTGTGGTAGCATTAAATTATTTAACACCGCTTTAAAGAAGTATTGGACGTTTTACAGCATTGCCTAACAATTTTTTTACAATTTGTTATCAGTTTTCACAGTTTTTAACCATAAAAGCAAGACGCAATTTTAAAAGGACCTGTGTTATTATTTACTTAATTGGATAAACATAGAATATGTCATGCTATATGATAGATAAATAAAGTCTTTATCTTCCTCTATGGATTTATTAATCGTCTAAAGGATGGAATAACTTTTCCATAATGACAACATTATAAAACAAGTTCAATTACATAAATCACACAAATTTAAAAGTTATACAGAAATCAGACAATGTAACAAATTACAAGAATCCTCTTCTCCCCAAGCTTTAATGTTTGCATGGTATGCTGTAAAACTAATTGACTAGATTTAAATGTGAAAGATGGAAAAGGATGTCCACACAGATCTGGAAGTAGACAAGCCATACATATTAATAGTTAGTAATCTCCCTTCATAGGGGTAAGGTTTTGAGGGTACGTGAAAAAATGATTCCTGAAAATTAATATGTGTAACAATTATCCTGATTATAAAAAATAAAAAAAACAGATGTCTCTCGAATGATCATGATGATTTTGATTTCAACACATCTCTATAAGGTCCCATCATGCGAACTGGAAACAATCAACAAATGATAACTATGGGGCATTAAACAGTTTATAAGTCAACACACACAGCTATTTCAACCATCGGTGAAATGAGACTTTCGGCCGGGCCGCCTAAGTGGTAACAGTTCTTTTTCTCCTGGGGTATTGTGTGGTAGCAACCTAGCAAACGCTCGTGGTATCTTTGTCCCTCCAGTGTCCCTGTTCGTGGGAGTAGACGGTTCGGGTTGTACATCCTCGGTTGGTGGGGGTGTATCAGTCTCGGCAGCTGGATCCAGGGTTGGTTGTGGTGGAGGCAGAGCTAGTTCCTGTGTAGCATTAGGAATTGCTTCCTCAATAGCAGTAGGTGCTGGTAACAACTGAGGGTGTTTTGCATGTTCATGAGTTAAAGGTGTTGATTTGCGACGCTGTGACTCAACTGCTTTCACGAGGGGATCTGTTGCATAACTGAAGAACGGGGAGAACTTTCTCAAGTGCTGTCCGTTACGTAGGGTGACCCTATCCGTTCCATCAACTCTGACCACGTATTGATGGAATTGCCGCACCTCAATCACTACACCTGTGCGTTCCCATCACCTGGGCTGGTTTCCAACAAGATTTTGAATAAACACATGGTCTCCAATATGCAGTGGGGGTAATCACCTAGTATGTTCTGACCACTTTTCATGGTCCCTGGAGTGGCGCTTCGCAAAAGCCCTCTCACGATGCGACAGTAACTCCTTCCATGTGGTTGATAACGTCCCATCAGTATTGGAATTGGATCACGAATGGGTCGGCCAAACAAAATGAGCGCTGGTGATGCCTTTGTTTCTGGATCAATCGAGTTTCTGTAGACCAGTAAAGCTCGCTGGAATTTATCAGTGTCTAAAGACCCTGTCGCCGATGTGTTATCCATAAGCATTCGTTAAACAGTCTTTACAGCAAGTTTTGCCCTAGAATTGGCATGTGGATTCGCAACTTAGCAAAGCCTGTGTCTGACACCCCAGTTCCGTAGAAACGCTCGTGTCTTACCAGCAGTGAACTGTGGTCCACCATCTGATGTCAACTCTGCCGGAATACCAAAGGTAACAAATGTCTCCCGAAGACATTTAACTAGTCCCTCTGCATCAGACTCAGACTTGTACACAATGGGCCAGTAAGAGTATCTGTCCACGACCACAACATAGTCAGTATTGTTGTAAGTGAAATTGTCAGCACAAATCTGTTGGAACGGGAACTCAGGTGGCTCAATTTCAACTGGGGGCTGCATGGGGTTTGATTTGGCTATTTTGTGGCAGTATAAGCATTGGTCTCTAATCCTTGCAATGTCAACAGTGATGTCTAGCAGGTATAACGAGTCAAAGGCCCTCGCCTGCATTGCACTGATGCCTTGGTGTGCGGCATGAAGTGCGTGAAGTACAGATTCATAGAGTACAGCTGGAATCACAATGCGATGACCCACAAGTATCACGCCATCCACTACACACATACTGGCTGATAAACGATGGTATGCTCTTTATTCTGGTGGCAAATATTTGATATGTTCTGGGAATCCCTGTGCTATGCATTGAACGAGGTTTCGGAGATTCGGGTCGGACGCTGTAGCCTCACGAAGCATGCCCCATGTAACCACTGTACATACAGAATGGGGAGTACTGGACGCTGCTGCCAATGTGGATCCATCATCATCATCATCCGATTGTTGGTAAAGACTAGTAAGTACCTCATGGATTGAAATATGCTCATCAGCAAGTGAATGAAGTTCCGCCGGGTCTCAGGGAATTTGGAGGCGTTCCGGATTGCCTGTTGGATAGCATGATGCTGCATCAGGACCGAGTTTCTTCTTGCCTGGAACATGGACCACCGTAAATCTGTATCCAAGTGTCTTCTCCTTGAGGTTAAGTAAGCGTCTTTTGGCAATATCAGTGAGTGAACGATCATTCAGGATCTGCAAGAGTGGCTTATGATCTGTGACTATGATAAGGTTTTTGCATCCAAGCACATAATATCGTGTTTGATGAAGAGCATACACGACAGCTAAAGCCTCACCCTCAATGGCAGCGTACCTACTATCTGCTGGATGAGTGAATCTTCTCCGCACAAGACAAACTTTCCAACCTTCAGGACAACATGCAGGGGTTCTGGAAGTTCAATGCTAGTATTTTTGCATCATGAGGAAGCCAACCCCATCAACCGACCAATCGGTGGAAAGACACGTCAATCGAGCAGGGTCAAATAAGCGGACACCATCCCTCATTTCTTGTATGATGGCTTCTTTGGACTGGTTGAATTGGCTGGTGAGTTCATCTGTCCACTCGAATTTTGTAGACGGTTTGAGCAGAGTGCGGAATGGCTTCATTTGCTTTGTTCTGGCAAAAGCATAGGCACCCTGGTTAATAAGTCCAAACCATGCCCATGCCCAAGTGATGTATGTAGGGATCGGGAAGTTACGAACAGCATCAGTAAACTTGGCACTGGGTCGGATATTGGTAGGTGTAATCGTTAAGCCTGCAAAATCGACAGTGTCTTGCGCGAATTGAAACTTGTAAGGGTTCAGTGTGATTCCATTTCTCGCACACATGTCAAGCCACTGGCATGTTTGGAAAAAAGCAGCCTTGACAGAGTATCATCAACGCATTTAACTTTGTTGTCAAAGTTGGTGATGATGACATCAAATCGCTGATTATATGCGTCACCGCTTGCTAGAAATCCCTGAGGAGCTACTTTGTAGCGATACCAACCCCACGGCGTGATGAAGGTGGTAAAGTGCCGATCCTCCTAACGGATAGGCACGGAATGGTAACCGTTCCATGCATCTGTCACAGTTTTCTTAGTGTTCTGTGGGACTTTGTCGGCCAGATGAAATGGGCTTGGCACGTGGTGTGTTTGGCGGACGGAACAACGGTTGAGAGGTTGCAGGTCTACCGTTCTTCTGGGGCTGCCGTCAGCTTTACTTGTGACCACCATCCTTGAACACCAAGTTGTGGGTGTGCTAGGACTCACTCGTTCGAGAACACCAATGCGGACATCTCTCTCAAGGTCAGCATGCACCTTTTCTTGCTCTGTTGGCAGCGGTGGGGCTGTTTTGCCGTCTTGGGCAGGAGCATAATACATAATCTGGGACGTGAGTGGAAGCAGTAATCTCAGAAGAATTAACATTACAGATAGGAAATTATTGATGGACCATTCCCAGTGAAGCAAGAACTTCTCGGCAAAGAAAAGCCTTATTCATTGTTTCTGAAACATAGCAAAGTAACCTAGTGGATTTGGGGGGGGGGGTGACATTGCATTAGTGGTTTTAACGTTAATATCCATAGCTCCAATCACACCTAGATTTTCTTTGATGGCTCCACGCATGGTTAGTTTGACTGCAAGAAGATCTTGCTTTGTGATTCCCATGTGATTGACATACTGTAATGGCATTATCGAACTTTTGCACCATGTTTCGGCTACCATAGCCATGTTCACAGATTTCAGTTTCGAGGTGTCATTCATTGGGTACCCAAACAATGTGTGGTCCTGAGGAACTGGTGTGACTGTTACTGTAAGTATTTGATGTGGCTTTGAAGGCCGTGCAATCCATCGGCCCTCGAACACATGGTGCTGAATACTATGTAATGTTTGTATGTCATATGATAGGCTTTCATCAGACACAGTACATAACTGATCATACACATAACCCACGTCGTTAACTATCTTAACTCTGTTTGAGTTTGAATTTTCATGTGGTCTACTGTTTTGATACTTATTGTTCCTATTCTTGGGACAGTTCCTTGAGGATGAGTCACGGTGACCCCAAGTACTACAATTGACACACTTGCTGCAACATGCCGTGAGATGTTCTTTAACCGCACATTTAACACATGTGAATGTCCACGCCTCAGTGTTTAGTTCTTGTCTTACGCTCATTTCTGTGGCCATGTGATGGGCCGCCACATACCCAACATCTCTTAGCAGGTTGTTCATTTGGCACCAACGGTTGTGAATTACCTACTGCACAAAGCGTATCACCAACAGCACTTTTTGGCACTTTGCCATGCTCCTTTGTGCGATGAATGAAACAGTCTCGTCCAGGTTCCTATCAGTCTTCGAGTCCCCGAGGAGATCAGACAGAATTTCCGGGTCAGCGATGCCCCTGATCAAATTGTCTTTTATAATCTCTTTACTGTAATCAAAGACATGCGCACACCCTGGCTCTTTACAGTTGGCCTTGTATTGACATAAGGCCGCCTGACCACTTAACGAAGCGAGATATGTTCGAATTCCAGTTGCAGGGGACTGGACCATGCGATTCATCTTCAGTCTATGTACGAGCGTGCTGTCTTCTTTAACAGCTAGTCTGTTCATAGCATTGAGAAGATCGTTCTCTGGCATTTTCGAAACATCACCCTGAATATCTCTCATTAAGTCTGTTCTAAGGTCACTATCACAACAATAAAACAAGGCTGTCGGTATCATGGCGTTGGTGATCGCCATGCCCACTTTGTACATGTTCCATTGCCTTTGGAAAGCAGACCACTGATCAGGGTCACATCCTGTACCAATGTTCGGCGATTCTAACTTTAGCTTGGTGGGTGGTACCGTAGTTGGAGCTGGGTGGGCATTCTTCTCATGGATCTTGGGGACGGCAGTTAAAGCAGCAGCAAATCCTGCCTCCAGGTCCTGTGATTCCCATTCGCAACCGTCATCTTGGCAAGTCAGTTTCACCATTGTCAAATGCTAGTAGGATGATTACTGTTAGTAGGATGATTACAACAATCTTTTTGTGGACATAAATAAAGTCTTTATCTTCCTCTATGGATTTATTTATCGTCTAAATGATGTCCACAAAGATCTGGAAGTAGACAAGACATACATATTAATACTTAGTTAATAGAGAGCATAAACCCTCATTTGGTGCATTTTAAAACGGCAAGTAAAATTAAAATGGAGTCAATACGCAATACATCCAATTAAGACCAGTATTCAGTAACCATACGATACGGTAAGTAAATAATTAAGCACTTGGTATTCATTATAAACACAAGGAATTGAGTGACCTCCTTTGATATGTAATGTCGAATTAGACAAAATAATGTTTACTTAACTCACCCGTTGTAAATACTAGCGTAATTATGTATATGGCAAATAAATACAAACGACCATTTCACAATTGAAAAACATTTTGACCGATCCATCCGAAGTTTTGAAATACAAGAAAGAAAATCACTAGAAGCATGTCTGCCTCCTTTGATAACCATATATTGACAACGACTTGTGATGCGCACAATTGGGAGAGTGGCGTACGTACGAAGCCGATTGCAACTGGATGGTCCGCAATCTTGGATAGTTATTGTAGGAAGAGTTGTGCTAAATCTTTTTGATATTTTATGTCAAAAATATTCTTGGTATATGATTTGGTAAATATTATAAAAAATAAAGAAGCATATTGTGACATGAGGAAATGGCAATTGGAATGCAAGTATTCAATTGACCTTATTAGCAACTAAACTGCCAATATTTTGCCTTCTGATTAGCAAAACTACTAACAATGAATGCATTGCCAAATCAAAGAATACATATTTACACAATTAGTCATATAATGACAAGGCTTGCACTGCAATATGCTACACTTTTCAAGAGGAACACATACGCAACTTTGGCTAAATATCTGTTTTAAAGTTTGATTTAGCTAAACCTTTTGTTCAAAATCACCCTTAAAGTGTCCAACATGATAAGTAAGCTGACGTTTAATTGCAACTTTGATTACACACAATTTTGACCCCGGAGAGCCCTATAATTAGTTATTGTTAGTGACATTAAAACATTTTATTCGTTGTATACCTAGGCATCCGCTGATCATGCTTTGCTTGTACGGTTCGACATTTCACACGATTTCGGATTGTCAGAAGTGTCAGTGTCAGAAGACTTAGCGCTCACCAGAACGTCCGTGTTCGAGCCTTTCGATTTAACTAGAGCCGATGTGCAACCGCCTGTTGTGATCGACGAACGGTTAAAAACGTAAAAAAGGTGTAATCGTTTAACTATTTATCAATCACTCGAAAATAGTGATGCTATTTAATAGTGAATAATACTGTTATACGTTAAATGCTTAACATTATAAATGCTATGCCCGTGTTAAACTGTTCGTTTCAGTGATCTTCCAGAGCCAGCTGTATCGAACAGTGTACTAACTGTTCCCGAAACTATAGAGTGATAATGATGATGGTTATGATAATAATGATGTTATGATGATGATAATTATGATGAATATTATTATGATGATGATGATGATGAATAAGATGTTATGATGAGAATTATTACGATGATGATTATTATGATGATGATGAATATGATGTAATGATGATGATGATGGTTATTAATTTATTATTATGCTGACGATTATTATGAAGCTGACGATTATTATGATGCTGACGATTATTATGATGATGATTATGGTGTAATGATGATGATAATTATGATGAATATTATTATGATGATGATGATGATGATGAATATGATGAAATGATGAGGATTATTATGATGAGGATTATTATGATGATGATTATTATTATGATGATTATTATGATGATGATTATTATAATGATGATGACGATTATTATGATGATGATTATTGTGTAATGATGCTGATAATTATAATGATGATGATTATCATGATGATGATTATTATGATGATGATGATGTTATTATGCTGATGATGATTATGCTGTAATGATCATGATGATGATGATTATTATTATTATGACGATTATGATGATGATGATGATGATGATTATTATTATTATGATGATGATTATTATGATGCTGACGATTATTATTATGATAATGATGATTATGGTGTAATGATGCTGGTAATTATAATGATGATGATTATTATGATGATGATTATTATGATGATGATGATGTTATTATGCTGATGATGATTATGCTGTAATGATAATGATGATGATGATTATTATTATTATGACGATTATGATTCTGACGATTATTATGATGATGATGATGATTATGATGATGAATGATGATTATTATGATGATGATTATGATGATGATAAAATTGAACTTATAAATAAAATGAACAATTTATGTGCAGTAAATACGATACTGTATTGTATTGTTAAGACGTGTGTATTCCTTATTATCACTTTAAAGTTATCCAAATATATGTAATAGAAATAAATTTATAGTTTGTTTTATTTTCAAAGCCGTCTCTGACTCTTGTATCTAGTCTATAATAACGCCTCATTTCGACGACGACATACCTGAAGCAAAAGACAAGAAAATCTTTTTTCAAATGGAATAATCTTCAATAAAGATAATATAATACTGTAACTAACAATATTCCATAGATTTAAAGAGTATCGACCAACATATTTTCAACGATTTATTCAAATTAGAAAAGGGGCCAAAAAAAGCCTGGTACTTGGGCCGAATGAGCTAAATCAGGGCCGAATGAGCCTGAAAAAACGGGGCCGAAAGAGCTTGGGGCCGAAAGAGCCGACAACCATATCAACAACAATTAACAACAACGCCATGAATCATTTATAATATGTAAATGTTTTAAAACTATGTATACATGAATTCATATATTTATCAGCTCAAGTTGTAAATTACGACGTCATTTATTAATTAATCAAAGATTATAAAAAATCACAGTTTTAACTATATAAATCTAGTTGTATATAGATCTAGAATCTATGCTGTTATTGGATACAAATACTAATGCTGCTGCTGTATTAAAGTAAATTCGATAAATGAACGAATAACTGCATAAAATAAAAATCATTAAAGAACTACTTGAATAGTATAAAAAAATATATAAAATTACTAAATACACAATAGCGCTGAACTTCGTTAATATTTTCATTGGCTATAATATTCGCAGGAACAATGAAATCTTCCTTAGGAATAATTCAAATTCATAGGAAGATAAGCGCGCGTGAAATGTGACGCGTATTTTGATTGGTTGTTATTTTTAGCAGAACCCTGATTGTCTATAACATTTGTAGGAACAATTAAATCTTCCTAAGGAAGAATTCGAAATTCACAGGAAGAATAAAGATGATGCGGCTAAAAGGGTAATAAGTCACGAATTCATCCTTAGGAAGATTTAAATCTTCCTTAGGAAGATTTAATTGTTAAATTGTTTAAATTTGACATTTAAATCTTCCTTAGGAAGATTTATATCTTCTATTGGAAGAATTTGTGACTTTAGATCCTCATGGTACGTCATAAACATGTTGACAGGAATATGTAAAGTACTAAATATGAGAACATAGCCTTTAAGTATAAACGCTTTTGCTCAAGCAATCCTCTGAAAATAAAAAGGTGCACGCACAAACTGTATTGATGTCGAGAATTGAGTGTAAAACTGTTCTATCTATAAAGCCTTTTCATTAGAGATAAAATTGTTTCATGCAGTGTAACAGTGTTACAAAGACGCGGATCATATGTTTCAAATGTTCTGGTGGTGTACTCAAATCAGCCAATGGAATAAATGAAGTGTTTTCATTCGTACCTAGCCGCGGGAAATTTTATTTGAATTTTATTGAACACTTACAAAGGTCAGGTAAGGTGAAAAGCTGGCTTAATACAGCCACGCCGAATAAAAATATAATTTAATCAAACTTTTATCATGGGAACCAGACTGCGTTTTGCTACCGTTTTGAAATGTGCCCGTATTGACCCATCTAGAAATTCGCTCAACAAACAAGAAAGGCGACCAAACAAGAAAAAGTGTTACAAATGAACAACACATTGATGAGGTTGATAAATGCTATCATATTTGATCAATACTCGCCGTTAGATAGATTATGCATAAAACGAGTATTTGCATTGAAGAACATGTATATATTTTATATAAATAGCGAACGATACAGTACAGTCAAGTTACCATTACCGGATCAGTAGCGTAATTAAGTTGCTCTGGTGAAAAGCAATTACTGTTTTGAGACTTCTTTTACACCAGTTTGATTAAATATTACCATTGCTTACTGATTCAGCACAGAGTCTTATTTTTTTCGCAGGCAAAATGTATTTGTGATACCATTTTTCGCCGCAGAATTCATGCATTAGCCAGGGATTTCAATAGATTTTAAAAACAAGGAGTCAATGACCCTAGCTGAAATAATTAGCGTTCAGAGTCTGCCAAAGCAAAAAATCATCAAAAGACTCTAAGGCGGCAATTTATATTGACTACAATGACCCCTGGTCTGAAATTTTGAGGAGTCAAATTGAAAAATGTTGGGGTCAATTTTGAAGCGCAAAAATAGGTGTACAAGAATTGTGTTTTTGTCTGTATTATTCAATTTTTTTTTAATGACATAATTTGCATACAAAATGATTCATATAAAGGAACACAAGTAATATCATACTCTTTTTATAAATAATACTATTGCTAACCCCTTAATTCCCCTTATTACTGGTATCAACTTATTTATAATTTATTTAACTAGCACCATTACTACTTTTGTTCACTATAAATTACTTGCAGTTATTCACAAGTGTCACTTCTTAGGTAAATGTATTGGCCAACAAAAATGTAGTTGTTGTTGAATTAGTCGTAAATTGGCGTATTTTTTTTTAAGTTTCAAAGGGACTTTCTCATTGAGTTTATTTATTCCACTGTGAGTTTTTCATTCTAAAAAATACATGTACCGAGTTGCAATTTAGGTACAAGACTTTTGCAACACGCACGCTTTCCATTCGTGACAGTCGACAGCAACAATTTCGCGCTCTTATTAAAACAAGGGTTTTACAAGGCATTCATGTATAGTGATTGGTGTACGCTGTTGATCGAAATTTGTACCAGCAAATAATGTGGCTGTAGAAAAACGATATGCTTTTGTTTTATAAATAGACATGATGAAATATACATGTACTGAAATTGAAGTGTTGACGCATAAAATTGTAATACGGGTATCGTTTTCACAACTTTCTCGCCATAAGTAATCAATTGCTCACCATAAAGGTGTGATGATGATGCTCAGCACCGTCTTTAAAGTACTTTTTAAAAACCGAATTACAACTTTCACAAACAATTAATCAGAGCCGAGTTAACACAGTTCACAAACGATTATGTAACGGTTAAGCAATTAACTTAGTCAATGACGTCACATGAAATACATTTAAAGTTGTCAATTCGCTAGACGCTACCCGCTAATCGGCGCCGCTTCAAAGGGCTGCTTTGAACTTTCACGACCTCGTGCTGTATTGTGTAAACTTATTTCGCAAAAAGTGTAACTAAGTACGGCGCCGTGTTCGTTGTCGCGTTAATTGGTCTTTCAGATATAAACAATTGTTGAACTCGCAGTTTGGATTTAAGTGTTGACAATTTATAATACGGGTCAAAAAGAAACTTTGAGTGTATGTCAATTAATAGTTGCTCGTTTTGTTAACAAAGCAATTAGTCAAAGGTGTTGTGTTTGGATTGTATTATGGATTATGCACCATAATTCAAAGGAACTGTTTTAACGGCATATGCATGTGCTTCTAATTTCCCAATTAATGCGCATACGCACTCTTTAAACGATGACATGTTTATTGGAAGAGATTAGATAAGATAAACTACGCCTGTGGTATCCCCTCTATGTATTGACCGAGTTTCCAATACTGGGGCATGAATGTCAATCAGAAGCATAAAGGGATTTACATCATGGAAATATGGTTAGATGTAAACTGACTGATGCGCGGGTCAAATTTTCGGTGCGTCAAAATGACGCACGGCAGAAAAATGGTCGGGTCAAAAACGAGTCATTTTCAAATTGCTCGCGTCAAAACGCAGGATTCTGCGTCTGTTGAAATCCCTGATTAGCGGATCAGCTAATTGTAGCCATAACGGATCACTTGACTGAAACCACTCAGGTGGGAATCTAACAGGCTATTTGAACTGTTTAAACATGAACTGTGTTGTTAACAATGACCAAGTTACATTGCCAGTAATAAATTATATTCATCTTTTTGTTATTAATTATTTTCTATATGTGATCTTGTATCCACACTTTATGTATTGTGTTCTCGTGTGAATTATCTGTTGAAAATCCTAAAAAGATCAAAAAGATATGTGCATCTTATCAACCATATAAATTGTTTGATCATATCTAATCATCGATATTGAACATGGAACATAAATCAAACATTAAGATTGAGATAATTTCTTGAAAGAATCAACAAGGTTTGCATATATTTTAATATAGCCTCTTTTCCTGTATATTCGGCCACTTAAGAGTAAAATTGACTTTTTCTACTAAATGAAAAGATTTTCGGCACAAGTAAGACATTAAATTAAACGCTTTATTTCTTCCCCACAAAAGTATGGCAAAATAATTTACAACGCAGGTATTTCCTTAGTAACAGGCCAATTCTAGTTGGGCACCCTAGCAACCCTGATATGTTGGTATCTTTCCTTTCAATCTGTTAAGTCATTTTTTTTATAGGAAAACAATAAATGTTTTAAGTAATTTGGATATAAATCACTAAATAAATATTCTAATAGACTAATAAACACAAAAACACTGTTTAAACATGAATATTTTCAGAATTATTGGTATTTACACAGCATGTGTAGCTGATTTTTCTTAATTTTTACCTAAATTTAAATTTTCTCCCCAAAAAATAACATGCGCATGTTTTTAAGCTAAATACAACATGTATATGTTATAGATTTTTTAAAATAAGCATAACTAACTTAAGTTTTATCAGAAATCTGTCATTATTACCAACATAATGGGGTGGATGAATCTTTAGGAATGGATGAAACAATAGGAAAGAAGGATAATAATTATATAGTATCAATATGCATATTATCACGCTTGATCCGTTATTGCTCTAATTCTTCAGGGTTTTTTTTGGCCCGATTTTATAGCCGAAATTCGACTATTCCCAATCGCAAAAAGTATACTTTTTTCCCAAAATTTGCTAAAAAATTCCCAATTGGGAAAAAAAGCTAATGACATCAGCTTTTTCGATTTTTAACAAATCGTAGTCTGATCAAGTCTCGTACAGTTTTTAGACTATACCGCGATTTGGATGACGTCGGCATTATTCATGTGCCCGATATTCTGTGTTGTTCAGGAGCTTATTATATTTGTGATGAAATTTAAGTGTTTTGTGATTCGGCTGAATGGAAAACAAATATGTCACACAATTCGAAATATTACTTGAAAAAGATTCCTTAGCAAAAATGTGGCCAAACAAAAACTGTTGATTTTTTTTTAAGCAAGCATCATTAAAAAAACAAACATCATCAACAAGTACAAGTCCTCCCATTGAAACTCCTTCCATTGTCAATGATAGTAATTTAATAAGAAGTGACTCTTTTGCATCGTCATCGTTGATTTCCGAAAGCAAAGTGCTGACTGATATTCAACATGTTGAAACTAGGGAAATAAGTTTGTGACTGAAGACTTTGTGTGAGTTTATTATGTATAAAACTGTTGATCATGATGGTGTTTGTTGAGTTTGTGATTAAAGATGTTGAACTCTTTCATGTAGTTTTAAATCCCAATTTATTTTCCCAATTTCTTGAAAATGCCAATAAAAATCCCAATTTCAAAGCCATGGGCTGTCTTCTCAAAATGCTGAGAAAAAGCCCTGTTCTTCATTTTATTTAAGGTGTTGCAAAATCTTAAACATGAATCAAAATTGTAATGGACTTTTACAGGCAGAAAGACTACTAAATGGCCTTTAAATTAATGCGTAAACGTCTTACTTTCCAACAGAGTATTAGCATGTGGCCGCCAAAAATGTTCAACCTCAATTTGGAAACAAGACGGAAGTCAACAAAGTCGTATATACATGTCAGCAGAACATACAGAAATGTTTGACAAAGAGTAGCTTCGATTACGACTCAAACAATGTGTTTTAAAGAACGAGCCTTAAAGATGCTGCATGCAAAATATCATCTAAAAATGTCAACTATATATCGCGATACGCAGTCTTGAACATCAAAGTGATCTGCTATGGGTAATGATCGGTAATGGTAACTTGACTGTATTGGTTGGTGCTATTTCAGTATTTGTGTTGGGAGGCATTGGGTGTTTTGTCCACCTGATAATATTTCGACGGATAGCTGTAAATAATACTGTTTAGGTGTGAATCATAACGGGAAACTTTCGCACATTTTATTGTCACCTCTGTACAACGTAAAAACAACATTGTTTTAATTCAAGATTATTTGTTCATATTCTTAACATGGCATTTAAAGGGATTTCAAGATCAATTTTTAAATATAATACATAAATTAAATGTATCTCAGTTAAAGATTCTACATGTTTCATTGTATACATTAACAATATAGAGAGTTTTGAGAATCTACATAAATATATTAAAACATTTTCAATAAATTGACAATATTTACAATACAAGGAACAGAAAGAACGTCACAAGATGCCGCACATATCGGTAGTGGCATGAAACATTCATAAACCTTTATGACAGTTGAATTAAATTACTTCTATAAGTTTTATTTTAATTAAGTTTCACTTGAATAATACCCCTGATAAACACGGAAAATAATCTTTGACGTGTAATACTGCCCATTGTGCCCATGAATTTAAAAAAAGACTTAAAATAAAGTGTTGCTTGTTGCATGTTATGTTTATTTTATTATTAATAGTCATCGTTTTAATATTTTATCAATGACAAGTTATTTTTCACCTTTTTCAATAATTATATTCTAAGGTAACAATGAAAATGTATTGTTATTGTTTACTTATTGATAAGCTTGAAGCCGTGTTCGTGACCGCTAATATTTATTCAAACAAGCTTACTAAGTGTTACCACATTTGAGCAAAAACAAATCGGTCAATACCATGATCATCGCTATTACTTGACTATGTAACAAAAAAATAACAACAATGAACATACTTTACTATGGCTGGATTGGTCATTGTCGGCTCAGGTACACTACTACTGCTAATTGGGTCATTGTCGACATTTATCCCGGGTACTCTTAAGTATACTTACATGTACCCTGGGTACGGTAAATATACTAAAAAGTACTCGGGAATTTTAACGTTACCGGTAAATTGGTCGTTGTCGGCTTTTAAAAAAACATTATTGTGATAACACTTATGTCAATTGTCTGTGAAATTGCCTCTATATTATCGAAACTCATACTCAAACAGATTGTTGATGCATTTTTAAAGAAGAGAAGTTTGTTTAACATAAACAATATCGTTTAACGGTAATCGGTAACGCGTTTTATTACATTGGATTTTGGGCGGGAATACAACTCGGGAACAGTCTAATATCTACCGGGTACGTTTAAGTATATTTAAGTAAATTTTTTAGTATATTTACCGTACCCGGGGTACATTTAAGTATACTTAAGAGTACCCAGGGTACATGTTAGTAGTACCCGAGCCGACAATGACCAATTGAGCCATACTATGTCAAGATAAAGTTTCCAAATCATAAAAAATGAATATAAAAATGTTTGTAAAAGACAGTATTTTTTTATTTGAATCATTCTTGGATTGGCTTTTATTGCACAGTACGCACTATCTGGTATTGTTGACCAGAGCCCTACTTTAAAACAAGTTGGCCTACCTAAACACATCTTATACAAAATGTATTGAAAAAAAACAACATGCACTAATATATCAAGATTAGTTTTTCAGATCACTTAATGTAATGATTGGAACTGTCAAGTGGTTTGCAATATTTTGACACATGTGTAAGTGTTGTGACCATATCTGTCTCATGAAATTGCTTATGAATGAACATTTTCAGAATGGCACATACACAGAAAAGTGTGGCGGCCTCCAAAATGTTCAAAACGAGGAAACGAAAGACAGAAAGCAATACCTTGGAAAGTGACCTGAAAAGGGAGAGCACAATTAGAAAGGCCTTTGATTCCAAAATCCAAACAAGTGTAAACACTATATCGGCTAGGGTAAGTCCAGAGACATTAACTTCCGACCAAACAATAGATGACTTGAACTCTGTTTGTGTCAAAATTGAGACTGATGAATGGTATAACACGGCTTCTGATTTTTATTCTGTTTGTGCCAAATCAGAACAGGTTCTATTGGAAGAGAGACATCCAGATAGCAACAAACAAAACGGCTTCACCTCTGAATGTGTGAAATCAGAAAAGACAGAATGTGAAGTTATGCGACAACATGTTACCAGGCAAGATTGCTTCAATTCTGTATGTGTGAACAAAAACTTAACTTCCAATTCAAATGCAAAAGATGAAATTTATTCTGTATGTGGGGCAACACAACAGTTTCTAAATCCTCTTACAGACCAGGGTTATATAACAGCATATGACTTCAATAATGAATTTGGTATAGCTAAACAAAATATAAAGACAGAAACAGACAATGAAAATACAACAGCAAATAAAAGTACACATTCAAAAACACCAGAGAATCAAGATGAACTGGCGGACCAATATTCTGTATATCTGACATGGGAAAAGATTGAACTTTCAGATGTTGACAAATATTGTGCTAAATCAGTTGTGGGTGGAGGGACAATACAAATGGACCAATACTCCCACTTAAATGTTCCAAGACATTCAAACTCAGAAAAAGGTGAGTCATTTTCATTTATATGCTATAGGAACACCCATGGCTGGCGGGTGATTAAGGGGCGTTCAGGTGAATTATGTCCACTCAGTAACTCAAACAATTAATATGGGATCACCATGAAACTTTAATTATGTAATAATATCAAAGCACAGTTTTTACAACAAGCCAGATTGCATTAAGCTGTTGGTAGTTATGGTCCATGAATTGAAAAAAACTTTATTTACATTATCTGCTTGCTTAATCCGATTGTTTACATGGGATCATCATGAAACATGGTGGCTATGTTTGTGGGTATTAAATATCATTCAAGTTTGATAATCAGCTAAATTGCAGTACCCCCCCCCCCCCCCCCCCCCCCCTATATAAAGGCCCTTGCATTATCAAGTATTTGCCATATTAAAGTCGTCTGCTTTCTAATAGGTAGTTAAACAGCTAGAAGATATTTCATCGGAACCAAAATACCATAAAAGTGATAAGATGTCCTGGAAAAGCATGTTGAGGATTGAATGTCAAACTGTGGTATATGCTGAATATTTCTAGATTAGAGACCGTAGTTTCACACTGATTGACTCAACCCTTTCTGTGAAGACTATACAAGCTGATACAAGATGACAGTTTCTTCATTTCTTATTGCTGCTGTTGCTGCATTCAATTTTTGACTGAAACGACTGCATCAGTATTTTGTTATCTTTTGAATGTTTAATTTTGAATCTTCTGAGAGGTGCTATGGATTTATTAACCCTTTGCATGCTGGGAAATTTGTCTTCTGCTAAAATGTCGTCTGCTGAATTTGTAAAATAAGCATTTTCTTCATTTTTTTTCAAAGCATACTACAATGTATCAGAATAGCAAACAGTTTGGATCCAGATGAGATGCCATGTTTTGTGGCGTCTCATCTGGATCCAAACTGTTTGCAAAGGCCTTCAAAATTCGGTTCCAGCACTGAAAGGGTTAAGTTTTGTTGACATCATACATATTTAATTGATAATGTTTACAAAATCTTGCGTTTTCTAATTTTTCTTTGGAACTTGTATAGTGGATTGTTTAGAATGTCTGATGTAAGATTCAGACTTGAAAATTTGTGGGGCATTTTATTTCATGGATGAGAGGACCCAAAATCTTAACAATATGTTAATAATATTATATTTTACTTTATGATGCCCTTGTTTAAGTGTGCCAATTATGAATACTCAATACACTTTAAATCTGGTATAAGCAAAAAGACTCACTCAAAATCAGTATTTTGGAAAAGTTTCTTAGTAATAACAAAAGATTAATTTGAATGATCTGCTTGTAGAGAATGCTGTGACAAGAACTCCCCCGCTTTTCCTGGAACCAGCTAAGATTAAATTGAAGGAAAAGGGTGACCATGTGAAGAAATTTAAAGTATGTATAAGTAACCAGTCATTTATTTTCCTCTTATTGCAATCAATTATAGGGAGGTATTAAGTACTGTACTGGTCCATACCGGTACCTACACATGTCTGTCCTGAAGATTGTGGCTCCAACCTATCTTTTACTATTGGGTGGACCTTGCTCAAACTTTCACTGTTGAATGACTTTCATGTGTGATTATCATTAAGTAAGGAACATTGGCTGCAACAAGTTTTTACAGAATTATGGTCCTTAGTTGTGTTTCTGAATAAGAAAATATAGTCCCAAAATGTTCGTGTTTTAAAATCTTTAGCTGCTTGGCAGATTTTCTCAAACTTTCACTGCCTGATTAATCTTAATGTAAAGACGATGGTTAAGAATAACATTTTTGCTGTTATCAGTATTTGCGGAATACATTCCCTTTGTCTGCTGTTTAGGTAGAGTGTTGTGTTTGTGAATGAGATATTTCATAGCTGTAAGCCTGTTGCATGGGATGCTTTTTTGTTTTGATTAAAAGATAAATGTTATCAGAATAAAATGTGTTAAATATAATGTATATTATTCATATTCAACACCATTGCAGAAAATGAAGAAAAGAAGGTCCCCAGAAAAAGACAAGACTGAGTATATTCTGCAAGAGAGGAACCTATCCAGCTGTATGAGCCTGGAACCTTGTGATAATGACCATTTTCTCTGTAAGCACAAGAACAAAACATCCATTACCTTGCATTAGAAAGTCTCAGGAAAGACCACACATCATAATAATATTTTTTAGCTCCCTGAGCACTTTGTTTGCAAGTTGAGCTTAAGTGGTATGTTTGGCGTCATGTGTTGTGCATGGTCAACAGTTGGCTTGTTACCACTCTACAGACACCAGTTAAATCAATATAGAAAAAAACTATGCTAATTTGTTAAATCATTGAAAATCTGTATTACTATTCTAGAAGACACATTTATTAATCAATCTTGATGAAACTTGGTAAAAATAACACAATTTAAATGCCTCATCTGTGGCTGTTTTTGATTAAACTTGTGTCTTTTTCATATCAAAACCTAAGTGGGGCACATGAAGTAACAAACTAAGTCACAAGATCAAATTTTTTACCTATTTGTTTACAATTGAACCTTGAACTTGGGTCAGATGTTGTGTTGCTAATAACTCAGAAAGTAAAAGAACATTTGATGAAACCATATGAGCTTATCATGTGAACTGATGACTCTGGGAATATAAATAATAAAGGGTCTTGTGATGAAAAGGCTGTCTTTCAGATATTTTCTAAATTAGCGGTTTTATACTTTTCATTATACGTGTAAATATAAGTGTTTTTTTTTAATCTGATGTTCTGGTAGCTGATATAAGTCTTTGACTTAGTTTGATTATTGCCAAGTGTTTATTTGCTCTCTTAGACTGTGGAGAATGCAATAAGGAGTTTGACGGGGACTGCCCTGTCCATGGACCCTATAACTACATACAGGACAAGGAGGTGAAGATGTGTTTATTTTAAAAACATAAACTACATGTAGTACAAAAATAAGGAAAACACCAAATATATTTCTATTATAGTATCATGATAGAGTATTGGTATAAAGTATCATGGGCATATAAGACTGTTACTTAGAAAGTGTTTTAACGTTTATAATGTCGATTAATATAAGAAATGCCTTAAATATGCACTTATTGTTCTTATTTAAAATAGTGTTTACACTACATATACTTTAATATAAACTGCAGGTGCCAGAAGAAGACCATCTTAAAGCTGAGCATACCTTGCCAGATTGCCTTGAAATAAAAACATCCGAAATAGCTGGAGCTGGTCTTGGTGTGTTTTCCAAGGAGGGACTGGAATCCAGGATCATGTTTGGACCGTATGGGGGAGATATCATCACTGACAACCCCAAGTCAGGGTATTGCTGGCAGAGGAAGGTGATGCTAAGCTTGATGCATTGATACTTATTTGTAGTTAGAGATGCGAGGGTAATTAAAAAAATTCTAAATGTTAGAAAATAAAGTCATGAATTTTCAACAAATGAATTCTCTATCTAGGAGTCTATAGAGGGGATTTAATGTGTATTATACCACCACAGAGTGGGAGGCATGAAACATTGTACTTTCCCGTCTGTCCCTCCGCTTGTCTGTTCACCCCAAAGCTTGTAATTTGATTACTCTTTATCTAGTGGTAAGATCTTGTGCATACTGTTGAATGCCTTTATTGTGTAGATGATTGTAAAAAAGGCATTGGACATTCCAGGTGTTTTGGCAGGATTATGGTTTTTATGCCCTCAGTAGGGTGGCATATAGCATTTGAACCATCCGTCCGTCCGTCCAAAAACTTTAACTTTGGCCATAACTTTTGCAATATTGAAGATAGCAACTTGATATTTGGCATGCATGTGTATCTCATGGAGCTGCACATTTTGAGTGGTGAAAGGTCAAGGTCATCCTTCAAGGTCAAAGGTCATAAAACAAATACAAGGGAAGTAACAAGCTTTAAAGGAAGATAATTTCTATTTATCATTTGACAGGTACAGATCATTTTCACTAGGGAAGTAATATATAAAATATTACTTCCCTTGTGAAAATGATCTATACCTACCAAATGATATAATCCATAGGGATATGATACATTTTTTTACGCCTCCGGTAGGGCGGCATATAGCAGTTGAACTGTCCGTCAGTCAGTCAGTCTGTCCGTCAGAAAACTTTAGCATTGGCCATCACTTATGCAATATTGAAGATAGCAACTTGATATTTGGCATGCACGTGTATCTCATGGAGCTGAACATTTTGAGTGGTGAAAGGTCAAGGTCATCCTTCAAGGTCAAAGGTCTAATATATGGCTTCAAAGTGGCGCAGTAGGGGGCATAGTGTTTCTGACAAACACATCTCTTGTTTAAAATCAAAGCGGCGCAGTAGTGGAAATTGTGTTTCTGACAAACACATCTCTTGTTTGTCTATAGTTGAATTCTGACGCATGTGTTGTCAATGCCTTTATCTATATGGTGATTTTTGTTCAAACTTTCGAATATGAATTACCTAAATGCATAGATGATTGCAACAACAGAAAAAGTTTTGTTGCAGCAAGTTTTGGCAGAATTATCGCATTTGTCTGTTTTACCACTATGGAATATTATAGTCACAACGTTGTTTTATTCCACTTATCTTTAACTACCAGGATGATATTGATCCCGTTTTCTTAGTGGGGTTATCTTTATTTTCTAGAGATAATAGTTATGAAAGGAACTTTTTCTGTGACAAGATTTGGCAGAGTTATGGCCCTTTGTTTGGTTTTCACTATATAATACATAGGCACAAATATTGCTTTGTAATTACTCTTAAGTGCTTGGAAGAGTTTTCTAAGACTTTAAAAGTTGACTGTTAGTATTGTGCAGATGGTGGTTAAAAGAGAAATTTCGACAGCAATAGCTTTGACTAAATAATGGCCTTTTTGTGTTTGTCTGCTGTGGAATTAATTATTGCATTGGCTGTATCCAAACGTATGTTGTTTGGGCATCAATATCTGTGACACATTTCTTGCTGAAATGTAATCATGCTGGCAAGTAAAGATTTCACACATCTCATTATATAAAGCAAGTGTGTAACAAGGCTATAGATAACTTTAGGAGTATATTGGGTAATCAACCCGTTTTTGACAACAAATGGGTTTTTGTAAATTCAATCGAGTTTTAGCAAAAATTTTAACCCCCTACTTTTGAGCTTAATTGGGGTTTTCAACCCCGGTTTTTAAACTAAATTAGGTAATTTAGGGAATGCCATATATCATATAATACAAATCTACTAAGGTTACTATATTATTTATACAAATGTAATTCAAAAAGGAATTAAAGTAAAAAATAAGAACAAATTACTAAGTATGTTTGTGTTGTAGAAAATATTTATGATCATTTCCACTGTTGTGTTTATAAGGGCATTCTTTGGTATTCTGGTCTATCAGTGTTGCTCTTTATAACAAGTATATTAGTTATCAGATTTTCGTGTGTATCAATCATATTTACTGTTGGTTGTTTATAGTAAGATTCTATGCAATTCAGATCTATAAGGATGGCAAAGGGAGTCACTTTGTGAATGCCCAGAACAAAGCCACTTCTAACTGGATGAGATACGTGAACTATGCTATGACGGAGGCAGATCAGAACCTTGTAGCATTCCAGTACAAAGGAGGCATCCATTACTGCACATTGAAGCCAGTTTTACCAGGTATATACCCCTGTTGTATGACTAAAGATATGTATTTTCAATGTGAATCTGTCTGATTTGAGCAGTCTCAAATTGGTTATACGGGTTCAATTTCCTGTACTAGTGGGTGGGAGTTTGTATGATTATCTCCATACGGAAAAGGTGTTATTTTCTCCGGATTCTCTGATTTCCCCCACAGTGCAACACAGCTACCGTTTATGAATACCTCAGAGTTATAAATAGATAGTTGGACATTGCAACTTGAATTCAAACTTCTTCCCAATTCTGGGTGCTGTTTTAGACATATTTAGGGTCCTTGCATAATGCAGCCTCATTCATAGAAAAACCTAATAAAAGTCATTGTATACACAACACTTAATATAAGGTAAATCCAAGTAATTGAAAAACCTGCTTCTCACTATGTCTGAACAGTCTTGAACAAATAATGTTTGTTTTACCATTTTGCCTTTCTGCTCCAACATTCCCTTTAAATTATTTAACATTTAGAAATAGCAAGAAAACACATAACCAAACTTTGAGTTTGAATTAAAACCTGTCCTAAATATCAGTCTAAGAATCAAAAATATAATATGTTGAGATCAACTAGAAGAACTTAGAATTTGTATGTAATTAAATTAACACATTTGCACATTTTGAAGATATAAATGTGGGGTATCAGTCACATTTGTTACACAGTTCTAGTTGAGACATCCAGTGTTTGTTGAAAAAAATTTAAGATTTGCAGATGTTTTATAAATAACTTGTAAATAATTCTATTGGTTCAGGTGAGGAATTGCTGGTCTGGTACAGAGATGAATTAGCCAGAGAACTTGGCCTCATCAGACCCAAAAACCTGCCGAGTAGTTATTCGAGTAACAACAGTGGTCACTTTAATGAACACATGAGTATTCATGCAGGAAAGAGACTGTACAAGTGTGAGGAGTGTGGTTATGCATGTAACAAGAGTGGTAACTTGAAGGCACACATGAGGATACATTCAGGAGATAAACTGTACAAGTGTGAGCAGTGTGGTTATGCTTGTAACAAGAGTGGTAACTTGAAGGCACACATGAGGATACATTCAGGAGAGAGACCATACAAGTGTGAGGAGTGTGGTTATGCTTGTTACCAGAGTAATGACCTGAAGAAACACATGAGGATACATACAGAAGAGAGACTGTACAAGTGTGAGGTGTGTGGTAAAGCATTTAAACAGAGTGGTAGCTTGAAGACACATATGACGATACATACAGAAGAACGACCGTACAAGTGTGAGGTGTGTGGCCATTCTTGTAAACGTAGTGAGCACTTGAAGACACACATGATGATACATAAAGGAGAGAGACCGCACAAGTGTGAGGTGTGCAGTTTTGCATTTAAAACGAGTTCTGACTTGAAGACACACATGAGGATACATACAGGAGAAAGACCGTACAAGTGTGAGGTGTGTGGTAAAGCATTTAAACAGAGTGGTACCTTGAAGACACACATAAAGATACATACAGAAGAACGACCGTACAAGTGTGTGGTGTGTAACCATTCTTGTAAATGTAGTGAGCACTTGAAGACACACATGATGATACATAAAAGAGAGACCGCACAAGTGTGAGGTGTGCAGTTATGCATTTAAAACGAGTTCTGACTTGAAGACACACATGAGGATACATACAGGAGAAAGACCTTACAAGTGTGAGGTGTGTGTCTATGCTTGTAATCATAGTTCTGACTTAAAGAAACACATGAAGATACATACAGGAGAAAGACCATACATGTGTGAGGTGTGTGGCTATGCTTGTAATCAGAGTTTTGAATTGAAGAAACAC
Source organism: Dreissena polymorpha (assembly GCF_020536995.1). Classification (NCBI taxonomy): domain Eukaryota; kingdom Metazoa; phylum Mollusca; class Bivalvia; order Myida; family Dreissenidae; genus Dreissena; species Dreissena polymorpha. Next base: position 14,452,359 of record NC_068358.1, on the reverse strand, counting down.
ATGAGGATACATACAGGAGAAAGGCCGTATTAGTGTGATGTGTGTGGCTATTCCTGTAAGTATAATGGTCACTTTAAGACACACATGATGATTCATACAGGAGAGAGACCACACAAATGTGAGGTGTGAGGTTATGAATGTAACAGGAGTGATCACTTGAAGACACACATGAGGAGGATACATTCAGGAGAAAGACTGTACAAGTGTGAGGAGTGTGGTTATGTTTGTAACCAGAGTGTACAAGTGTGAGGAGTGTGGTTATGTTTGTAACCAGAGTAGTACATTGAAGGCACACATGAGGATATATTCAGGAGAGATGTACAAGTGTGAGGAGTGTGGTTTTGCTTGTAACCAGAGTTCTGACTTGAAGAAACACATGAGGATACATACAGAACAGAGACTGTACAAATGTGAGGTGTGTGGTAGAGCATTTTAACAGAGTGGTACATTGACAACACATGAAGCTTCTTAAAGGAGAGAGACCGTTCACGTGGGATGTGTGTGGCTTTTCATTTAAACACAGAAGTCACTTGAAAAAACACTTGATGATACATTTAAGCGAGAAACAAGTGTGAGTTGTGGTTATGCATGTAAGAAGAGTGGTCACTTGAAGACACACATGAGGATACATTCACGAGAAAGGCTGTAAAAGTGTGAGGAATGTGGCTCTGCATCTAACACTAGTGGTAACTTGTAGAAGCACATGAGGATACATAATTGAAGAAATATTTAAAACAGGAAAATATCACAAATCTCCGATAAAAGAAGTGCTATTACTTCTTGTGATCAATATAAACTTGTATAGTAAGATAACAAAACAATCTTCTCATAAACCAGGGTTGGCATATTGATCGGTCAATTGAGTATTGACCGGGCTGGCGGTCAATACCCGGTTAAAACCGGTCAATACTGGTCATTATTGGTCAATACTGGTCGATTGAAAATTGTAGCATTTAAACATGACAAAGGAAGAATTTAAGCTATTCTATATTAAATCAATCATTATTCTGTAATTGATCAACTTTTTTTGAGTTATCTATTGTAAAAAAAGCTTTAAAGCTGTAAAAAAATACTTCTTTATTATTTATGGAAACGGTCTCAAATACAAAAGAACTAAGGCAATATCTTTATCTCAGTGTATCACATCTGTTACTGAAGTATTATTACTATTGTAGTTACCATAGTATTTCACTGATCTTTTGATATATCTATTTGATAAGCTGATGGACAAACAGAACTCTTGTGGTTTCTAGTGTCATAAATGATCTGGCCCCTAAGCCTTAATTGGTAATAAAATGCATGCACTGGTATGTCTCTGATAGTTACAATGAAGCAAATCTGCCCTTAGGCTATTTCATTTCACTCAAACAAAATGAGATAACTTGCTATTAATATTATTAATTTAATAGTTACTTCTAAATTGTCTCCTTTCTATATTAAGAGGGTTTTCTTATTTTAAAGTTCAATTGGTCTTCAAATGAATAAACAATCAAAGTTCTTGATTTTGGCAACAAATAATGTTGACCAATTGTGGGTCTACTCTAGACTCTTCTTTTCATTTATTTCTTTCTTTTAATAATTATTTCTTATTAAGTTTTGTTTTATATCAATGGTAAAATAAAATATTTTTTCACTATTTTGTTAAAGAAATCCAGGCAAGAATACATGACAAGTAAGGGTTGTGTCAAAGGTGCCATGTAAGGCCCTATTATCAGCTTTGGGTGCCCTAACCTGTTTAGGTTTGAAGACTGTGAAAGACTGTGGAGACAGTGGGGCATGTGGAACAACTAATACACAGTCATTGACAGGTTCTTGTTGAATCAAGCACAGAATTTTCTGAGCATTCATAATTTGTTAGAATTGAAAAAAAATTCAATCGACCAGCAAAATCCAATTGACCAACTTGACTCATTTGCAAAATTTTGAGAGATTGGCCTACAATTTGCATGAACAGGTATAAAATAGTGGGGTTTAATAGCTTAAGACATTATTGGCAACATGGCTGTTTAATTTATATTATCAATATTGTTTAATTAAGCATGGAATATTAATCAAAATTGGGGGTAAAGTTCAATCGACCAGTATTGACCAGTAATGTTCACTTTGGGAGTATTGACCGGGGCGGTTTTAACCGGTAAAAACCGCCGGTTAAAACCGGGGGCGGTCGATTGGTGCCAACCCTGTCTTAAACGATAAGCCATGAAGGCTTATTGGGTTTTGGCAGTTTTTGAAGAAGTCCTATCGAAACAATGAAGAAATGCGAGGATTAAAATGTGTTCCATGTATTTGTTTCGTATCAGATCGAAAATGCCCATAGACATTATTAACTAAAACAAGGGATAAAATATACAATTTATATTTACGCAAAAACAAGCTACCAGTATATTGCAGTAAAGCAGGACATTGTCCGTATGTGGTCCAAGCGTTGTATTTCATACTCACAAGTTTGGTTGGTGAAAACTTTAAATACAAAAGGTCCAAAGAAATTCTCCTTAATAATGGGTGATTATTTTCAGTTATTCGTGCATTTCGTTATTTATTCGAACTGTCTTTTTATCTAAAATGTTATTCCTGGCGAAAATATTATTGAATTGAAATTTTGTTGAATTTGGTGAGACTTTTTTAGTTTCTTTTTTTCCCATCAAATTTTATGTTGCGATGATTTTGTGCTTTCATAGTAAACATAATGTTACTATTGAAATTTTGAGATGCATATTATAATACATTACAATTCTAAAACCACACGTTGTAAGCACAGCTCAACTCATCGAAGGAAATAAAATATCATGCGATTTTTGAACTTGTAAGTTTACCGATTTACGATCGTTTTATTCGAAGGTAACTCAACTATACACACTCATATCTAATCTATAGCACAGCGCGTTTCGATCAGTTTCTGACAAACAAAAGATTAAAGAGCGAAATAAATGAGCTGGAGAAGAAGCAGGATACCACTCGAGTTACTTCTTCGGACTACAAAGACAATGTGGTTGGGGAGAGTGATGAGTAGGATGCGCGCGCAGATGATTGATGGCCCCATGGAGACTAGGATCGAATTTCCCGCCAATTGTGGGGTGACGACAGAACGTTGCGTGCACGCTCATCGCAGACTATTAATGATCTATGCATCATTTATTTACGAGTATTTACAATACGTGTCAGGTTAATCTGATGTTAAGAACTGGTCCAACACTGTGTTGCCAAGTGATGCCTTTTACTGATACATGAAAACGTTTATGTTTTTCTTTTGGCATCATTAGCGACATCTACTGCACACGGTGGTTTTAAAACTTGCCGATGCATGGTATACACTCAAGAAAGTTAAACTTTGGTGAATTAAACACTCTTATGAACTTGCTTGAGACTATTAGCCCGCATTGGTTCATAGCTATAAATCAGATCGACCGTTTTTCTGACCGATAGAAAGCATTTAGAGGTATATCATTTCCATTATTTTAGGATTTTTAAAATTAATGTAAAGATGAAGTAAGTATGGTATTTTGTCTCATCAGATTTTGGAATTCTTAGTTTTTCTTAGTTTATGAGTTATTTAACAAGGATAAGTTATTTTGTCGCAGCGTAGATTAGCGAGTATGATTATTTTTACTAGATACATTATGGCTATATAATTAATTGTGGACTAACAACGTCTGTAGCTTCAGTTATTTAATAGCGGGCAACAAATCTTTCACTGCTTATGACAATACCGATCAGAATTGTCGCTCCTAGTTATGGTTTAACTACGTGGCATGAACACTTCTCTTTAACGAGCCGCGTTAAGCGAAACTTAATTATTCACTCGGGCAGACTGGTCTGGAATAACCCATCCGCTTTGAGGCCGCGATATATTTAGCGAATTTATAGTTAACAGCGAAGATCCTGATTTTCGCCTGACGCGGATAAAATCTAATTTCATCACAGCAACCCGTCTTTTTTCCACGAAGTGACTTAAAATAAACCCAGGTAAGGGATTTTGACACTTTTCAATAAACCAATTTTTTGTTGCTAAAAATGGTATACGTTGAAGATGCTTCAAAATATTAATGATATTGTATCCGGGATGTCAAAGACAAACACAACTGGGTTACAGTAACACCACACACATCTATCGCTATGCACACATGTGCAATACAAATAAGTTTTTACATTGGTGATTAACATAAACAATTGTAATGTATAAACATAAGTGTATTAGGTAATAATAACGTTTAACAACATTTATTTATTTATAGATTCAATTTGATTTTATCAACATGAATGTAAAAGCAATAGAACTGAAAGAGACATCGTCATTCGTGAAAATACTGGAAACAAACACGGAATCGAAATAACACATTTTCGTTTTACTACTTAAAAGACTAAAATATGATATATTTGGATCCTCCGCCCCTCCATCGCGCAGCTCGTCGATTCTAGCGGCAGAAAAAGCATTATAAACAATTTCCAATAAACGGTCCTGAATTGCAGATTGGCAAATATTGTGTCATACATGTGCATTTGGTACCTCTAAAAACATGGAAAATTGCTTCATTGTGTTCGTACTTCACTTCTAAAATAACGAAAAACCAAGAACGGTAAACGGGACCAAACAATCCGTTTCATGTTTTAATCATTGGTTTTCGTTATTTTAAGATTGAAACGAAATATGATCAGGGAAATACCTTTTGTGTTTTGTTTTACATTTTGTACAACGATAAACGATAAAAAGAAGTTAATTTTGTTTTCGTATTTTGTTTTTGTTTCGGTAATACGAAAACCGGAATATGAACTAATATGCGTTGATTTTCATGTTTCGTTGTGTCGAATGCAAAACGAAAAACAAGAAGACGACATATACACGGACCTTGATAACAATTACATTTCTTACAGGTCAGCAATTTTATACCTTTAAGCATACATGTATTTAAAATTTGAATACACGGGAATATTAACATTTTATAAAAATGTGTTGGAACCTAAAATTTATTATGTTACTCAACTTCGTTCAAATGTATTATAACAGCTCTTAGATTTTCCAATATATATTAATATGATCACAGAAAGCAATTATCACATGTTAAATATTTGCTTATGAAACACTTCTGAAATAAGGTATACATATTTACAGGTTTGGTAAAAAACCCTGTGTAAAAGCAGTAATTCCTAATATATTCCATACGATTTAAGGACCTACTTTTTATGTGAGGTAACCGACGTTTAAACAAATGCCAATAGTTTACTTTAGGTTCCACTCATAAATAGACAACTAACAACAACATATATAAAATCGGTTAAAAATCAAAGTGATGAAGAGACGCAAGTTGTTTGCATAGACGCGTTCTATCGCGTAGAAAGTGCATCGTCTGAGCCACGAAAATGCCCACATGCGCCTCTAAAACTATTCCAAATGAATACTGTCTAGCGAATATGAGTTATTATACCACCGTGTAAGTTATGGAGGGGTGGAGGAAAAATATCGGATTGCCGTTCTGTTCAATATTTCCGTATGTCCGCCTGTATGTCTTCGAACACACTATTAGAAATCTAAACACATAGCAGAAATAGATTTCAAACGCAAATAAGTATTTGATCTTTTAAATTGGATTTTGTCCTTTTTTTCAGTTTCGGCATTCATCAGATATTAAAAAGACAAACATATTTTATAAACAAAATCAATCCAACCGGAAAGAAAGGATGCCATTACATTGTTAACAAATTTCTTACATCGTTCGACCTGTTGACGTAGCTATTTACCCCAATTGATCTTGTTTGAAGATTAAACACATGGTATCATCATGACGAGTCTTTGTACCATATTTGATCAAGCTAGGATCAAATGTGGCAAAATGTTGTGAAAAATCCATATCCTGATGACTTAGCACGTAATCTCAGTAATAAGGTTTTTGATTAAATAAATAAATAAAAAAAACGAAATGGGAATAATGATGGATTTTTATTTCGAAATTATAAAAGTTCCTCCGATAATGAGAACAATGTCATAACTCTTTAAAACTTTAAAGTAATTGACTTTTCACGTCCAATGTTTCAACCGACACGGTATGGTTGCGACACATTTTGCAAACCGGCCAATTTTGTTTAAAGTATGTGGGCTTCTGAGAGTGTAAGCAATGTTTGTGATTGAATCCGTTAAAATGGTCCCTCATAGACAGGACAACCTGCGCGTTGACAATGGAGCGAAAGTCATAACTAAGTCCAAAGTTGGTAATCACGTGATAGTCATGATGGCGACGTCCATGTCGAGACAGTTATTTTTCGCCGTTTAATACCCTTTATTACATTTGTTTAATTTTTTAATGACGCTCAGTTTGCAGCCATATCACTAAAAAGGTGATCAGCGTTTATTTCGCATGAACATTCGCTTTAAATCTCGACTTTACTCCCGAAAATTTTCTACGTGAAGTGTAGTTAGGTCATCCCGCTAAGAAATTTTGCAGCGAGTAAAGTCGAAATATATAGCTAATATTAATACGAAATAAACGTTAGTAACTTTTTTGCTGATATGGCTGGAAATTGAGCGTCATCAAAAAAATTAACAGGGATGGGAATCGTATCCGAAATCGGTATTCGGATAACCGTATTCTTTTTATGTAAACTACAAGAGGCTTGGATCAACATTACTATGAAAACTGTGTGCATATGTGATTGAGCTCTGTTAACAATACAATAAACAGTGTAACTCATTCAAATTATTTCTTTATAAAAGTAATTGTATTTATAAGAAATATTTTAAAGTCGCGAAATACGTAATTTCGTTTAAAAAAACTTCGTAAGACTGAAACAAACTCAAACAAGCTACTGTATATACGTTCTATACACAGTTGATTCATTCAGTATCTTTTTTTCACTCTGATGAGCTATGTAAATGTTTTGTTGATACAAATTATTGCATCAAATAAGTCATTATTGAGTGTATACCCTGGCAGGGTTAGTACCAAGCCGGCCGACGAGATATATATTTATTGACCAATTGAAGTAACTCTATTGGACAGAGCATTTGTTTTCACATTGTTGCACCCGTAAGTTGACGTAAATTGAAGTTCAGTAGCCAATTGGTGTAAATTATCGGGAAGAAATGACCATAAAACAGAACACGGATTCGCAAGTGAGCAATGCGGCAACTAGGCCATTAGCCCCAAGTTAAAAGGGTACTGTCACTGCACCCGCTGAGCAAACAATAAGTTTACGGATGCATGTCAGTCTGTTAACGATTTCAAGTTAACAGTTTATTGTCGGAATATACTAAAATAAATGAACATGCAGTTAATAACAATATGAGTAATATCGTTTGATCAATTATTCGGATCCTCTTTTACCACCCGGATAGTTGACTAGTGATCGGATATCCAGATAAGTGTTACCATCCCAGATTTAGTTATTTATATTTTTAATGCTAAAACAACGAATGATATATATTTATTCTTCGCTTGATATATGTAAAATGGGGTATTGCTTAAACGACTGTAGACAGCATGTGCATCGTTAGTATAGAGGCTCAAACATTTAAAATTACACAATTATCTTTATTCGCTTACAATACGTAAGCGAATAAAGATAATTGTGTCATTTTAAATGTTTGATTGCATTTTTAACATATGCATTGTTTGCATATGGTAGGATTTATGTATTTAAAAAATTATTTATGTAAAGTGAACTTGTTTGAGTCTTTTCGATTTTGAGGTCATAAGGTCAGAGGTCAATCTCAAAATAAGACGCCTATAAAATTGTGATCATCATGTCAAGTTCAATGTCGTATAGGCATGTATAATTGGTTTCCGCAAAATATCTAAAGATTTCTTAGCATTATATACATTTTTAAATTGTATAGTATTATCGAATGCTAAACCTTAATTATTTTATAATCAAGTGATCTAAGCCAATGTCATTGGGGCGACTTTGAAAACATATCGTGTTGATATTATTTTCACTAAATTATCATGGCTTTCTGGTTAATAGGATAAGTGTTTGATATAAATATAATCAAATCAATAAGTTACATCGGTTTTAGTTGGTCGCGTTAGCGGCCGACTAAATTTACAGAGCATATTTTGCATACCAATATGTGCTTAGAAGCCTTAGCTACGGTAAGAACCGCAACTCACTATGCTAGGAGCGATTACCGCTGCCTGTCTGCTCTGCAGACGACAAATACTTCTGCTCTACTTCAGCAGTGAGTGTATATACCAGCTTGTAAGACGACATTGGCCATTCTAGTGTTTATCATTGAAATCTGTACATATTGGCTATTTTCAGGGAAAACGGGGCTTAATCCATGTCAAATAAGATAAGCCTGTGTACACTGATTAGTCTGTGCAATGCGCACAAGCTAATTAAGGACGACAACAGCGAACAACGTCAGTGCCTTCAGCGCTTTGATTTTAAAGTACAATGTACTTATATAATGAAACTCTTCTTTAGAAGGTGCTGCTGCAATTGAAAGTTCTAAATTTTATCAACATTTTCAAAAATGTGTGTTAGAGAGTTTTAACTTAAATAGTAGTTTTTGCTCTGTCTTGAATATTCTTGTGGTGTTTTAACATGTCAAAATATTATGTGGAAAGGAAAACAAATACACCGTTTTTTTCTAAGACACCTTATATAAATAAGTATAAATATATACAATATGTTTCTTGAGCTTTACAACTTTGGCACCAGCTGAATATTTTAAAGCTCACAAATTCACAGAATAGTTCACTAACCCTATCAGTTGCAGGAGGACCAGGATTTTGGACAATCGAAGTTTTCGGACACCTTCTTTTATAGCAAAAATAATTATTGTTAATGTCTCTTAATTTTCGGACATACAGGGTTTCGTCTATAATTAACGTCTGCTAATTTTCAGACTGTATTTTTACAGCGCTATTCTACAGGTTTTTCGGTCCTGTTTTGGCGTATCTTGTGACACTTCGATCATGGATTTTTACCACCGGATCAAGGTAATAAAACCTGGCAGAGGATCAAGGTAATTAAACCTGGCAGAGCATGCCCGAGGGCAATGGACCTTTACATTCGCGTAATTGGGTAGAAAACAGGTATACCGGTAGAAAACAATTGATTAACCCAACAGCATTGGAAAAGTTTCGTCCTACTAAGGAAGCAGAATGTTTTATGTTTTTACCTTTCTGTTCTATATCATTTAAGTCAAGAATTAGCAAAGCTTTGAAGTTGTATTTATGTTTCTATAGCTGAAAAGAAGAGTAAATCACAATAAAATAATTGTACATTGATTAATTGATTTTATTTCAATATAATTATACTTTCGAACACCTTAAATTTTTGTATCTAAATTTTCGCACACATGTAATTTTTGAAAAAAATTCGTAGCTGAATTTTCGGACATCAACAAATAATTATTTTTAATTGTCCTAAAACTTATAGTAATTACGGTATATGGATGAATTTGTCCATGTTGACCAACACATGCAGTCAAACATCAACTGCAATCTTAAAATTTCAAAGGCAATCTTGGTAAAAACATCACTGCATCTTTTTGGTAACTTTCCAGTACCATGTAAAACCTGAGGCTGTTGACAAATCAACAAGATTGTTGCCCGTGAGAATGTTCATTTAAAAGAGTCGGAATGCAAAATGTGTCGCCATATTGAATCCTGGCTTTTCACGTTTTTGTAGCGAGATTTTGATTTCATTCTTTTCTTTTGCGTCATTTTTTTAAGTGATCCGAATTGTTATATAAACCACCATGATGGGCGGGAATTAAACCATTATGGACGTTATTTACTCGAGTTATGTGACATGAATGCACACACTCAAATACACAAAAAATAAGGCATCAGCCTGCACCAAGTATAACTTAAATATGAATTGCAACACGATATCTTTGATATTTTGACCTTTTAAATGGAAAGGTTGGATATAAATTGGCTAAGGTTAACCTTAATACAATCGAAAAATCAGCAATCACATAAACACAAATATGTTTTCATAAAATGGTATTCAAGTTACGTATCGTATTTACAATAAAATTCCGAAAACCTCTAACACTTTAACCGCTTATGTTTTTAGTAATTACTAAAATAATGCTTAAATAACACCAAAGGCGACATACACATGGATAAAAGACATGACCGTGTAAGTACGCTAGACAACCACAATGACGGCAGATGTCGCCCTTGAATAGTATTTTTGCTTGAAAACACATATAAATGCATTTTAAGTCTGACTTGCACAATAGGCGCTAAGTACCAGTGTTCTAACCAAACATACAATGTAGTCCAATTTGTATTTTATATAGCGAAGTTTAATACATAATGCATAGTATTCTCTTATATTGAATGACGAGTATGTTTTTTACAGTGACCTACCGATAATGTAGTGCAATTTGCAATTGTAATCAAACGACTAAAAACTCACATCCTATATTTGACAGGAAAAATTGTTAATATAGAGATATTGCAAAAGATCATAATAATTTGTAACAAATAAAAATAAATTCAAATATACAGTCACTGGTGCTTTATGTGGTTAAAATAGTTACTAAAAATCTATAATAAAACGAAAAATAAGTGATATCTTCATCCCTAAAATCCTTTTATAAAGCAAGAATGAGTATATTCAGTCACTTATTTGTTTTTAAAAGGTAATCATCTGAATGTTTTTATAAGTATTACGTTTTAAACATCATAGTTTTGTTTTTAAATACACTGGAATATCATGTGCACGTTTTAGTAACACACATTATTTATTTATATCTTTGCTTCTTTGATTAAGTGATGCGTTAATGCATTTTCAAAGTATGTGTGTTGTGGGTCAATACTTTGAGCGTAATCTGATGTGAAGAGATGGTGTTAGACTATGTTTTTAAGTGACGCATTTTACTGATACAAAGGCCTGTTTATGCGTTTCTGTTGACATCATAAGCGGCATCTACAGCCCAAGCATGTTTGAAAACGAGCCGATGCATGGAAAAATGAAGCTAGTTGAACTTATGTGAATAGGAAACATTTTTTTATAATGATCTGTTATGAGCATATACAATAATTTAAATAAAGGACCAACAAATTGTTTATAATAGGAATGCAATACTGCTCCAGCAGCTGGAGTTTTACTTATTTATATTGAGATTGTTAGCCGGAATCGTTCAATACCCATACTTTAGAACGACAAAACAGGCTGTCTGACTAATAAAAAGCAATAAGGGGAATATTATTTGCATTCGTTTATGAGTTTTTAAATATATGTGAAGGTGAAATAAGAATGGCATTTTTTTCTGTTCAGATCTTGGATTGGTTTTTTTACGTTGTTTAACAATTATTATATTTTTTAAGCGCATATTATGTAAGCGAGTAATATTCTTATATTTAACAATTGTTTACATAATTTACTATAACTTGGTTACATTCCTTCATTTGTAACATATATAATCTAAGTTATGTTTAGAATCAGTATTACTATTTAAAAAATAACAACTTATTTTTATACGATATAGCATACCTTATGCCTGTATACTAGTAGTTGATTTTGTTCTAAACACAACTGTTACTTCAGATACCATAATTTTATAGCAGGAGACACATCTGTCATTGCTGCGGACATATCCAGTACGATTTGTTGCAATCGCACTGGCATGTCAACTACATTTATAAAAAGAAGCGCTTCATGAACAACAGGTCTTATGCCATATGCGGCCAGCGTAGCTCGAGATCAGCATGCGCATCCTCGAAGTATGTCCGCTAATAAGACTAAGAAACATCGCGTTACTTGGTAGCGGACAGCGAAGCCCTTGGCCAGACTGCGCGGTTGCTCGGGCTGGTCTGGAGCTACGCGGGCCGCATATGCCATACGAGCCATTTTCCATACCGATTTAATATTGATACACACGTGTGTCTAGTGACCACTTCGTTTTAATTCGTTATTAAAGATCACATTCAATATTAATTTGAATGAAAAAGGAGTAGAAATGTTAAAGTGACCGTCATACGTGAACTCACTAAGAAGAAACAACGCGAACTTGAACAATCATGACCTTTATACACACAACAAAACATGTTTACAACGTATATACATAAGCTGCTTTGTTATTGAATATACTTACTATCAACTGCATAATTATCATATTGGCTTTTTGACGTTGTTATGAAACTGTGTTAAGACGTCAAACATATAGACATAACAAATTCCAAATGTGTACAATGGTAGTTTTAACAAACACAATAATGATTTCTTCATTTATGTGGTCAACCTTAACACGTGGTCACAAAAGTGCGGGATACTAAATAACGTCTTATCACAATCGATCTCTACACATGCATTTTAAGTACATAAAGCAGAGGGTTGTACTATCAAAAATTTACATTTTGATTATTTCGCATGTTACCATGTATCTTCGGTTGCTTCTTACTAGGCACATTGTACGCTGTAGTTGCATCTATTTGGTGTTGCTTGGTAGTCTTTTCAATGGATTTGATCGCCTTTCCGGTTTCTGGAGGTTTTGGAAGTGGTCTTCGTGTTAATATCGGTGACGTCATCTCCGCCCGACTCTGAGACTCAACGGTGCGTCCATGTGCAGTTATGTGTGCCCCTACATTTAGCAATTCTTCCTTAGTGTACGGAGGAGCTGAAGGGCGGAGCTGATTTCTTTCTCTCAACACCCACGGACAAATAATGGAATTCCCTTGAACTAGAGCCGGCCATTCCACAGTACAGAGTTTATGTAACTTATCGAGACCTTCGAAGCTATTGAGGAGTTTCTTTGGACATTCTTTGTTCGGATCAGTGACCAGCAGAATAGGAGACACATCTTTAAAGGCCGCCGCCCAAGAAAACTCGATGCATTTTATAAAGTAGTTATCTATTGCCTTTTGGAATTCATCGGAAGCGTTTGGCACTGTACATATAATTTTGTCTTTTTTTAGTATAGCATCCTTGATATTCTGAAAGAAAGTTTTTGTTTTTATTTTCACAAAATTGGAGCGCGGGCATTTTCAGAAGATATCCAGAGAAAATGTAACCAATTTCTCATAACAAACAGTCACAAAAGATAAGTGTAGTTTTTGGGTTCACTCATGCAAAACAAACTAAGGGCTAACTCAAATCGTCTAACTTATTCTTATAAAAAATATGATAGATTTAAGCCTTTTTAAAGCACACTTTGTCTTACAAAACGTTTTGCATTTATTAAAAACTACACTGTTTACAGTTCATTTACGAAGTTTATACCATTTACTTGAACATGCGTATTGGCGAAAAGAGACATGAAAATAAGCTTACCTTTTTTATTGAATCTATACAAAACGGCATTGCTTTGAATTGGCACAGGGCACTTAAATCATTTAATTCCTCCTGAAAATCGAGAAGGAATGAAAGACAACTTAAGTTAAAGTAGTTATTAAAGTAAAATAATATACATAAATACATGGTTTAAAACATTTCTTTAAAAGAGTACATTTAATACATTCTTTACCATGCGTACCTCTCTATTCTTGAAGGCTTTCAAAGCCTCCTGTCTATCACGAGTCCTCTCAAACGCGGCGCCAGGTTGGATCACCTGGTAGAAAATTTGCGCACGTGAATCTCGCATATGTTCTCCAGCAGCTTCGTATGCTTTCTAAGAATGCAAACACACACAAAATATTGTGTTGCCAATATAATTGCCACACAATTTGTATCCATACTCAAGAGCACCATTTAACCAATATTACTCACTATACTATTTATACCCTTGTATGTACCTTACCTAAACAAACGCACGTTTTCGTAAGTCAATAAAATAAACTGATCCTTATTCAAAGTTAAAAAATACTTAAAATAAGGAGTGTTAACAGTGTCGGACTAAATCAAGTTATCGAATGACATGTTATAATAAACCCTTAATCGCAAGTATCGATTAACAATATAATTTATTGTTCGCTATTGGTTACACAAATTTTTGAGAATCTCGAACAATCTCTCACACACGAGTCGCACTGGCTCCCTCGTCTCCCGGATGTACTTACATTGAGAATCGTGAGCAACTTTTCGTGCACGAGTTGCACTGGTTCCCTAGTCTCACGGATAAAGAACCAGTAGACATTTTTCCACTCGTTGTCCTTCAGGTCCTTCCATAACTTCAAGTGGTCCAAAGTATCACCCACTGTATCCTCCACCCCTCCGTCGCGCAGCTTTACAATCCTTGTGTAAAACAGAACATTATAAAATATTCACAGTTGATTTTCAAAGAAAATAACAATAACAACACACAACGCGGATTCTTCTACATCAAAAGAAATAAGCCGGGCTCTGGGCACACGGGTTGAATGAATTTGAGTGAAGTATTGTTCCAAATTAGCATGTGCAGTCCACACAGGCTTACCAGGGACGACTTTTTCCGATTACTAGTATATGGACCTGTTAGTTTAAAGGAAGTCTCGAAGTAAACGAAAATCTAGTACAGGCGGAATGTGTCGTCATTGTAAGCCTTTGTGGACTGCAAAAGTAATCTGACATGATACTTTACGCAAATATACTACACCCAGTTTTCTCAGAGACCGGCGCATATATAGTTAACAACACTAGTAGCAGTAACAACACGTACTTTAAGGTTATCATGCGAGTAACTTTTTTAATTTCTAATATCAGCAGTGCCACTGACAGCTATTGTTGAACTTACATGCTGCATTTATTCTGTTATTACTGCTTATTGCATTAATTACTATTATTATATATATATACTTACTTTTCTTCTACAACGTGCATATCAAGACTTAAGCATTACTCTTGATGATTAAGAAATGTAAAAACGTTTATTTTGTATATTTGAGATTTAAATAATTACCTGTCTTGCACGGACTTGATTTCTTTCTCATCTTCGTTTATCTCCTTTTGCCATTGCTTCTCTGCCTGTGATCGTAAAGGTATAGTTCTCATTTTATATCATTTATTATGTCTTTTCTACGATATTTGATAAATTGTTATTTGTCCTTCAAACGATTGCAAACAGATTTGCGATAAGAATTTGTATACTATTAGTCTTCTATAATATTCTTGTATCGGTTATAATAGACATATGTTGTTTCGTTTTGTCCGATGTTTTACGACCTATGATTTTTTGTCGCACGCATAAATGTATGTTGTAAAATAAATATAAACCATAGCCACAAGAATTGTGCATTTAACTGGTATACCTCCAATTGTTTTTCTTGAAGAAACGCTTGCATGTCTCTGATGCGCTCTGTAACAAACGCCTTCGTATCAGGATCCTTGGTATCCAGCAAATCTTCAGTAACCTTCATCAAGTCACTCAAGTCTTTCGTAAACAGCTCGTCTACTGTCACAGCCATCGTATTGCTTTGCTATTAATTTCTGTGAATATCTATTCCGTCTGCTCTGATATGTTAACAACATGATAATATAATATAATAATTTGATAATTTGATTATCCACCATTAACATACGATAAGAAAATAGACAATTGTGCTGCATACCAACGTACATTGTGATGTACAGGCATTATGCTTTTGAAATAAATGTAAAAACGACAGTTAATGAAAGTATAACATGAATCATTTGTGTCGGTAATACCTTGGGCGTACAAAACAATTTGAAATTGTAATAAGTTAACAACATATCTGTGGATGTATAAATGAATTGCAAACTGGTTCATAAAACATATTGCTTACCAGAATAATGACTTAAACAATACAGTGTACCCCGGTAATAATTAAAAAAAAGCCGCAATTCTAGCGTTCATTATATCACATTTAATTCATTTAAAGATTTTCTGAGCGCTTTCCTAATCGGATAGAGGTTGAACGAAATTGTTAAAAATAAATGTTTGTTAGAATTTCACTAAATAACTTTAATTCAATATGACATTGACAACTCAATTTTCGTAACATTTGTGTGGTTGTTTCGATCTGTTTTTTGTCTAGCAGAGGTTAATATATTAGCTATATTTAAAGCAATATACCCATGTGTTACAAACATTGTACCGGTCATATTACAGACTATGTTAGAGTGCATGACATCAACAGGTGCCCCATTCTCATAACCGTGGAAGATGATTAAAATGTTCAAGTGTCAAATTGTTGATAACATATAAAACACCACAATGATTGAATAAAAGTCACAAATGACATCTTATTTGTGACTTTGGTCTTATTATTCTAGTTCGGTTTGCACTTGCTAAATGAGACGTCTAGACGAGGCATCTGGTAACGTGACACACTTAACGTTTACACGTTCATGATCAAGTATCAAAGGAATTTCTATAACATACTATATAAAAAATATTTGCAGTTTTATTCAATAGTAAATGCACAAACATAGCACATACAAGGAATAAAACTGTGATTATCGAGCTCATTCCTCTTTCATATTATATAGCAAGTATGTCATTTTTTGTCATTTTACTAAGACTTTACATAATTCTTACCATGTAACTATTAATAAAATGTTTAATTCGTAATTGCACTGTGATATTTAAAAAAAGTGTTTATTCGTTATAGTGTTATAAAGGATTCTGAAATTATGCATTAACCATGGAGATTCAATAGTCATTTCGCCCATTCTTGTACAAAATTCGTTTTGTTAAAGGATGTATCAATTTGTACTTTCGGTTTATATGTCACGACCAGACAAAGTCACTACTATTTTGTACATCTTGGTCATTTTCAATATTTTGTGTGAACTGTGCAATTCCCTTAAACAAGATCGGTCCACTCTCGTGCATCAGCATAGCCGGCCATACAACGTTATCCAGCTCGGTGCCAGAGGCTGTATATGGCTTTAAATGTGTGCCTGCCAGCTCAGAAGATGGCTCGAATATAAACGCCACCGGAGGACTCTGTATATGAGAATTCCAGCACACATCGATGGCTTGGTTGACGAAGGCTTTGATATAATTGAAATTGTTTTGTAGTCTTTTGCATGTCCCGTTTGCCGATACTATCGATAATTATCTAAAACAAATGTAAGAACTGTATTTGATAAAATATGCGCGCTAAGATAATAATAAATGCGCTTTTACCACGTGCAACAGATACGCAATGATTTAATTTTCATATTACGCATAATTGAAATGGATATTTTAAAATCAATCAATTTCCAAAATTATGCATTTTAAATAAGAATTCAAAACAAAGCTCCTCTCGGCCGAAAGATTTATAATTTATATAAATTAGCGAAACTTTATACGGTAGAACTTTATTTTATTTACCCACACATACTTCAGATATGATTTAAATTATATTAAATATATATCAGGCGATAAAAATGCCCTGTTTCTGATTAAAAATACTTTCATCGAAATGTCATAAAGTACACATTTGTTAAGGGAACAAAGGAAACGTTTTCCTTAACGAGGTGTCGTCATGAAAGTTAAACTATGGCACTAAAGCTATTTGTTGTAGCAATTAATCAATGGACTACGAAATCGCTGTTTTTTCCCTTCCTGTCAAGAAAATAACATGTTAAGTTAAACATTAAAGGTAACTCGTAGTGTGGCTCTTATCCGGAAAAAAAGTCCATCAAGAAAACAGAGGCCTATGGATCTCAATTTTTATAGGCGTCTTCTCTTTCACCAGAGTAACCAATTTACCAATTTGAATGACATTATATAAAAATACACTGACCTTGACCTTTGATACCACAATCTCAAAAGCAATGAGTGTGCACAACTATATGAAAATGACCAACAAACAACTAAGGCAAAACGGTAATATCATGAGAAAACGAAAGATCTTGTCTACGAACACACCGAATCATCCTGCCAACCAACCGACCAATGGACAGGTGTAAAACAATAAAACTCCCCTTATTCAATCTGGTTTGTATGCAAAGTAGGTCATGATTTTTTATCTAAAGTGGTTCAACAATGTCCATATTATTAAACACAAACTTCAAAACCAGATGGGAACATTAGAAATTTAGGTATTGTCGATATTTGATTGTTTATGGCATAATGAAATATGTGGCGTAAAAAATATGAAACATATCCTTTCGGATGTTTCCGATTGTTATGTGAGAGAATAGTTTTTGGAACTCATGTAAGCAATGCATTAAAGCTGGCCTGCACGTCGCCATGTCCTTACTGGTGGCATAAGGTAGCAGCTTAAGGTATCCAAGGATACACAGACGCTGTGAGGAAGCCACACTTTTACATTCGTCGCAACACATCTATAAAGTACAGGCAATGTAAAAAACATTTATTTTAATCTTAAGGATCAACAGCAACACAGTTTTCAGAACAAAATGATTTTATGAACGGTGTTTAACAATTGTGATCATAGAACAAGCTATAGAATATGTAGGTTGCAAAAAATTAAGTCAGCAGTAATCTACCAAACTATAAACATCTGATTGATGTGTGGCGAACATTTAATGAAATGTAATTTTCCTTAGAATACGTTTACACTGATGTCTTAACGGATATAAGGGAAATATTTTGAGGTTCCAATAATAAGGAAAAGTAAAAACAAACCACACTACCAAAATTTCAAAGAAAGAAATCGATCATCAATTTAAAACTTACCTTAAACATATCTATCAATATACTAATTGCTTCCCTGTCAGAAGTTTCTTTCCTGTGCGTGAGTCACTCAAACACATCCGTCCATTGTCAAAAAGTTCCGAAAACCGTTCAGAAATCTTTGTTGCTCGATTTGGATCACTCAAGTCAGTTATGGCTTCATTATTTGCGTGTAGCCTTTGAGATTCCATTTCTGATAATCTATAATAATGTTTCGAATCTTTTGAACAATTAAAAAACAGAAGTAATGGCTACTGTTTCACATTGATTTTTATGTAATTTTGGTAATGTGGATATTTAGATGAGCTAAAAAAAATGCATACAAACTTGACATTTAATACGAAGAGTGCAAATATATTTTCTTAAAAACGAGTTGCGATTTTTTCCTTTTTTTCATTGTTCTCATTTCTATCAAATTCGCTATGAGTTCCTGTCCGTTTTCATATTGGTCACTAATTGAAACGTCTCCCTTCTTCTGCAAAATATGTTAACACACACACGCTTAAATAAATATTTGTATATGTAGGTATATCAAGAAGAACCAGTATAAACAATTTGAATCGTTCTACGTCCACAGGAGAGAAACGTTATCGTGGCAACAAGTCAGTAAGGCTTGAATAGTCAATAATGGCACAAGTAATTAATATTAGGTCATCGCATTTGTAACGTCAAGGCCAAGCATCTTAGTGTTTTCCGGAGCTACGAACATGTACTTGACATCGACGTTTTTGCAAACGTTTAAGTGTTAATAAAAATTAGCTTCTTAAAATAACATAATGTGGGAGTAAATTTCATAGACATTGTCTATTCGTTTACCTTTTGCAAATCATCCAAACGCTGACATGCATTTTTGACTATGTGATAAGTTACGTTCCCTCTTAATAGTAATTTCTTTATATCCTTGTGTATTGTTTCCAGGTTCTTTATCTTGTCTTGAAACGGCATTCTCGAAACGCGTTCTTCTTGTTTGTTTGAATTTCTTTTACTACTTGCTTCATTTTTGCCATCTGTGTCAACATCTTTTTTATTGTCGTGTGTTACTGCTATATCAGTTGAAGCGTGGGCTCGTCTTGTTATCACAGGATAACCCTTGTTTAATGTTGAATCATTGTAACCTATAGCACGTTAATAAAAGCATTATATGCTTTGTTTTAAACGGTGATTTACAATAAATTTGATGCATTATGTGTTATGGTATATATTAGCGGACGGTCAGTGGTCAAACTTCCTTATGATGCTTTTAGATTTCATTATCCCGTATCTCAGTTTAATAAATCCATTATTACACAGTACGGTTATTATTGCTTATTATTTTTTTTTTAAATGTTTTCATTCAATTGGAAAATTCATACACTCGCTTTTATTTAGGATATGTTTACATGCAAACTATTTTGGTAAAATAATTCATTAAACTTTGTAGAAAAGATTGTTATTTCCAGTAAACATGCAACATTTTGACTTGATGTGATTAGAATTTTGAATTAAGGGTTGCATATTGCAGTATTTGCACATTTAGTGTTTTATTTAAAAATAGGTTGATTACTTTAATTCTTAAACTATACTTTTCATGAAATCAGTGTTAGTGTCATTATTACGGTTTGATAATTTATTCAAGTGGCGCAGGTATTGCACACAAAGTCGTATATTATTCGCGTTATCGGAATGTAATCTCATAATTCTGATCACAATGTTTTAGATGATACATCATACTTACTATTTGTGCTTGCACCAGTTCCCATTATGATCCTCTTTGCCAAAAAGATAAATACGTCCGAGTGTAGATTGGATACTCGATTTCAAAAGTAATCGTCCTTAGTAACTTAGTTACTAGGGCGTTTGTTTATATTGTATAACTTGAAATATGTGTCTGATACTAGTAAATAAACTTCATAATATGTTGACTTTGTAACGAAGAGTAAAATTCTTATGAAAATATAAACAGAAGCAACGTTAAATGTTCCTGTTTTGAATCTAATTAAAAAAGATTTTATATTTTTTTTATAAACCTGTAACGAAAGTAGATGAATGATTTACCTTAACTTAGTTTCGAACATTGGATTCAAGCATTAATAATACGTTAAATAAGTAATATTAAGATATCAAACTTGAAATGTGCAAATACTCAAATCAAACACAGTACCTTTTTAAAAATGTTATTCAGTCTGACGTCCCAGTTGTCCTTAAACGATTAAATGAATATCGTAACTTGGTTTACGTGCCGTACAGGTCACACTTTCATGCATAGTTTGTGTAATTGGCAAATACCGACCTTTAATTTGTTTTCTTAAATGTGACTTAAACTTATCCGGTTTGTCACCATTCAAACAATAACCAGTCAATAGCCTTATTATTTTCCCAAATTTATTAGTCTATTCATTTCTTAAACCGTTGAACACGTGAAATATTTAAATGCGCAGTTAAAAGAAATCGCATTCTATTATAAGAAAAATCAATATCAACAAATACAAATTTAACCTATTGAAACCTGATAGCATATCGTTTGTATGTTAGGTGAAAAATAAGTCAACTAAACATGTTTAGAAAAAGCATGAGCTTTGCTGAAAATTAACCATTGAATTGTATTTCTTAAAGTAGCAATATCACTATTTGGGTGTATTTTAAATAATTTTTCATCAATCACATACGTATGTACACTCATAATTTGGTACTCCATAGTGCATATATAAAATATGCACTTTCTTGAAGACCCAACTCAGCCCTGAATTTCTTACTTAAGTTGTCTTTCTAATTATTTTGTTTGTAAACGTTAAGTTATAAATGTGTTATTTAATTATACTAAAATTATTATATATAAGTTTTTTTTTCTTATGAAAAATACATAAGTAAATACCACACATGCATGTTTATTAAAGAACACACGTAGATCATGCATTTATAAATGCCAAAACCCGTTATTACCAATATCGTGACTATTTTTGCCATTTTTTATAGTTGCTACATGTTTTTGTGATATAGTTTTATGTAAACTCTCCTCGAATTGTGAAATAATACACCGCTTTTTACTGACACTGACATTAAAGACACTGAACGCGGAATTGTTATATCAAAGCTGTATGAACCCGCATATATAAGCGTATGTCTTAGTGAATAAAGTGTGGATCAACATTCGTCAACCGGAATTAGTTGTCCCCTGATAAGATGTACCTTACAGAAAAAACATCCAACAATCGTTTTGTATGTTTGTAACACATCGAGTTTGTCCGGCTTTATAACTTTATAATAAAATATTCGCGCTAACAAGCTATTAAATTGATCACTAAAAGGAAGACCGTTCTAAAATGTTGGACTACATCATCACAATAAGGTCAATTTCTAAAGACGATCAAAAAACAATTTAACAAGGATACTTAATATTAACATGATTACCAACCATGCTGCAACGGAACTTGTCACCGCGTCGCAAAACTCGTTTTTAGTGACAGAATGCCACGTTCACTCAATGTCCGAACAAGTCACATTTACCCGATTAGAGGAGTTTAAATCGAGGGCGTCAATGAAAGGTTGATGGCTGGCGTTTCTGAAAAACGCAAATGACCTCGTAATCGTCCTTATTATCTTCATGCTCAGGCTCAGAATCTTTGAAGATGGTTGACGACAAAGTCGTTATTGGTATATTCTTCTTTGCTATATTCTTTCCTTTATTACGCGGCTTTTGCAAAGAGTTTTCGTTGTCGAGCTCGTCAATGTCAGTCATGTATCAATCACCGTTAATTACACGACCGCTTGGATTGGGTTTCGCTCTTTTTTTTTTGCTTTTCAGTCTGCACGGACAGCACTCGGATGTGACAGACGTTTTGACCACTTTATTTTTCAAGTATTTTTGTATCGCCTCTTTCCCCCCTCGCAATGCAACCCCTTTCTGTAGTGGCGTTTCGTCCCTAAACGCTTCATGGGAGAAGTGTTATTCCCGAGATGACTCCTCTGTTGAGAGGAAAAAATCACAGCCCTTTAAAATGCCGAAATTATGTTAAGTGGGCTGAATGCTTTTAAATACGCCTTGCAGGCGATGCTTATCACATCATACTTTATCACCACCTCTCCTATGTGTTTCTGCATGAAGGTTTCTCACTCTGCGTAATAATACTTTATGTGTTTATAACAGGCTTTTCCGTTACAAATCCCCATACACCTTTTACAAGTTAGAAAACAATTTAATGAGTAAATGTTTGAAGCATTTGAGAAGTGAAGATGTAAGAACATCTTTACATGTTTTTTTCAATTAAAATAATAGTCTCATAAGAACATAATCAATGTTGCAATCAGATTATCAATTTGCATTCACCGGTCGATGCCTATTCGATATGATAACAAAATATCAAGAATACGCATGCCTGGTTACTGAATTATTGCTTCTAAACATGTTATTTATACTACTTCTCCATTACAAGTGAAAACGGAGCAATTGGAAAAACCAACTAAAACACAAAACGTTTCAGCCTACGTCGTAAGAAAACGATTTTGTCATTAACCTTTAATTATATAAATTAATTAAAAGTGCATTGTTTTTTGTTATATTTCTACAGTAAATACTACTTAGGCATTATTAAACATGTAAAACATGTTAAATTAATATTGGTAACCATGGGAACAGAATACAAAACTCAATTCAATTACATAATTGCGTTACACAGGATTAATGTATAATTTAAATTGAAAAAAATCTGATATTGTAAAGACAAACACATAGAGTTTGTAGCATAAATGAAATTTATGTTATTTTTATAAAGCTCAACAATGTGATTATTTTTACTAACCTGTAATAGATTTGAAGATGTGTAGTACACTTGGATAAAACAATGCGAAAAAAAAAATACAACTTATTAAAACACATTAAACGAAATACAAACATTTGTCTTAAAACTGTTACATTTACAGTCAATATTATAATGTTTAAACTGTAACCATGGCAACAAATGTCCATACGCAACATTAACTAATAAATCATTCAATTTCGGGTTAGTACTTTTAATTTTACTAAACATTCTACATGATTTGTGTATAAATTATCGCGTTTACGTCAAATCCATTTAGTAAATTAAATCGCCTCAATGACAATTTCGTGCTCACTTCGGCCAAGTGGAATTAAGACAATGCTGTTATATAAAAACATGTTTTTAATATCATATTTTATTAAAGTCCATATCGATCATGTGACTCACGTAATTTGCCAGTTTTATATGAATGTTGTAGAAGAAAGCAGAAACTAAACATCTGGACCTGTTGCAGAAAAATTTAGAAAACTTTGAAACTATTTTTAACGATTTATTCATTGGATCCGAGTCGGTAGGAACGAGGTACGTAATCTGCTAGTTTAATACTCTTACACATGACAAAAATACATTCTAGAATTACTTATAAATGAAAATGTCAAGGATTTCCCTGAAACAATTGTAACATTTGACCGAAATGTATTTGATAATAGGGATGCGAATCGTATCTGAAATCGGCATTCGGATATCCGTATCCAGTATCCGAACATATCCGGATATCCGTATTCTTTGTAAGTAAACTACCAGATGCTTCAATCAAAATTACTATAAACATCAAAACCGTGTGATTTTGTGATTTAGTTCTGTTAACAATATAATAAGCAGTTTGACTCATTCATATGATTTCTTTACAAAAATCATTTTATTTATAAGAAATATTTCAACGTCGCGAAATAAGTTATTTCGTTTAACTTCGTAAGACTGAAGCAAACTCTAGCAAGCTACTATATATACGTTACATTTATCAAATATACATTTGATAAATTCAGTGTCTTTCTCCAGTGTTATGAACTGAGCAAAGGTTATTATTGATAAGGACTGCATTAAATAAGTCTTTATTGACCGCATTCCTTAACCTCAGTCACCAATAGAGACCGATCACCGTCCGATCAGCGGACGACGTATTTTTACTCTCATCGGGTCCTTTTGTAGCATCGGGCGGCGTAAGGATTGATTTGAACTCTCACTTAAAATTTCACCCGAAGTCGGGCCCGGAAGAGAATCGAGTTGAGATCGAAAAAAAGATCGGTCGATCAACGGCCGATTATCGCCCGGCGATCGCCCGACATAGGATTCATTGTAAGAGTATCAGCAAAAGTCAAGGTATTTCCCAGGGACATATACATCGGTCGGCGACCGTCTGATTGCCGGAGGGCCTCCGCACGATGACTGAAGGACGCCGGATGAAGCTCGTCATGATACACGTACAACTTTAATAGGGCAAATTTTGATAAAAATATTATTAAAATGTTATTTCAATAAAATTAACAATTAACCTTATATTCGGTTTTATTTAGAATTTTACAATAAATTTTGAATTAAACTCTTCTTTAGAAGGTGTTGCTGCAATTGAAAGTTCTGAACGTATACGGCATTTTTACAAATGTGTATTAGAGAGTTTTAACTTTTTAAAAATAGAAGTTTTTGCTCTGTCATGGATATTCTTGTGTTTTATTTTTAACATCAAAATATATTGCAAAAATGATAAGAATACAATATTTTGTGTACACAAAACAAATACACCGTTTTTAAGACATATTATATAAATAAGTTTAAATATATACAAGAGGCTTATTTGCAGGAGTTAACAGCATGTAGATGTATCGATTAATTTGACCATGTTGACCAACCGCATCAAGGGTCGAGGAAAGTCATGCAGTCGAACATCAACTGCAGTCTTAACATTTCAAAGGCAATCCTAGCAAAAACATCACTTTATCTTTTTGGAACATTGTAGTAACATGTAGAGACTGAAGCTGTTAACAAATCCACGTATTGTTTCCCATGAGAATGTTCATTTCAAAGCGTCGGAATGCAAAATGTGTAGCTATATTAAATCCTGGCGTTTCACGTGTTTGTAGCGATATTAAACTTTGCTTTGTTTCTTCCACGTCATTTTTGGAAGTGAGCCGCATTGTTATATAAACTGTCATGCTGGTCCAAATAAACCATTATTGACATTATTTACTTGAGTTATGTGACATGATTGCACACACTCAAATAACAAATAAATGACGGGTATGTACAATGGTATTCAAGTTGGGTATTATATTAAGAATAAAGGTCCGAAAACCTCTAACCCTTTAACCGCTTA
Source organism: Dreissena polymorpha (assembly GCF_020536995.1). Classification (NCBI taxonomy): domain Eukaryota; kingdom Metazoa; phylum Mollusca; class Bivalvia; order Myida; family Dreissenidae; genus Dreissena; species Dreissena polymorpha. Next base: position 14,426,795 of record NC_068358.1, on the reverse strand, counting down.
TGTTTATAGTAATTATTGAACATAATACTTAAATATCATCAAAGGTAACATAAACATGGGTAATCAACCACGTGTAAGTACACTAGACATACGCAATGACGACAGAAGTCGTCCTTTAATGGTATTTTTGTGTGAAACATATAAACTCTTATTAAGTCTGACTTGCACAATAGGCGCAAAGAGCACGTGTTCTAACCAAACATGCAATGACGTCCACTTTGTAGTTTATATAGCGAATGTTAATACATAATGCAGATTATTCTCTTATACTGAATGAAGAGTAGTTTTTTTTACAGTGAACTACCGATAATGTAGTGCAATTTGCAATTTAAATGAAAGGGCTAAAAACTCACATCCTATATTTGACACGAAAAATTGTTAATATAGATATATTGCAATCTATCATAATAATCTGTAAGAAATAAAACTAAATCGCAATATACAGTCCATGTTGTTTTACGAGGTTACAATTGGTACATAAAATCTATAATACAACGAAACATAAGTGATTTATTGATCTCGTAAATCCCTTTAAAAAGGAAGAATGATTATCTTCCATCAATTATTTGTTTTTAAAAAGTAATCATTTGAACGTTTATATAAGTTTTAAGTTTTAAACAACACAGTTATGTTTTTAAATACACTGGAATATCATTTGCACGTTTTAGCAAACACACTATTTCTGTATTTCTTTGATTCTTTGATAAAATGATGCGTTAATGAATTTTCAAAGTATGTGTGTTGTGGGTCAACGGTGTCGGTTTTACGTTGACAAATGTTGAAATGTGACAAAGGACTATGATTTTGAGCGTACTTTTTCAGTTTGAATGGCATAATCGCTAGAATCCTTATCATGTGCTCGCAGTGCTTAGGCACATGGAAAATATAAGATAGCGGTTTCAACGATCCAATAATTCACAGCAGTCGTGTTGTGCTAATCGCTCGAAATGCGAGCTACAACACACCAAGTGTGACATGTGCGTCCGAGTGACCTGTGTCACAAAAAGTCGAAAGTCGTGAATTGTACTCAAAAGATAAAACAAGGTCTGCTGAAAAGAACTCATCTAATTAGCATCATGCAATCACAAACGCTATGATATTGCCAGAGTAATGGTTGGGGCCGTGGTGATATTTATTAAGAATAACATTGGTTATGTCAATTATTAATAATTAGAAAAACAAGGGATGTGTATGTGCATTTTGTTACATTTTGTTACAAGTACTTTCTGTAATTAATAAAAATATACCAGGCGATAATGAGATTAAACTTTCCCGTAAGATTTGTATGCCCGCAGATCGAATGATCGGAGATATATTGCTTTTGGACTGTTTGTCATTCTGTCTCCAAACTTTAACCTTGGTTAAACTTTTGCAATTACTTTTGCAATATTGAAGATAGCAACTTGATATTTGGCGTGCATGTGTATTTCATGGAGCTGCACATTTTGAGTGGTGAAAGATCAAGGTCATCCTTCACGGTCAAAGGTCAAATATATGGCTTCAAAGCGTCGCAATAGGGGGCATTGTGTTTCTGACAAACACATCTCTTGTTGTTACTGTTATATTTGATTGTTATAGAAAATTTTATATTGCGATGATTTTCTGCTTTGATAAATGTAATTTTAATATTGGAATTGTGTGATTAATATTATAGTATATCAGAATTGTAAAACTTAACATAATTATAAGCTTTCCATTCATCGATAGAAATTACATGGCAGGCGAGTTTGGAACTTGTAAGTTTCACGATTTATGACCGTTTTATTTTGAGGTGCTTTTTAAATCTGACTTACACAAATATCTTATCTGTATCACATTGCGTCTTAATCAGTTTCTTACAAACAGATGATAAGTTGGCGAAAACATATGAGAGAATGCGGTTTGATAGTGTGGTGAACAGGATGCCCGCGCAGATGATTGACGGCTTCACATAGACCCGGATCGAATTCCCCCATTATGCGGTCGCAGTTTTATTAGTTGTTCGCGTAGCGAACAGCTAATGTTGATGTAAAAAAATTCAAGTCAGTTCGCTGCTATCTAAGGAAAGCCTACTACCCGCTTACTACCCGTATCCTCGCGAGAAAGAGTTGTATAATTTATGCAAGAGGTTTGAGTTCTTCAACTATATTCATTCACAAATGGAAACATTATGTGAATATCTTGTTAAATGGTATATTTTTGAACGGAGCTTATATAGAAAATAATCAATAAAACAATGGTTTTATTATACGTGTCGCGGAAAAGATTGTTTATAAATGATTAAAATAGTCCACTATCTGCTGCGTCTTAATGACGTAGTACATGTGAATTATAATCTGAGGCTATTAATAGATTCGGGAAAACTAAACAATAAGGTACAAGGTTACGCTTGTTTATATTCTCCATTTATAAAACGTTGAACATGAGTTCAACAATAACTACAGGTATACTATAGACAATCTCAAAATTGCTTTATACTCGCTTAAATATTAAAAAACAACTAAATATAACAAGAAATATCTGTTAAAAATGTACATGTTGTAGTCGGTGTAAATGTGTAAAAGTTTAACTTTTGTGGGTTTTTTTCACTTCTAAGTCGAATATTCGCCGCATGAAATGTGTGTTATCATTGTCAAACCACGCATTAGTGTAAGTAGATAAAAATTATACTACGGGAGATAAATGTGCACATTAGTCTAATGATTATAAAAGCGGTATGTATACTGTTATCGTTCGATTCGGTTTATATGCATGTATTTGCGGATGACAACACTGCATGACAATACACAGGACCTATATTATGGGCTATACTGTACCTGTTTTTATAGCCCCCTTAAATAAATAAGCTCAAAACTTATAACGCTGTCCGTTTATAACGCTGTTGCGTGGCTTGGACCCCGTCATCCGCGTTATATTGGAGTTACAGTGTATTATTATATGACAATTTATAACATCACGTATATCAGTATAACATATAAACACGAATTAATGTACATTTCAATATAACATAATACAGCATGTAAAGAGGATGATCAGGTTTCGTTAACATTTGTAATTTCGTTTCTAATTTCCAAGCTTTCTTTAATATATTTTGCAAATTTAATCAATACAAATTTGTTTTCAGTTTTCAATAGCTCAATAAATTTGAACATTGATGGTCGTACGTAATAATGTTTCTTAATATATTTCGTACGTATGTTGCTAAAACAAGGACAAATAAGAGTGAAATGGTACTCGTCTTCAATATCAAGGGAATTACAACATTGACAGTATCGCTCATTTCTTGGTATTCTATTTCTACCGAATCTACCAGTTTGAACTCTTAAAGAATGTGCAGATAATCTTATTCTAATGACAAAGAACCTTAAACTACTTGGCAATACATCTAGGTATAGTTCATATGACAGGGAATCTTTACAATTTTGTAGCAAATCTAATACACTTCTATTTTCAACAGAGCTATGCCAGTCTTGTTTATAAGTATCAATCAATCTTTGTTTAAATATATGTGGAAATGCTTTACAATCAAGAGTATCACTATTTTTAATGCAATCAGCAAAGCCATATGTTTCTAACAATTTTTTACATTTGATACCCAATTATTATAACCTTTTGAACAATTAGATACAGATACACACTGTCGATAAATCGTTTTCATAATAATATTATCAGTATTTAGCAATTTACACCAATACTTAATTATCCTAATATATCGAGTAATATATAACGGGTACCTTCCTAAATCACCATATACACCAGCGTTACAAGTACTCATTCTGACCTTTAAAACACTTTTACAAAACTTGAGGTGTATACGCTCTATTTCTTTAGATTTAGTTGCGCCCCAAACCTCGGCAGAATAATTTAATATTTAACCTTTAAAGGAATCAAAGAGCTGGCATTGTAATTTGGGTTAAATATTATAGTTTCTACAATTATACATAAGTAATTTTAATGCTTTTAATGATTTACCAATTAAATGCTCTTGATTCATAGCGAAATTGCCAGTGTAATTAACAATTGTACCGAGATAGTTGAAGTTATCTACATTTCCTAACAAGTTCCCATTGTAACTCCACTTCTCATTTGGAAGAACTCTGCCTCGTTTTCTAAAAAACATAACCTTGGTTTCTTGAGTGTTTACCTCAAGACCCCAACAGTTACAATAATCATATAAACTATCTAAGCTATTTTGTAAGTCTTCTGGTGTTTTACCCAAAATTGCCATATCATCAGCAAATAACAATAATATTAACAACATATCCTCAAAATATAAACCTGAATCTAAATAACTTTGTAAATGTAGATCTAGGTCTTCCATGAATAAAGAAAATAGCAGAGGCGAAATTACCTCCCCTTAACGTAGTCCAACAGCGTAGCTGAAAAAGTCTGAGTACGTATTACAACTGCGAACGCAATACTTAACCCTTTCATACATATCCTTAACAATACGTAATAATTTACCTTGAATACCACATTTGTATCATTTAAGCCAAAGGCAATTTCTGTTTATACTATCGAAACACGATTTTAAATCAATAAAACCAACATACAGACGCTTGTTAGTATTTAAATAGTGTTGTATGACTGAGTGAAGAATAAATATCGCATCAACAGTTGATTTTCCTTTTCTAAAACCATCAGATATAACATTATTATTTTCACAAAACATTTCAATTCTTTTATTTAAAATAGTTGTGAAAAGTTTAGAAAAACAACTAACTAGTGTTATTCCCCTATAATTCTGTGCATTTGTTTATATCGCCTTTCTTATGTACAGGAACGATAACTCCTTCTATCCATTTGTCGGGTAAGAAACCAGACTCTAAGATGGCATTAAATAAATCACACAGATGAGCACACGATATGGCTATACTGTCAGTAAAATACTCATTTAAAAGGAAGTCTGGCCCTGCAGCTTTGCCTTTCTTCAGGGATTTAACAGCACATTAAACTTCTTCAGCAGTAATAGGAATATTTAACTCATCAAAAGGGCAATCATCATTATCAAAATTATTTTCTTGGCAAAATGCATTTGCTTCTGCATTATTACATACAAATACATCGTTACATAATGATGAGAAGTATTTACAAAAGTCATCTACAGAAACGTCATTTCCAACAGATTTCCTATTCTTTTTAAAATAAATCCAAAATTGTTTCGGTTTACAAAACCTTAGTTTTTCGATTTCAGAATTATTATTTTTTAAGGAAGAATTCCTCTTTTTTCGTACTACATTTACAAAAGTATTCTCTTCTGACTTTCGTTTTACATGTATTATAAGCGTACAGTGAGTCTAAATATATTGTTCTTAAATTTTTACATTCATTGTCGAACCAGTCTGCATTTTTCACATGAGATGTGTCGGAGAAGGACGCATTGTCAGTTTTGTGATATACTGTTTTGGAAAATAACGGATCCGCTTCTCCCCTGATTATATGGGTAAAACTATTTAGTGCATCATTTATTGACGACCGACAAGTGCTATCAATATTCCCTGTACTCCTATTAAAGTCGGGCAATTTGTGTGACACTTTTGTTCACGCAAAAAACTAGATAGCTTTAAGCTACTGACCTTCTGGAACATTAATGAAAGTTCAAGTCACCGAACAAATTGTTATTTGCCGGTCACAGCATCGGTCAAAGCATTTAATTGAGAGTTTAATTATTCCCGAACTGCCTGAAAACGGGGTTGGGAGGCGAATTTAGACAAATCAGACAAGATGATTGTAAGTTTTGTTTACATTTAAAACCAATATAGAAACATTTTGACAAGATGATTAAAAGTTATGTTTACTATCTAAAACCAGATGTGCAAAACTCACGTTGTAGCAAAATGTGACTAGTCGGTATATAAACTCGAAGTTTTTCCTAAACTAGGCGCAATACTTTCGAGTATCCCAAGTTGCGTCAAGGGAGTGCAGTGGAAATTTGGATTTATTCTGTTTTCGCTTTTCGTAACACGTTTCGTTTTGTTCTTTTGTATTCTTGAATATATTAAACTATACTTGCGAAAGATAACGGATATATAGAAGAACATATCTTATAAAATATATTATACCGGAATTGTGACTGTTACGATAACTGATATACATATATAGAGAAGAACATATCTTATACAATATATTATACTGGAATTGTGACTGTTTCGATAATTGATATATATAGAAGAACATATCCTATATCTAAGAAATTGGAATTGTGACTGTTATGAATTAAAGAACTGATTACCACTATACGATCAATTAGAAATTTATTTCTGATATATTCAAATGGAAGATAGTATATAATAACAATACAAGTTTATCTGAAAGAAACATCTTTGTTCATTTATTAATCCCGTTTCAAGAGATTTAAAGAACCCAAGTACACAGAAACATTAAGTCGTAGGGTTACATTTGGCGATCAGACTGGTTCGAAATGTATTTACATAATCACTATTCCAATTATATCTAACATGGGAGCTTTCATTCACTACAGGTGTAATATTTTTACAAATAAGAGAGAAGCCAATCGGGGTATGATCGCTCCATTCATTCACAGAATGTATTGTAAAATCACGTTTACTTGAAAAGGTCGTGTCTTTTATGAGTAGGTAATCAATGACAGACGCTCCGTGCTTGGTGACATAAGTATACGATCCAATATTGAAATCATTACCTAATATACCGTTAGCTACTCGCAAATTATTTGACCTACAAAGATCAAGCAGTTTTGTTCCAAAAGTGTTACATTTTTTATCCATTGAGGCCCTTTCCCTGTTATAATCGGGAACATAATCAAATTCATCAAAACAGTGGTTTACACTATCAAATACAACAAAATCCTTTGTATCACCTATTCTACTGTAAAAGTCGCCTATCAGATAGACAGAACCTTTATTTTCATAGTGTGTAATATCATATTCCAGGCATTCAAACAAGTCTATATTAACTGTATTGTATGCTTGGGAGTCCTCGCCCCACAGATAAACACCGCATATATAAATATCATTGTATAAATTGAAAAACACTTTGTCTAATTTTATCCATATTAGAGTATCATGTCTATTTTTAATTATAGAAAAACCATCGGAAAGTGCGTCTCTATAATACAGAGCAACTCCACCACTGGCTCGTCTTGATCTCCGATGCTGGAATTGTCTATATAAATTATGCACGGTATAGCCGGAAAGTTCAATATCACTGTCACTACAAGCCCATGTTTCGTAAAGAAAAATAACGTCGTGGTTTGATAAAATATTTACAAAGTCAGTATTGTCTCGTTTATTTGGAGTTAAACCATTAACGTTCCATGCTAGTATCTTCAGGTCATCCCCGGTGAATTCCTAGTCCCGCACAGGTTTGCCGCTGATATAGAGGGTGTCGTACAAAATCCAGGACGTCTTGCCATCGCGCCGGGCCTCTTTCATTTTCGGTTCGAGCTACCTCCGTTTGTCGACAATTTCCTTAGGAAATTGTTCGTTCACAAAGTATGATGTGCCATTCAGAGTTTTCCACTGTTTACGAACAAGTTCCTTTTCCTTATACAAGGTAAATTTCGCTACTATATTGCGATTTTTCCCGTCAACTTTGGAACCCATACGGTGCAACCGCTCAAAAGACATTTTGTTAACTAGATCTTTTCATTTTGTCGACCATGAATTCTCGTAGCTGTTTTTCAGTTGTGTCTGGATTTTCAGTCGGGGCCTGAGGAATGTTTGAAAATACAAGATTATTACGCATAGACTGCGACTGTAAATATGTCAAGTCATTTTTAAGTTCATCTCTCTGTTTTTCAAGGGAAGATATTTTACTTCTCTACACTTTCAGGTTTTTCTTCTTTCAATTTTCTTCAATCAACCTTAACCTTTCACTTGTTTTGTTGTCAATATCATGCAGGAAGGCCCAAATTTTCTTCAAATCACTATTGACCCCTTCAACTTTCTTCTCAAGTTTATCAATTGTCTCGAATTTTTTATCCATCAAAGAAATACGATCATCTATCCGCTTTAAAAATGACACAATATCTGCATTTGATGGCTCTTTAGGACAGTTACTAGTTGTTGCCATGTCACTTTTTTGGATGGGGGTGGGGGTGGCCATATTGCAAGGGTTTGTTTCAGGTGAAGATTCCTTATAAAACACGTCAGATAAATTCAGCGTTTCTGCAAGCACATCATTGTATAGTACACTGTTTGTTTTATTTAAAATGTCTCTCGCGTTCAAAGAGTCAGAGTTGTTGACACCGTGTGAACTGCTAGAGTAACACATAATGCATAAACAAAAAATTACGGGTCAACAAGGCTGTCTTTATGACTACCTAATTCGTGAGTAAAAAGTACTGCTCGCAGATTATTTTTTTTTATATATATTTTCATCAATTATCTTATTGTATATTATGAATGTGTATATGGTGTAAAAAATCAAAAGTTTTGTACAGGGAATTTTCATCATGAAATTATATTTTTAGTGAGATAGGTATTCGATATTCCAACAATCTTCATTTAATATAATGGTGATTGCAAATTGCCTTTATATTCAGTTCTCATTACCCCATTTTCGTCATACTTTCTATGCTTTCAGAACGTCCAAAAGGGTCATGCTGTTGTTATTGTGTCTAAGTTATCTCTATGTAATAAAAAGGACGATACAAAGTGCACACAAATCTCGACCCGTGCGTTATGACAAACTATTTATAAATTTGAATGATGTGTGTTCATTTCAAACTTGCGATTACTTTTGAAAAATGAGTTGCGTCTTAAAGTATGCAATAGCGAACAATTCAGTGCCCTCAGCGCTTTGATTATGTTCTATTCACCATTTATACATGAGCGCTAACAATACGTGTGAATGTTGGACAGGTTAATCTGATGTGAACAGATGGTGTTAGACTATGTTTTTAATTTACGCCTTTTACTGATACATGGGCCTGTTTAAGTGTTTCTTTTGACATCATTAGCGACATCTACTGACTGCGCTTGTTTGAAAACTAGCCGATGCATGATACAAAGAAGCTTATTGAACTCATGTGAATATAAACCTTTTTTTTCGGCGTAACTGTTAAACGTCACTTTTGACCTTAGGTGACATTTAGGTTACATTCATAATCAAAGCGATGAAGGTACTGAAGATGTTCGCTATTGCATAATTTAACACGCAATTCATTTTTCAAAATCAATCGCAAGTTTGAAATGAACACACGCCATTCAACTTTATAAAGTGTGTGTCATAGCGCACGGGTCGAGTTTTGTGTGCACTTTTTATCATCCTTATTATTTCATAGAAATTACTAAGACAAAATAAAAATAACATGCTTTTTGGAAGTTATGAAAGCATAGAAAGTATGATGAAAATGGTAATGAGAACTTAATATAAAGAAAATTTGCAGTCACCATCATATTAAAGGAATATTTTTTCTAATATCAAATGACTATCTCACCAAGAATATAAATTCATAATGAAAGTTCCGTGTACAAAACTTTTGATTTTTGACACCATATACAAATTCAAAATATACAATAATCTTCGTATCTTGTATATGGAGGAATAAAAGTGTATAAACATAGCTGTTAATGCTTTACTTGTTACCCGAGCAGTTTACACGGTGTCAACAACGCTAACATAAACATAGGTATAAAGCACTAATGCGCTTTTAGACGTAGCTGTTAATTTTTCAGGTCGGACCTAAAAGACCTCGTGAAGAGGCCGGTAGGACCTGTAAATAACCTCTGATTTAAAAAAAAGGCGTAGCTGTTTCAGTTTTCATCTTAGTGACTTTTACATAACGCCAACAGACACGCATGAATATTTTCGAATATTTAATAAGCTGATTCGAGATACAACCTCTGAATTTTTGCTACATCACTGCGTTTGTGCTCAATTCAAAGGATGTAGCACTGTTCAGTGTAAGGAATTCCGGACTACTCTCTGTATGCTCAAACGACACAAACTGTGGCCCTGTTACAATTACGTGTTACAATCCATCTCGCAGAATTTCACTTTCGCCTCCAAGATGAGAAAACAATCATTAGCGAAATAGTAGTGTCACGATAAGAGAAAATCGTTTAATTATCATACCACAATGTTTGCCGTACTTGGTCAGCACGTCTGGAAATCATTCCTTAATGTGTGGATAGGCTGCCATTATTAACAAGTTTGCTATTTTGAATTCAATTTTGTATCAAAAAGCTTTGTTCTTAAATGTGGCATTTTCAATTCGCAATGAGATTTGTAATGACCCTCGTCATGCGAAAATGGGTCTTATTCCATATGCGCCCATCATATAAATAGCCCACTCAGCTATCCCTCCTTCTGGTAAGGAGGAACATAACATATTGAGTGATTTTAAAGCGAACAACATCGCCTATGGCCTGACTGCGCAAAAGCACTTGTTGGGTTTAACAAACGCTTGCCGAAACGCATAAGACCCATTTTCGCATGACGGCGCTATTGACGAGTGATTTAATTGTGTCGAAAGAAAACTGCGTTTAAATCAAATATAAACATACGATATATTTCGATAGTGAAGAAAAATACTCATAACAAGGCATATGAGGACACATATGAAGTGCTCTGCCGTAGTATATTTTTTATTTACTCACACTAATGTGTGGTTTGACAATGCTAACATACATTTCATGCGGTGAATATGCAGCTTACAAGTGAAAAACACAACATAATAGTTTAACTTTTGTTTAATTGTATTTAATTATTTAGAAAAGTAAATTGCTAACTTTATTTCAAAGTCAGCGTATACGCCGACTACATTTTAAAAAAGCATTTATTGTTATAAATATATTTAATATAATATATTTAGTTGTTTTCGGTTTTAGCGATTATAAAGCATTTTCGAGGTTGCCTTTAGTATGCCTGTAGTAATTGATGAACTCATATCCAACTGTCTATGTATTGAGAACTGTGAATATAAACAAGCTAAACCTTCTACTAACCTTCTACTATTGCGTTGCTAGCACCCGTAAATACAAAAGATCGCCGCTATCTGTTGAGAACCAAAGAACGTTTTCCAGAAATACCCGCTGTAGTAGCATGAACGAGGTTATAAAACAGGTCATTCGTATTATTATTATAAATTGTTTGTTATATTCGGGTTTAGCGATTATGAAACATTTTTTTGTTTTTGTCTATCGTATCGCTGAAGTTATTGTTGAACTTATGTTCAACGTTTTATAAATTGAGAATATAAATAAGCGTCAACTTTTTCCCGAATCTCTCAATTTACGACCTGTACTACGTCATTGAGTTGTATGTGAGAGCGTAACCTATTGCGTTGTTATTGCCCGTAAACTTTCCTTTGTTTATCGACAGGCGCATCTATTAATAGCCTCAGATCATGAATGCCAAAACACCCGCAAAAAAGAACCACGTGATCAAATAGGACGCTAAACGCAAATACCATGCGACTACGACTTTTATTATGTAAGAACGCTCCGCAATTCCTTTGAAGCCGGGGCCTTGTGATGGCTGGTAAAGAATTGACCTCTAACTGAAGAAGGCAAAGGAAACGCAGCACCTAATTGACCCATTCCTTCTATGTGCGAAGGCAGATTGAATTTTACTAATGTATGGTTTGCATATTATAACACACATTGTAATGCGGTAAATATGCGACTAACAAGTAAAAAACACTATAATTAAACTTTTGTTTTGAATTAAGTTATTTAGAAACCAAAATCCCAAACTTTATTTCAAAACAGCAAGACTACATTTTTTAGAGAATATTCTTGTTATATTTAAATGTTTCTTAACAGTTTCAGCGATAATGAAACATTTTTTATGTTGTCTATCGTATCCCTTTAATAATTGTTGAACTCGTGGTCAATGTATTATTAGTTTAAAACCTATTTAAACCTATTTATTTTAGCTCGATTGCGTCGAAAGCCTTAGGCTTATATAAATGCTCTCGAGTCCGTTTCCTGGGCCTAGAACCAGTACTTGGTGTCTTTGTGGGAGATCTTAAGAACGCTCCCACGGTGGGGATCGAACCCGTGACCTCCCGGTCGCAAGGCGGACACCATATCCATTACACCACGGCGACCTTAATGTATTAATGTATTATTAATAGAGACCTGTGAATATAAATAAGCGTAACCTTATACTAGTGCGTTATTCTCACCCGGACTCCCCTTTGTTTATCGCCAGCCTCAGATTTATGAATGAGATGAGCGAAAATACTACGTCACGCAGACGCAGCAGAAAGTTAACTATTTTAATCATTCATAAACAATCTCCTCCGCGACACATACAATACGATCATTGTTTTTTATTTTTTTCTATAAAACACCATTCGAAACTATTGCATTTAACACGATATTAATATAATGTTTCCATTTGTGAATAAACGTAATTGGAGAACTCAAACCTCTTGCATAAATTATACAACTCTTTCTTGCGCGGATACGCGTAGTAATTGGGCGAATCATACCTAGGCCGTACCGACCTGAATTTTACACTAAGCACTTTAGACGGTCGCTAAAGCTACCCACGAATGAATACACTTCATTTAGTCCATTGGCTGATTTGAGAATACCACCAGCCGCGTCTTTCTAACACTGTTTTGCTGCGTGTTCAGCATAAAACAATTTTATCTCTATTATGAAAAGGCATGATAGATAGAACAGTTTCACACTCAACTCTTCACATCAAAACAATTTGTGCGTAGATTTTACACCTCCGTCAGTTCGCGGTTAGAGTGTGTGTGAATGTCAGATACAGGTCATCGCTGCGTCTTCACGACTACCTTATGTGCTGACCGGAGTTCGCGGTCAGTAAAATAATCGTTATATAATAAAGACGCTATAGCGTGAACTAGGTGAACTGGAATTTTCTTTAGACCAGAAAGGCTATAAATGATAGGCTATATATAAATTTAAGCTTGCTTTCTTAGTTCATTCTTATTTATTTTTGTGTCCTATATCTCACACTTATCTGTTTCAAATAATGTGTTAATAGATTCACATATATATTTATGTTTGACAACTGATTACCAAAACAATTTGGTATAGATAAAGTACCGCTTAAGTATATAGGCACATGATTTTTGTTGATTTTTACCAACAAAATATTTGTTGCAGCCAGTTCATGTGTCAACGAGCGCAAATTGTGAAAGATGGCTTGAAAAAATTCAGTTCAGAGTTCAAAGCGCCACCTTGCAACAAACAGCGCCATGGAAACAGCTGTGGAGTGTTTGCATTGATGGTAATAAATTAACTTCATATTTCTATACAGAGGTCACTTTGTCGTACTGTCGGTCGGTCTGTCGGTCTGTCCCGAAATTTCATCCGATCTTCACCAAACTTGGTCACAAGTTGTATCTTGATGATGTTTAAGCCAAGTATGAATATGGGTCATGCTGGGTCAAAAACTAGGTCATGGGGTCACTTAGTGTGTTTTAAACCGAAAGTTTGTCCGGACCATAACTATGTCCTTTACCGTTAGATTTTAAAATAACTTGGTACATGTGTTCACCATCATGGGACGGTGTGTTGCGTGAAAAAAGTATGTCGATATCTCCAAGATCAAGGTCACACTTGGAGTTCAAGGGTCAAATGCTTGTCCGGGCCATAACTTTATCATTTATTGTGAGATTTTAAAATCATTTGGCAAATTTGTTCACCATCATGGGACGGTGTGTCGCGCGAAAGAATTACTTCAATATCTCGAAGGTCAAGGTAACACTTTCAGTTCAAAGATTAAAAATGGCCATAAATGAGCTTGTCTGGGCAATAACTATGTCATTCATTGTGAGATTTTAAAATCATTTGGCATATTTGTTCACCATCATTGGACGGTGTGTCGCGCAAAAAAATTACGTCGATAACTCCAAGTTCAAGGTCACACTTTGAGTTCAAAGGTAAAAAAAGGCCATAAATGAGCTTGTCCAGGCCATAACTATGTTGTTCATTGTGAGATTTTAAAATCATTTGGCACATTTGTTCACCATTATTGGACGGTGTGTTGCGCAAAAGAATTACGTATATATCTGTAACGTCAAGGTCACACTGTGAGTTCAAAGGTCAAAATTGGCCATAAATGATCTTGTCCGGGCCATAACTATGTCATTTATTGTGAGATTTTAAAAATACATGGTACATTTGTTCACAGTCATTGGACGATGTGTCATGCAAAAGAATTATGTCGATAACTCCAAGGTCTAGGTCACACTTGGAGTTCAAAAGTAAAAAAAATGGCCATAAATTTGGACTGCATGTCATGCTAAAGAATTCAAGAGTTCAAAGGTCGAAATTGCCATAAATGATAATGGCATTATCATTCTTAAAAATCGCCATAAATTTGATTCTCTTGTTTTGTGAAGACAGCATGCAAAATAGTCTGTGTCAATGCGGCACGTGGGGGTATTTGTAACGTCTGTGACAAAGCTCTAGTTTGCTTAGTAAAGATCTGCATTAAATTTTATTCAACAAAATAATGGGAGAATGTAGAATATAATCATAGTACCTTTCTGTTGGTGCATTGGTTTTTAGAGCCTTGCATTTTTTTTAATTTATAAAGGACATGATATTTCATATGTAATATCATAACCTGAGGATCAAACTGTGTTATAGAGTCCCACTTTTGTCAAATAACCCTGAAAAAAGGTTAAACAAGAAGATTACTCATATTTTAATTTTTATGAATGTGTCATATAATGAAAAAAAGCATTCTCTTTGCTCCATTATATAATTCTGTATGAAAAGTTGTTTTTCAGTGTCTTAATGTGATTGTATATTTATGATGCATAAAACATTAATACTTTTCACTGTCAAACTATCGTTCTTGCAATTTTATTTTCAGAAATAGTATTTTTTGTGAACACTTAATCTAGTGAATATATGCTTTTCTTATTGCAAACAAATGTTGTTTTTTAAGTTAAGTATGAATGACTTTTACTTTATTTCCAGACTGCCAAATGTTTGGTCATGAAAAAGCATCCCACAATGTTGCGACAGGCCCATGATTCAGTTTATCGAGACTAGTCGTGAGACGCAGACTTCTGATTCATGGGGTGCGGCAAACATATCTGTGCGACTCGATGACTTCACTGTAAAGACCCGCACGGCATTAAAATGGATATTATCAATATGTGTTGTTTCTCGAAAATATGTTTTTGTAGCAGGAAGTGCTTTGGGCTCGATTAATCTGAGAACTCAACAAAATATTAATAAAATCCTTCTGTGCCAAAAGCATATTGACTTAAATTAATTAATCCCGATGGCGTAAATGACTTATCATTTCATGTTCATGAACCGGTTTTAAAATACTTTGTAGACTTATCTGCTAGGCGGTGAGGACTTTTAGACCACCTGATAAACTTCAACTTTATTTGCCCTAGTTCAGTAACCGACTAAAGATATGCTAACATAATACTGATGACTGATGAGTCTGTTGTGTCTTATATTCTCATTGCTACTTAAAATATTTAGTCTATTTCAACGTTTAGACTAATAATAAGCAAATTCGTTAAATTGATATCCCCCGCCAAATAAATTTTGATTATTGATGGGAGCAGAACTAACAGAAAAGTTTATTTGAAGGGTTGTACCCTTATCTCACTTATTTAAAAGCAACAACATAAAAAAACAATTGGCAATAACTCTTATTTGAGAAAGTGTAGGGTTATAGATTTTGTGCATGACACCTCTCCTCATTGTTATCTTAACATCCATTAAATTTCATCTTTAAATCGTGTATAGTATCTGTGATATAGTCCTGTAAAGTAACATCAGACATGTACATATGTACTAGGGTTATGTTTCTTGTGCATGGCACTTATTCTCATTGACAATTATACACCTATGAAATTTCATGTTGAAATCTTGTATTTATAGTTTCTGAGATAAAGCCCTGAGAAGTTACATCATACAAAAACAACAAAGGGCAATAACTCTTATTTAAGAAAGTGAAGGGTTGTGGTTCTTATGCATGGTTCTATAAATGAGATATAGCCCTGAAAAGTTACATCATAAAATGACAATAACAAGTAAGGGCATTAACCGTTATGTAAGAAAGTATACGGTTATGGTTCTCGTGCATTGATAATTATACACCCATTAAGTTTCATGTTAAAATCTTGTATAGTATCTGAGATATAGCCCTAGTTACATCATACAAAAACAACAAAGCGAAATAACTCTTATATCAGAAAGTGGCGGGTTATGGTTCTTGTGCATGGCACCTCTCCTCAGCTATATTTATACACCCATAAAGTTTCATGTTGAAAATTTATATTGAGTTTCTGAGATAAAGCACTGAAAAGTTTGTGAGTGACTGCACTGACAGACAGACCAACGGTACGTTTAAGTATATTTAGCGTACCCGGGGTACATTAAAGTATACTTAAGAGTACACAGGGTACTTTAAAGCATTACCCGAGCCGAACCAACAATTACCAATCGAGCTTATTGACATATTAAATAAATGATGAATGTGGTAACTATGATTGTGTGAAATATAATACAATAGTTTTCCTGAATTGATATATATATATATATATATATATATATATATATATATATATATATATATATATATATATATATATATATATATATATATATATATATAATCTGAAAATATTTTCTTAAATCAATGTTGTATCTTTGTATTAAAAAACTGCAACACTCAGGACTGGAAATTAGGCATTACCATATTTCTTTACAACGTAATGCATGTACATCATCGATATATATAACATTTAAAACGAAAATCGTTTTAAAATTCAAATGTTTGCATGGTGTTAGAACTACTGCTTTGATATCTTTGTTGTGAACAATGTGTTTAGGTTCAACGTCCGAAAAAAAAGATGTCCGAAAATAACTGCAAGCTGTTAAAACGCGAAATTAAGTTGAATTGAAACAACAATGCGTTAAATATTATTTTTCATCAATCTGACATTTTTCACGGCGACTGATCAGAGCAATATCACGGGGGTACTGTGAAAATCGTCAGATCTCACGATCTGACAATATTAACGCTACACCGGTCTATTTCGTTTCCGTAGAGATAGCTTATGTCGTCCGTTTGTAAGCTCAAATTTGATTGGCTGACGTGTTCAATGGCTTATTCTAAAAATAAATGCTGCTCGAGCAGCACGAGCAGGAATTTTGCTGCTCGACCAGCATTTAAATGCTGCTCGACCAGTAAATTGCTGCTCGAGCAGCAATATGCTGCTCGAACAGCACTTAAATGCTGCTCGAGCAGAAGTTAAAGTTTCGACCCCTTTGGTGCGCCATAAGAAAGATGTTAAATGAAGATATCCAGCGATATAATTATGGTATGTCAATAATAGATTCTTAATGTGTTTTCAACAATACCATGATAAATATTATTTTTAATTAATTTAACAAGAATCATTCCACCATATTGACTAATATATTAAGCATTAGCGCGATGATTCTCGATACTGGTAATACTCGAATCATATAGCAATGCCCGACAAACCACTAAAACAGGTTTGTTCGAAGAACGCGCGTATAAATATTTAAAATATGTACGGATACTTCGCGTGTGGCCGGTTGACTCATATGTTTCAATTTCACTTCCATTATTCTTTTGGTTTTCTGTTTTGTATCTATAGGTTTATGACCAGCAATATGTAATAATGTAAAATAAGCCGCAAATCTCCGCGTAACATCCCGTACTGCGTGAGATGCAGCTAAGAACTGCACAGAAAAAGGCATTCGCTATCCTTGATCTCATTCATTGAACTCTTTACCTTTCATAAACTCCAACCAAAATCAACCCCGTATATCTTTTTAAAAGATATTTCTTGTTTCTAATTATCTGTTTTGAGATCGTTTGCCGGCATCGTTTAAAAGCAATACATCAGAACGACACAACTGAAAAAGCAATGAGGGGTAGATTATTTCCATGTTTGTAATGGGAAGATTATTTTCTGTATGTTATTAGTTTTTAAAGACATGTGAAGGTGATTAAGAATAGTATTTTCTTCTGTTAAACTCCGATATTTTTTGTTTACGTTGTTAATAAATGATAACTTTTTTGTCGCATATAATGTAATCATTTTTTGTATTATATTTAACGATTGTTTACATAATTTACCATAAATTGCTAAAATTCCTTCATTTGTAACATATATAGTACAAGTTATATTAAGAGTCAGTATTACAAAAAAGTAAACAACTTATTTTTTATTCGAACTCGTTTGTCTTTTGCCTGTATAATTGATTTTGGTGTAAACACAACTGTTACTTAAGATACCATCATTTTACAGCTGGATACACATCTGTTATAGCTGCGGAATATGTTGTCAGAGTTGTTGCAATCGAACTGGCATGTCAACTACATTTATAAAAAGAAGCGCGTCGTTAACAACAGGTCTTATGCCATATGCGGTCAGCGTGGCTCCAGAACGACCTGCGCATCCGCGAAGTATGTCCGTTGATAATACTAAAAAACATTTTGTTACTTTGTAGCGGCCAGCGAAGCTCTTGGCCAGACTGCGCAGTTGCGCAGTTGCGCAGTTGCGCGGGCTGGTCGGGAGCTACGCTGGCGGCATATGACATAAGAGCCATTTTCCATTACCACTTTAATAAAGATACAAATTAGTTTTTAAAGATTGAAAAGAATATATTTACTTGATTGAAAAGCAGTCGAAATGTAAAAGAGACCGTCATTACGTGAAAACTTAAAGAAAAAAGAACACGAAATTGAACCATGACCTTTATAAACAAAACAAAACATTTTTACAACGTACACACAAAAGATGCTTTTTCATTGAAAATACTAACCATCATCTGCATTCATCAATCTTAAGACATGTGGGAAACGCGATACTTAATACATTATTTTACACAATCGATCGCTACACATGTATTGTTAAAGTAGGTTGCACTATCAAAAATTTACATTTTGATTATTTCTCATGTTACCATGTATTACCGGTTGTTTCCTAGTATTCATTTTTGCGCTGTAGTTGCATCTTTTTTTTGGGTTGTTTAGTATTCTTATCCTGAAATTTGTTCGCCTTTCCAGTTTCTGGAGGTTTTGGAAGTGGTCTTGATATCGGTGACGTCATCTCCACCCGAATCTGAGACTCAACGGTGCGTTCAGGTTCAGTTCTGTGCGAACCAACATTCAGCAATTCTTCCTTAGTGTACGGCGGAGCTTTAGGGCGGTGCTGATTTCTTTCTCTCAACACCCACGGACAAATAATAGAATCCCCTTGAACTAGGGCTGGCCATTCCACAGTACACAGTTTATGTAACTTATCGAGACCCTCAAAGCTGTTAAGAAGTTGCTTTGGACATTCTTTGTTCGGATCAGTGACCAGCAGAATAGGAGGTTCCTCTTCAAAAGCCGCCGCCCAAGAAAACTCTATGCATTTTAGAAAGTAGTTATCCATTGCCTTTTGGAATTCATCGGAGGTGTTAGGCACTGTACAAAGCTGTTTGTGTTTACTTAGTATAGCGTCTCTGATGTTCTGTAAGCAAATGCTTGTTCTAATTATCACAACACTGGAGCGCAGGCTTTTGCATAAGATAATCTTCGCAAACGCAATCAATTTACATAACAATCTGTCACAAAATATATTTGTCTTTTTGGGAATATTATATCATTATTTCAACAAAAAGTTTTTGTTTACTCACTGATACATAAGCTGAATCCTTACCCAAATAGTTTTACTTATTGTGGTTTAATAAGATGATAGTTTTTAGCCATTACAAGAGAATCTATATCTATACAACATTAAACATTTATTCAAAACTATACATTGTAAAGTTATTTTATGAAGTGCACACCATTAACGTGAAAATGCGTATTTGCGACAACGTTCATGGGAATAAGCTTACCTTTTTGATTGCATTTATACAAAACGGCATTGCTTTGAATTGGCACTGGGCACTTAACTCATTTAACTCCTCCTGGAAATCGAGGAGGAATGAAAAACAACTCATGTTAAAGAAGTCATTTAAATTAATTTCATAGCCTTTAAACAAATTCAATAACTGCACTGGACAATGGCCCTATTTGGTTATTATAAATTTAATGCATTCTGCAATTTGCGTACCTCATTTTTATCGAAGGCTTTCAAAGCCGTCTGTCCATCAAGAATCCTTTCAAAGGCGGCGCCAGGTTGGATCACCTGGTACACGATTTGCGCACGTGAATCCTGCATAAACTGTCTTGCCGTTTCGTATGATTTCTAAGAAGGCAAAAACACACGAAATATTAAGTTGCCAGTACCAACGCCTTTTGTATTGCTACAAAAAACGTACACATTCGCACTATTGTTCATTAACCAGCTTTATTCACTTAAACATTTATACATTGTATCAACATTATTTAAGGCATAACCGTGAAATATTTAAAAAATAGAATGAATTGATATAAATAATAAGATGAACCGATTACATAAATTATGAATCTGTTCGACTTTCAAGGTTTCAATTGACATTTTATTTATTCAATCTGATTTGCAAGTATCGATTTTTTTAAAAACGATTTCATTATGTTCAGATATTTGTACCTTAAGAATAGTGAGTAACTTCTCGTGCACGAGTTGAACTTGTTCCTTAGTTTCCGGGATTAAGTACCGGAAGATATTTTTCCCCTCGTTGTCTTTCAGGTCCTGCCACAGTTTCAAGGGGTCCAAAGGTTCATCCCCTGGGTTCTCCACCCCTCCATCGCGCAGCTTCGTTATCCTTGAGAGATCATTAACATTTTCAGTTGTTCACAGTTGATATTCCATGATAATTACAATTACAGAACAACAAGATATTTCTTTTATATCAATACAACCGACCTTGGCTATTGAAACATTGCGCATAATGTTTGTGCGTAAAAAACCGTCCCAGATAAGCATTTTAAGTCAGCACAGGCTTATCATTGACCATAATTTCTGCTTTATGCAATGTTGTGTTTAAAAGAAGTCTCTGCTAAACGAAAGTCTACTCTAGGCGAAAAGTTTCGTAATTGATAGGCGTGTGCGAACTGCACAGCTTATCTGTCACAATAATTAACGCAAATGAATTACTCCAGGTTTTCCCAGAGACCGGTCTAATAATAGTTAACAGAAACACCAGTAGCAACAACAACTGCTTCTTTTAGGGCACCACTTAAGTAAATACTGTTAGCAGTACCCCTGATAGTTACACAACATACCTGCTGCATTTATCCCGATATTACTGCTTATTGCATAACTTACTATTATTATTATTTATACTAAATATTCTTCTACATAAATGCATGTCATGACTCAAACTATGCATTACTGTTGACTATTATGGAATTTAAGTACGTTAATTTTATTTTATTTGGGATTTAAATTATTACCGGTGTTTCAATGACTTGATTTCTTCATTATCTTCTTCTATCTCCGTTTTCAATTGTTCTTCTGCCTGTTTTCGTAAAATGGTATATTTCTCATTCAATATCATTTCTTAATGTTTTTTCAGCGATGTTTGGTCAATAAATATGTGCCTGTCAATCTGTTGCAAACACATTGGCGATAAAAGTTCATATTCAGTAAGTTTATTAAAATTTGCGTGTATTGATTATATGAGTCATGTCTTATGTTTGTTGTCTCATGTTTTTTTACGACAGTAAAGTGATCGTCAACGAATGAAATAGTTAAATAAAGAAAAAACATGGCCACCGCCATGTTACATTTAATTGGTTTACCTTTAATTGTTTTACTTGAAGAAACTTTTGCATGTCCCTGATACTGTCTGTAACAAACGCCTTTGTTTTAGGATCCTTGCTTTCCAACAATTCTTCGGCAACCTTCATATACTCATTCAGGTCGTTCGTAAACAGCTCGTCTACTGTCACAGCCATCGTACTCTTAGCTTGTCTGTTAAATGTTTTCAGTGAATATCTTCTCCGTCTGCTTGGATATGCAACAGCATATTACAATAATACCATCATTTGTGTGACGCGATTTTCAAGAATAAAGATTATATATGAGAATTAAACCCTATGTTTCACACCGCAGATTTGTCATTGTGCTTCTGACATAAGAGTAGAGTGGAACGCTTATGAAAATATTACATTTGTAAACATATTGTAACTATCATCTTGTACTGGTAAAACTTCGGTGTTAAATATGATACATGCAGCGGATAACCACAATATGACATTTTAATGTTGTTAAAATACGATCTATAAAACCGTAAATAAATTTAATAAATCTGGAATTTATAAATTCTTTGGTTCATGTCTTCGAAGGGTGTTCAGGTCATTATAATACACACATGCACTACTTTGCCCAGCAATTTCCTAATTGGGTTATAGTTGTAAAAACACTCGTAACGAATAAACTTTGCATCGGATTGCATGGCATCAATTTATTTCAGAATGATTTTTAAAGCGACATTTCCTTTATATTTGCACTGTTTTCGTTTTCGATTTTTTTACAGCTGAACTTACATAACTGGCTCTATTTAATGCTATATAATATAGTATTACGTACACTGAACTAGTCATAGCAGCATATATTCGAGTGCATGGGACCCATACGCGTCTCATTTTAATTATGTTTGAGGTTTAAAATAGCGTTTGTTTTAAAGTGCCAAAAATTATGTGCAGCACGTATGTATGTCAGTGTAACATGCGTGTGTGGTAACTTTTGACTAGTTATTCTGGTTTGGTTTGCACTCGCTTTATGAGACATGTAACATGCTGGAGCGCGAAGAGTTAACACTAAAGTGAGCACGTATATTTGGAATTTCGTAAAACGATAGAGGAATACTATTTTTTTTTATTGAATAAACACTGTACATACATAGTAACAAACAACAATCAACATTGTGAATATAAATTCATTCTTAATTCGTATCATAGCACATTTGTAAATTGCTTTCGTCGTTTAACATATAATTCACTTAATATTTAATGTGTTGCTATGCATAAAGGTGTTTAATTTTGATAACACTTATATAAGATTCGAAACCATTGATGTCCAGCAGGCATATCCTCCAATCTCACTGAATCATTCATGGGTGCTCGTACAACGATCATATGACTATAGTGGGGTGTGATTATTATTTTCTGTTCAATCCCATTCAGATGAATTAGCATTTCTCTCTTGCGAATTCATATTTGATTCTTTCTCCAAAATTTGATCTGTCACCTTTGTAACCTGGTCTGTTTCTTGTTGGCTCTCTTCGAGTTTTTCTTTGAACTGTGCAATTCCCTTAAACAAGATCGGTCCACCCTCGTGCAACAGCATAGCCGGCCATACAACGTAATCCAGCTCGGTACCAGAGGCTGTATAGGGCTTGAAATGTGTGCCTGCCAACTCCGGAGATGGCTCGAATATAAACGTCACTGGAGGACTCTGTATATGCGAATTCCAGCATACATCGACGGCTTGGTTTATGAAGGCAACACCATGTTTGTTTTGATGAAATTTATATTGTTTTGTAGCCTTTTTCGTGTCCCCTTTGCCAATACGATCGATAATTATCTAAAACAAATGTAAGAACTACAGTTTATAAAATATGCGCGCTAAGATAATAATAAATGCGCTTTTAGTACATATACCACGTGCAACAGACACGCCATGATTTAATTTCCATATACCGCATACTTGAAATGAATATTTTAAAAGCAACCAATTTCCATTATTATGCATTTTTAATGAGAATTCAAAACAAAGCTTCTCTCGGCCGAAAAAATTATAATTTATACAAATTAGGGAAACTGTAAGCGGTAGAGCCTTATTTAATTCACCCACACATATTTCAGATAGAAATTAAATATATATCAGACGATAAAAATGCCCTGTTTCTGATATAAAAGACTTTAACCCAAATCTCATAAAGTACACAGTTGTTAAGGGAACGTTTTTCCTCAACGAGGTGTCGTCATAGAAGTTTAAATACGGCACAAAAGCTAATTGTTGTTGCAATTAATCAATGGGCTTCGAAATCGCTGTTTCCCCCTTTCTGTCAAGTAAATAGAATATTAAGTTAAACATTAAAGGTAACGCGTAGTGTAGCTCTTATCCGAAAAAAAGTCCATCAAGAAAACAATGCACAAGCCAATCTGACATGTATCTATGGCCTATCGATCTCGATTTTGATAGACGTCTTCTCTTTCACCCGAGTAACCAATACATCAATTCCAGCGATTTTTTTTCCTTCTTTATAAAGTACCGGTTAACGGCACTTTCCCAATTACGAAAAAACTACAAATTTCCCAATCGCTGGCCAAAAAATTCCCAATTTAAGGTAAAAAAAAAATAAAAATGATTATAATTTTTTTTTTTGAAAATGCAACATTTTGTTAGTTTCCCTGTGCAGCTCTATGGTTTGAACCTAGGTAAATATAATATTGACAGCTTGAAAACACTTAGTTATCAATTTAAAGTATTTGGGAGCATAAAATCAAATACACCAATTTCCCAATTTGAGGGTTTCACGACTCGATTTTTCCCAATTTGAGGGTTTTCACGACTCAATTTTTCCCAATTGGACCGGTACGGGTACTTTTCCCAATTGGACAAAAAAATCGCTGAATTCGAATGACAATATATAAAAAAACATTTACCTTGACCTTTGCTACTACAATCTTAAAAGCAATGAGTGTGTACATTACGTTAAAATGACTAACAAACCAACTAGGGTCAAAAGTTTATATCATGAGGAAACGGAAAATCACGAACACACCGACCTTCCTGCCAACCGACCGACCAATGGACAGGTGTAAAGCAATACACCTCCCCTTATTCGAGCTGGGTTGTAGGCATAAAAGGTTAAAGTATGATTTTTCATCGGAAGTGGTTCAACAATGTCCATATTATTAAAAACAAACTTCAAAACCAGATGGGGACATGAGAAATTTAGGTATTGTCGAGTTCTTATTGTTAATGGCATAATGGAATATGTGAAGTGAAATATGAAACATGTAACCTTTCGGAGGTTTCCGATTGTTCTTTGTGAGATTTGTTTTTGGAACATATGCAAGCGATGCATTAAAGCTGGACTGCACATCTCCATGTCCTTACTGGTGGCATTAGGTAGCAGCTTCAGGTATCCAAGGATATGCAGACGCTGTGAGGAAGCCACATCTTTACATTCGTCGCAACACATCTATAAAATACAAGCAATGTAATAAAACATGTAACTTTCTCTTAAACAACAGCAACAACAACAACAGTGTTTTCAAAACAAAATGATTTTATGAACGGTCTTTAACAATTGTGACCATAGGGCAAGATATATAATATGTAAGTTGCAAAATAAAGTCAGCAGTAATCTTCCAAACTATAAACATCTGATTGATGTGTGCCGTTTTATTTGTCGAATATTTAATGAAATGTAATATTCCTTAAAATACATTAACAATGAGGGATAAAAGGCAAATAATTTGAGGTTTAAATAATAAGGAAAATTAAGAACAAACCAAAAATCTACAAACATGTAAAAATAAAATTTTAAAGAAAGAAATTTATCATTAAATAAAAACTAACCTTAAAAATATCTCTCAATATACCAATCGCTTCCATGTCAGAAGTTGTTTTCCTGTGCGTGAGCCACTCAAACACATCCGTCCATTGATTGTCATAAAGTTCCGAAAACCGTTCAGAAATCTTTGTGGCTCGATTTGGATCACTCAAGTCAGTTATGGCTGCATTATTTGCGCGCAGCCGTTGGGATGCCATTTCTGATAGTCTATAAAAATATTTGGAATATTTTAAACAAATAAAAAAACACAGCAGAAATGACTACTGTTTCACAGTAAATTTTATGTACTTTTGGTAATGTGGATTTCAAGGTCAGCTCTAAGAAAAACACCGTATACAATCATGACAGTAAATACAAAGAGTGCAAAATTATTTACTTCAAAATGAGTTTCGAAATCTCCCTTTTTTTCATTGTTCTCATTTCTATAAAATTCGCTTTGAGTTCCTTGCCGTTTTCATATTGTTCACTAATTGAAACGCCTCCCTTCTTCTGCAAAATATATTGACATATAAAAGTTATAATGAATATTTTAATGCGTAGGTTAATCAAGAAGGGCCAATATAAACAATTTGAATCGTTCTACGTCCACAGGAGAGAAACGTTATCGTGGCAACAAGTCCGTAAGGCTTGAATAGTCGACAATGGCTCAAATAGTTTTAATTGGGTTCATCGCATTTGAAAGATCAAGGCCAAGCGTCGTAGAGTTTTCCGGAGCTCCAAACATGTACTTGACATCGACTTTTTGCAAACATTTGTGTTTATAAAAATTAGCTCCGTAAAATAACTTAATGTGGGAGTAAATTTCATATATATTGCCCATTCGTTTACCTTTTGCAAATCATCCAAACGCTTACATGCATGTTCGACTATGTGATAAGACACGTTCTCTTTTAACAGTAATTTCTTTTGAATTGTTTCCAGGTTCTTTATTTTGTCTTGAAACGGCTTCCTTGAAACGCGTTCTTCTTGTTTGTTTGAACTTTTATTACTACTTGCTTCATTTTTGATAACTGTGTCAACATCTTTTTTATTGTCGTTTGTGACCGCTAGATCAGTTGAAGCGTGGCTCGGTCTTCTTATCACAGGCTTATCCTTGTATAATTTTGAATCCCTGTCACCTATAGTATGTTAATAAAAGCTTTATATGTTTTGTTTTAAACAGACAATAAAAACAAGTTTGCTGCATAATGCGTTATGTTATATATAAAAAGGACGGTCAGGGGGGGGGGGGGGGGGGGGGGAGCAAGCTTTCCTGATCATGCTTTTAGATTTTCATTATCCCGTATCTCAGTTTACTAACTCCATTACTATACGATACGGTTGTTATTGATTATTAGTAAAAGTAATGATCTCACTCAATTGGAAAATTCATACACTCGCTTTTATGTTAACTGGACAAAATGTATCTACTCAAGACGACGCGTAAACGTGCAATAAATATTAAACATGCACATTATGTGGGTAAAATAATTCATTAATCTTTGTAGAAAAGATTGTTATTCCAAGTTTACATGCAACATTCTGACTGGATGTGATCAAACTTAACTGTTGAGTAAAGGGTTGCATATTGCAATATTTCCACATTTAGTGTTTTAGGTGAAAAATAGGTTGATTACTTTAATTCTGAAACTATATACGTTTCATGAGATCAGTGTAAGTTTCAGCATTACGGTTTGACCAGTGGCGCAGGTATTCCACACAAAGTCGTATAGTTTTCGCGAACTCGGAATGAAATCTTATAATTCTGATCACACTGTTTTAAATATACCAATAGATAATACGTATACTTACTGATTGTACTTACACCAGCTCCCATCTTGATCCGCCTTGCGAAAAAGATAAATACGTCGGAGTGTAGATTACATAGTCGATTTCGAAAGTAATCGTCCTTAGTTACTGAGTTACTAGGACGCTTGTTTATATTGCCAAACTTGCATTATCTGTCTGACACAATTTATTAAACTTTATTATATGTTGACTTTAAAATTCTATAAATAAAATATCACCATATGCTACTTTATATGGTCCAACAGTGAATCTATTTAAAGAAGATTTATATCATAAACAATATAAAGCTGAAACGAAAGTAGATGAACAATTTACCTCACCTTTGTTTCGAAAATTGGATTCAAGCATTAATAATTCATTTAAATAAAACTATGATATCAAACTTCAAATGAGCAAATAGTCAAACAAACACGGTCCCTTTTAAAAAAAATGTTATTCAATCCAACGTCCCAGTTGTCATCAAACGATTAAATGAATATCGTAACTTTAAGCACGTGTCGTATAAGTCACATCTGTATTTATGCATAGTTTGTTTGATTGCAAACAGTTGTTCTCTTAAATTTCGACTTGAACTAATCCGGGTTTTCACCTCTTCAACAAGAACCAGTCAATAGCCTTATTGTATTCCCAATGTTTTATTCTATATCTATCTTAAACCGTTGAACAAGGAAGATATTTAAATGCGCAGTTAGAAGAAATCGCATTCTATTATTAGAAAAATCAATAACAACAAATACATATTTAACCTTCTGAAACCTGATAGCATATTGTTCGTATGTTACGTACACATCACTCATTTGAAACGTGTTTAGATAAAGCATGAGCTTTGCTGAAAATTAACCTTAACATTGTATTTCTTAAAGTAGCAACATCACTATTTGCGTGCATTTTGAATAATTTTGCATCGGGCATATACGAATGTACACCTACATTTGGTACTACATAGTGCATATAACAAATATGCACTTTCTTGAAGACCCAACTCAGCCCTGAATGTTCTTACTTAAATTTTCTTTATAATTCATTGTTTTGTCTGTAAGTGTTGAGCTATGCGTTATTTAATTATACTAAATATTATTAGTATATGAGTATTTTTTCTTATGAAAAATACTTAAATAATTAACTAAAATGCTTGTTTATTAAGGAACACAAGTAGAACATGCATTTATAAATGCCACGACCCGTTATTTCCAATATCGTTACTATTTTTGGCCACTATTTATTATTGCTACATGTTTTTTGTGTGAAGGTTTTAGTACACGCTCGTCGAATTGTGAAATAATGCACCGCTTTGTACTGACACTGGCATTAAAGACACTAAACACGGAATTGTTTTATCAAAGCTTTTCGAACCCGCATATATCAGCGTATGTCTTGGCGAATAACATGTTTTTTGTTTAAAGGTTTTAGTACACGCTCGTCGAATTGTGAAATATTCACCGCTTTGTACTGACACTGACATTAAAGACAGTGAACACTGATTTTTTTATCAAAGCTTTTCGAACCCGCATATATCAGCGTATGTCTTGGCGAATTAAAGCGTGGATATAACGCTGACTTATCAACTTCCGTCAACCGGAATCAGTTGTCCCCTGATAAGGTGTACCTTACAGAAAACACATCATGCCAACAATCGTTTCGTTGGTTGTTACACATCGAATTTGCCAGGCTTTATAATAAAATATTCACGTTAACGTATTTAATTGATCACAAAACGAAAGAACGTTCTGAAACTTAGGACGTACAGCATCAAAATAAAGTCAATTGCTAATTGCGATCAATGTCAGTGCACCGATGTTATAAAATATACATAACAGACACGTTTTAACGCGAACTTCCATCGGAAACGAAAAATTACTTCGTTTTTCATTTGACAGTTGTAGGTCAGGATCGCTAAGACGATTTTATCTATTCGGCCACTCTGATTGGTTGATCATTGGCGCGTGAAGAATGAAATTCGGTTCGGGAGATAACTTAATTTGATAAAGGCTGTGCTGAGTAAGTCGTTTTTTGTGCGTGTATACACATGTATTTAATAACGAATGCAAGGAAATTCCGTTACAAAACAATGATGTAATATCATAAATAGAAACATTTTAAGGTAATAAGAGACATCTCTTTTTGGCGAACAAATTATTTAAACATTTGAACAAATAAACAATTTAACAATGAGACTTAATATAAACATGTCTAGTGACAATGCTGCAACGGAACTCGTCACCGCGTCTAAAACTCGTTTTTCGTGACATAATGCCAATAGCACCCAGTGTCCGCACAAGTCACATTGACCCCATTTGAGGAGTTTAATGTGACGGCGGTCATGAAAGGTTGGTGGCTGGCGTTGCTGACAAACCCGGCAGACCTCGATTTCGTCCTCACCATCTTCATTCTCAGGCTCCGATTCTTTGAAGATGCCACTGAGAGGAGGCAAAGTCGTTATTGTTACATTTTTCTTTGCTGCATTCTTTCCTTTATCACGCGGCTTTTGCAAAGAGTTTTCGTTGTCGAGCTCGTTGATTTCAGTCACGTATTGATCGCCGGTAATTTTATGACCACTTGGAGTGGGTTTCGCTCTTTTTTGCTATCCAGTCTGCACGGAACGCACTCGGATGTGACAGACTTTTTGGCCACTTGGTCGCTCCATCCACTAGCTCCTCGTTCTTTTTTTTGCCTACATGTATATATCGCATTGTAAAATTGCGCTTTATATCTTGTTTTGTTTAATTCTATAGAATATTAGTTACTTTAAAATAGTCATAAAATGTATTATTAAACATTACCAAAAACTTATCTATTACAAATGTAAGTCATTTAAAATAAGTACATAGAGTGCCTTATATAAGTAATTTCATGTTTTGAATCGACTAATGTATTCAGTAATTAAATTACGTCACTTTAGATAATTCAAACCGCTTAGAAGGACTGAATATTTCCTCTTTAATATGCAATATCTTACGATGATATCACCTTTAAAAACAATGAAAGGGGCATGTGGTTCCCAGCAGCGTTGGCGCAAGCTATGATAGTGGAAGCATTTTACCGCGGTGAAGTCACTGACTGAAGCTGTTCTTTTGGGGGGGGGGGGGGTATCGCTTTCGGCGGGCGATGCTCATGACTACTTCCGGTCACATCCATATTGTTCTCACGCTCTGGACAGTCATGTAATCCAAGCTCATCAAGAGTCTTGTCAAGATTGTTATAGAAATACTCTATATACACTGGAGTCGAATTTCTGGCCCTGTTGTTACTGTCTAAAGCGGGCGGTTTCTTTAGACGCGACTCTCGATCGCCACCCCTGCACAAACCATACAACCAGCAAATGTTTACAGGCTTGTCCATCTATCCTCTACCCAATCATAATGCCATTTCACCGGCATACTTATTTAGCGCAGCATTGGACATTCCGTAGCCCAATCACGCAATCACCTCAGTAAATTAGACTTGACTTAGCTCTTCTTTTTCTGTGAAGAGGGTTTCTCGTCCGTAATTTTCGTGGTTGCTCTCGCCGATTATCCTGTTACGCAGCATCTGGTATGGGTAACAATACTCCACGGCCGTCTCTCTTATAGATTTTTTGTTCAAGCTATCCTCAGAAACTTAACTCTAACAGGGGCATACTTTCTGTTTCTACATTTGTTTTACGGCATCTTGATGGATTTGCCTAGAGAAAAAGGTGGTCGAATTTTGAATAACGGACGCAACTTGGCTTTTAAATGGAACGCTTGATTTCAGCGGATCACCAAAAACCGAAAGCAAACGTATTGACAGGTCTCAATTTAAGCGCGACAGTAATAGTGATTAAGTCACGTGACCTAAGACAAACACTAAAATTCTGACGAGTGCCTTAATTGTAAAAATACGACGAAAAATAACAATTTACGAATTATATGCATGTAAAATAGAGGTTAAATTGTGTATAGGTAAATGCATAATATACAACAATAACGGTTTATATATGTTTTTGACGCATTTTAGGCTCTTGATGATCAAGAATCGAATGTTGTGATAACTTACTCGGAATTCGGACACGTGCGAATACGCGGATTAACAGTCTATAACGTCATTAGAAAGTGGCCAAATAGAAAAGAAGGAAGATATTTCATTATCGTGTTATATTTATTGTAATTTATTTTATCATACAATTACTTGGTTGGTCTGATATGACTTCTTACACACATTATAGTTAACACGCAACACATAAATCACAATGTATCGTGATTTATTATAAGAGTATAATAAAACAGGTATGATCATGTCCGCATATCATAATTTATCCGCGTCATGCATAAACGGACATTATGCCATGTGCGGCCAGCGTACGTCCTCACCAGCTGGAGCAGTCGAACAAACTTTTCAGGATCTGTGCTGTTCGCTCATTAGGCTGAGAAACCTTGCATGATTTTATAGCGGACATGGTAGCTCCTGACCATACTGCGCGGCTGCATATGCTTCTCTCGAACGACGCTGCCACATATGGCATAAGACCCATTTACGCATTACGCGGGTCATATTATCAACGACAAATGCTGACCACCATAAATGACAAACTTTAACTGTCAAAAGTAAGGTTGTTACATCATCCATACTGATAAATGTTACTAAAACAACGATAATCTGCACATGCTTCAACACCATAATAAAATACATTCGACACCATGATTATATACTATTAAGATGTTTTTCGTAAAAGCACATACGTAATCTACCACTTAACAACCACTTAACATATATACTGTTGATTAAAACATGACTGGTCGTTTGAACGACTCGGAAGAAATAGAATTCACACGCAAGTAATATAAATTACCAATAAGTTTTATAGATAATACAACCCATACAATCAAAATCAAACATGTTCCTCATAAAATATACATATCCATATATTTAGCATGAATAAAAACTGAATGATACGTTTTATCAAACACATATGCAATATGCTTCTGTCATTATGCATTATCATGGTCGCTTTTTTCTATTGTTCTCAGCGTTGCCGCCGTTCCCTTTGACAATAGTCCCCCACCCTTGCTGGCATACAGAGATGGCCACACCAAGTAGTGTATCGTATTTCCAGATTTCTCATACACTGTGTAGCGTGTGGAATCAAACGCATCTCCATGCTGGGCAGTAAAATCAACGTACAGAGGAGGGTCCGCCAATGCCATTAGCCAGCATATTTCCGCGCAACTCTCTAAATAAGGTTTGCAGGCAGCTAGTTTTTCTTGTTCGTCCTGGCAAATCTGTGTTAAACAGTGCTGAAAAACAAGATATGTGATAAAAATTGAACACTATGAATGATAACAATAACGTATAGTGATTTTTAATCCAATATCGAACTAGAAATGGCGCGGCAGAGGCCGACGCGTATCCCCACGCCGAATGTTTGACCTAGGTGTGCCCCAGGGTTGGTAATGGGGCCATGCATAGCTGAGATTGACCGTATTGTCATAAGAGAAGTTCATCATCAATTAGAAGTGAATTGGTGTAGAAATGAAGAAGTTATAGTAAAAGGCAATTTTGGGTGGGTGTGACATATGTGGGCAGGGCGCCCCAGGGTTGGTAATGGGGCCATGCATAGTTGAGATTGACCGTATTGTCATAAGAGAGGTTCAGTATCAATTTGAAGTGAATCGGTGTAGAAATGAAGAAATTATAGTAAAAGGCAATTTTGGGTGGGTGTGGTCTATGTGGGCGGGGCGCCCCAGGGTTGGTAATGGGGCCATGCATAGTTGAGATTGACTGTATTGTCATAAGAGAAGTTCAATATCAATTTGAAGTGAATCGGTGTAGAAATGAAGAAATTATAGTAAAGGCAATTTTGGGTGGGTGTGGTCTATGTGGGCGGGGCCCCAGGGTTGGTTATGGGAACATGCATAGTTGAGATTGACCCTAATGTCATAAGAGAAGTTCAGTATCAATTTGAAGTGAATCCGTGTAGAAATGAAAAAATTATAGTAAATGGAATTTTTTGGTGGGTGTGGCCTATGTGGGCGGGCGCCCCAGGGTTGGGATTGGGGCCATGCATAGTTGAGATTGACCCTAATGTCATAACAAAAGTTCAGTATCAATTTGAAGTGAATCCGTGTAGAAATGAAAAAATTATAGTAAATGGAAATTTTTGGTGGGTGTGGCCTATGTGGGCGGGGCGCCCCAGGGTTGGGAATGGGGCCATGCATGGTTGAGATTGACCGTATTGTCATAGGTGAGGTCCAGTATCAATTTGAAGTGAATTCGGTGTAGAAATAAAGAAGTAAATGTAAAATAACCTAAAAAAATGAGTGATAATTTCTGACGCGGCCCCACCCCAACCCCTATAACTTTTGACCCAGGGGTCAGATCAAAATTCCAAATAGTGCAGGGTCGCACATATGCTCATAGCTACCATGTGTGTAAATTTCAAGGTTCTAGTGCTTTTAGTGTAGGAGGAGATAGTGGCCAGGACGGACGGACAGACGGACGGACGGACGGACGGCGGAGATCACCACAATATCCCCACCTTTTTTTCAAAAAGCGTGGGGATAACAAGTTATGAACAGGAAGCTGTCACAACAAGTGTACCCTCCGCAAAGTGTGTATTATTGTTGAAAAGGGCACAGTTAGAAATTGCGAATGTATGTTTAAAAAAAAGAATGAGAAAACTGTAGTCACAAGGCCCTGGCATTTCGACTTAACAAAAGAACATGATGATTTATATTGCGTTAATGTTCGATTAAATGCACACTGGAAATAATGCAGTAGTTTAAGTAAACTTCTTTAAATTGTTAATCTAAAATCACAGGCAAAATGCACTGATGATAATAAGTATGTAAACGTTTGACTAAAGTGACACACCAAAAGTAAAGGAGTTGTATATGCCAAATGTTGGGGGAGTTGCGCTCAAAAGCTCTTAGATACACGTATTTCAAGAGGGCAATATTTTCTCTTAATAATGCAATCGTAAATCCTAACACAAGATGTGCTTTAGTACTTGCAGATATTTGGATCTGATCTGCAAAGTTTGACGAAACTTCACACAGCAGCTAATCATTATTTATCCCACTTTTACAGCGAAATCGGTTGATTAAAGCCCCGTTTATTAAATTTCATCTATAATCAACGGCAAGGCTATAATCAATGGCACGAAATGACGTCATCAACTGCCGAACCGGGACTACTTTTTCCCACGCACCTCGTCACCTGTATTTGCCAAGTGCATCAATAATAAAAACAATCTCAAATGTTTGTCAATCTTAATGACCTTAAAACAAAGGAAAGTAGCAAAAAACGTGTTTGTTTTTTTGTCATTTATTGTCATTAAAACCTAGTATTAGGTAAATTTAACACTATGCAAATAGGTTCTGTTGTTGTTGCTCCCCTTTGAAGAAGTCAGTTCGAGTTGCTCCCCTTTGACCGTAGAAAACAATCGTCTGGACCAAGAAATCCTGTGTTAATTTACAAGCTGTACTCGGATATGCGTCCATCTGATTTTTCTTCAAAGCATCTTTTCTACCTGGCAATACGCACAAATGACACTGCATCCCGGTGATTCTTGCGTCAAGAATTGGGTGTCAACAAGTTAGGTCAGATGCTGAAGGCCATGGCAAAAGACGCCGGCTTTCTCAAGCACAAGAGAATAACGAGCCACTCAGTTCGCAAATTCCTTGTCCAAAAACTTCGAAATGCAAACATTCCACCCACTGAAACCATGGCCATAACAGGGCACAAAAATGTCCAGTCCATAACCAATTATTCCAACATATCTGTTGAACAGCAGCAAAAGTGTTCATTCTTGCTCAGTCCAGTTAATATAACAATCCAACAGATTCCTCTTGTTCGCCTTCACGCACCGAAACTATGGCCGAAATGCAGCCTAGACAACCACTGTCTACCGTCGAACAAGTTGATCTTGATGTTTGCCCCACCCAGTCACTTCACCAGCAAATGTCTTTCTCTAGTTCGAACAACTTTGCCTCACAATTCTTTGGTGCCACTTTCAACATTCAAAATGTTAATGTATATAATTAGCTTGAATCCAAGTAATCTTTGTTATTTCGTCACGAAATAACCACATATTATAACAAAGAAGCAAATAGTGTGCACCTCGTGATCGACTCGATAGTTTGATATCGAAAGTGAATTGTGTGTGATGTTAGGCTACGTTGTAAACAAATGTAGTTCCTTGTATATAACAACTTAATGTCATATTGATATCATAAAACTTAAAGATTTGCAATTCAATATGATTACATTTGTAATTAATAACGCTCGACACTTTGTTACAGAACGATATTCTGATTAAAAAAATGATTATTTGATCAGCGGTTATTTTTGGAACGCGGAGTAATACACCGACCTTGGTTACACTACAGTCATTATCAAAGTACGACAAACACTCATGAAAACTTATTTTTGTTTAAATAAAAAAAGTTTACTGAATAAAAAGTGGGATAAATAGAATAATAGGTCAGTGTTGATTATAGATCAGGTTTATCATGCTCGGCACGAAAACGAAAAAGCACTCGCCAAGGCTCGTGCTTTTTGTTTTCTAAGCCTCGCATGATAAACCTGTAGTGCGTTCAGTTACAGCGAACGTTCGCTAAAGTTCGCGA
Source organism: Dreissena polymorpha (assembly GCF_020536995.1). NCBI lineage: Eukaryota > Metazoa > Mollusca > Bivalvia > Myida > Dreissenidae > Dreissena > Dreissena polymorpha. Next base: position 14,391,013 of record NC_068358.1, on the reverse strand, counting down.
ACGGTCGCGAACGTTCGCTATTGAACGCTCGGTTTGCCGCGAACGTTCGCGAACCGAAGCGAACCCTCTCGGGAGGTAGTTCGCTAGCGAAACCAAGATGGCGGACAAATAAATATGTTGTATTTGTTTAGTGTTACTTCGATATTTTTCCTTTTTTTTGTAGTACATAAAGTGAATTGAACAATAAACAAAGTGTAAAGGAGGTTTTGGGGATTCCGATAATAACGTCACGTTTGCGCATCCTCAAATTTTGGCCGCCAACACTGCGGCCATTCTGCTATTGTTTGCGTTTGATGATCCGCATCGTGATGAGATTTCAATCATATTCGCGACCCATTTTAAGAACAACAAAATATTCAGAAATTGAAATTCTACCATATTAAATAGAATCCAATGAATGAACACAAATAAGGACGAAAACAAACAACAAATTGGTTTATTTTATGTTATCAACATAAAGAAACTATTTCAACCTATATGTCCGTAAAGACTTACCTTGTTACAGATTAACTAAATCCTCTTGAACTTGATACATGTACATGTTTGTATTTAATTGTTCACACCAATTTTGACACTCCTTATTTCAGCATTTTTAACCACCCATTGTTTAATTGCCCCTTTGCTCATCACAAACCGATTATCTCGATATGATCGGATACTGTCCAGACAATAACTAAGAAAACAGGGTGTCATAAACCCAGGGACCCATATTTGTATGACTCAGTATGGGGTCATTAACCACATGTGTCTGGTCATTAAACACAATTTATGATACCTCCGTGTCATCTCTGGGCATATTAAGCCAAAAACTTAACAGTTGCTTTAATAAAACATTTGAACATATTTAAAAAAATAGACGTACATTTGTTCGAAATGGATTAACAGGAACTATTAAGTATATATATAAGCCAGTTTAAACATAACACTTAAGTGTTTTATAATGACAATACATTTAAAATAGTGTAGAAATTTACTGCTACACAATTATCGTATTTAACGGGGACCTGCAAATGTAAACCGACATAATAACGTGTAAAGATCGTGCGTTTTTGCAGTGTTCGAAACATCATCGTGATAACAAGCAATCGCGTTTGATCATAATATCGATATAAAAAACTAGGGTAAAATAAATGTATAGATTTATGGTATAATAAAATGCCAGATTTGTATCGCTCATAATCACTACATTAGAGTTTTCAATATACATGTGCATTCAAAGACAGTTCAATTCGCAAAATATGAAGGTGTTTTTTTTTCCATGTGAATGCTAAAATTTATTAATATTTTCATTAAATGTAAACGAAACGAAAATTCATTCAATGTAAAAGAAAATTACAACTACATTTGAAGATTTATTGTATTGCGCTATTTTAGGGCTTTGTTTTATAACTGATTCAATGCACCTCTTACACTAAATTTCGATCGCTAATGAAAAATAACACTATCGCATCCACACCACTTATAATTATAATCAAATTATTATAGGTTTTTTTTTGGAAATATCTGTGAGTTAAGTACATTCTGTGTTATTAGCGATTTCCGCCATCAAAATCGCTACAAATTTCTGGGAGCCGCCATCTTGAAACGTTCGCGCCGAACTTATCGTTCAATAAGACCGAATCGGAAACGAACGATCATTGGCGAACGTTCGCTGTAACTGAACGCACTACTGATCTATAATCAACACTAACCTATTATTCTCTATGTAAACGTTTGACGACAAATGCATTTCAAATTTGGGAGAAATTTTGCACAGACGTGGGGGACGGACGGACGCAACCGCAGGCGGAACGACACCCACGATTTTTATATCCATACGCCTTTCATCGGGAATAAAAAAGTTACATGGATGAATGTATCGGACGAGTAGCAGAAGAAGGATAAGATATTAGCAAGACAATGGTAATCTTACCTGTTTCACCATATCTACAACGTGCGGACCAATCAATCTGCGAGCGTCTCTTATAGCACGTAGTTCCTTTGACCCAAGCCCCTCACCCCGCCTTACATCCGCAAAATCCTATAGAAATACAAAAAATATTTTGGAAGAAACTAACCAGACGTTTTTGATATATGGAGTGCCTACTACAGTTCATAATAATTTATATAAGCATTTACGCATGTTTTACAAGATATACAAAAGTGAAGAATAGCAAGTGGCGTGCATGATCGTACACATACAACACATGAGATGCAGGAATACATTATGTCTATACTAACAAAGTCCATGGTCACATTGTTTTCACAATTTTAACAGTTTGATATCAATAAAACACGAAATGCAACTTACCTGATTAGGCTCTGGATTTTGAATCGGAAAGATGAAGGCATTATTCAATGCAGCCATCCAGTCTGAGGCTAAGTCTTGACTTTTAGTCCAGCATTCCTATGGATATATAATATGCATGATTGCATCGGTAGATGATCGAGCAGAACCAAGTCGCTTAACGGACTTATAAAGAAAGGGTTAATTGAATAAACAATAGAGATCCGGTCTTTGACTATACATGATGTACAAAGCGCGGTCATTACACAGTGGCCATCTGTAAAATTGTATTAAGTGTTTCAATACATTGCGATATATTATATCACAACAATATAAGTAGAAATATGTTTATATAAAATAACACAATATATAGTAAGAAATCAAGCTTGTAAACAAAATACGTTAATTAGAATAATATCTACAAATGTTTGTTAATAAATGCATTTATGTATATATAGCTAAGTTTCTATTTACAATGTATTGCAAGACTGAATTAATTCTACAAATTTTGTACATTTAGTCTTTTCCAGAAATACTTTTCGATATTCAATTTTTATATAAAAGCGAATAGTGAACATTCTTCAATGACATACTAAAGCTGACAGTTCCTTCCTTGGAAACGCATCCGTTCATATTTTCGCCATCTACCCGATTCCATTTCTTGTATGTGTGAAAAAGTATAGTTTACCAAGATCAAATATACACTCATTAATACTGATCTTTTTAACTAAGGCTGGACTTAAGCTTAAGAAAGTTTATTGTTACTATTTTGCCCTTGATCAATTTTATAATCCGATTAGGTTACAATGGGTCTGTAAGTCTACACTTAACTAAATACACGAATCACTTTTCATCAACTACACCTAATATCAGCCTTGTGTAATGTTAACCAATGATGATTGCAAAATATTACATATAGATGCTGACCATTATTTGTTATTTGGCCTTGTAATTAAAATGCTTCACATATGTAAATACATTACATAAAACACGTGCCTCGATGAACTTGTGTTACCAAAGCTTGTGGGTCAATGTAATTCGTAGCTTAAATTGTTGAAGTATACCGTATTGAAAAAATATATATCTTACATGTAAACATCGCAGTAAAAATGTTACAGCTTCTTGCTTTTCTACATTCAGCTTGTCACTTAGCTCTTCAAATGCGTTCGTCCATTCGTCATCATACAGAGTCCCGAAGCGTTCGGACAACTTCATGGCTCTGTTAGGATCACTCAGGTCCGCTATGTCAGGATTCTGATCGGTGAGCTTGTGACCAGCCAACTTGCTGTACCTATAGTTAATATAACGCTGATGCGATGAAACGCATGAGCCAATGAAGAACTTAACACTTTAACAACTTTTGTTTCTTAAATAGCTAAATCTAGTAACAAAGTGGACGATGATGGCATATAGTATTTAAGTACGTCTTGAAAAGTTCGTATCTTTGATTATTATTATTATTTTAGTTATGCACCAAGATCGTTCATCTTGGTAATAGGGCTCGGCCAGTTTCGAACAAATGGCTATGCTTTGAACACTCTTTGTAGAGTTCCACAATACAACAGATAATATGATCCCTGGGGCGTGGTCATATTTTACACCCAATGCAATATTTGAACAATCTTTGCAGTGGACAACTATCGAATGTTAAACACCACAATATTAAACATATGAGACTTTCCGTTTCAGAGATTGTTCACATTGTAATGGTTTGATTTTGATGCCATAATTATGCAGCGAATCAGCTATATGTGTACACATTAAAAGAGGATCACACAAGGATCATCCCCATTTAAGTTTCGTAAAAATCCGCATAGGGTTGAGGAAATGTCGTATAGGGTTGAGGAAATGTCGTTTGAAGCAAATTGTTGACAACGCACAATACATGAAGACGGACGTCGCAGGGCCACCTACCACAATAGCTAAAAGACTAAAAGATGCTTTTGAATTAATGATACGAATGTATCTCGTTATTAATAATTAACAATCATTAACCTGTTTTTCAAATCATCACGTTCGGCAGTTAGCGTGTTACGTTGTTTCTCAAGAGATGCGACTTTTTCTTCTAACTCAGCTTTTATGTGATTGTGCGATCTTCTCGAGTCATCAAGGATGCGCTCAGTATTAGAAAGCTGCTTTCTGGCATTTTTCAGAGCGTTCTGATTGTTTAACAATTCGTTTTTTAGTAAATGGATTGTTTCATTTAGTTCGTTATTTTCTCTGTTAATTTTGTCTTGTTCCTTTCTTAGGTGCTTTACCTCTGGAATAACCTGGGCATTTCTGAAATATATGCGTCGTTTATCATTATAAATGCAACCTAAACAAATCATTGTCAATTGCTTATAGCAATCCTAATTCTAAACAAATGCTGCTGCCGCCGCTGCTACTACCGTTACAAATGCTACATCAACAACAACAACATCAAAAACAACAATAATTAATAATACTACTTCTTGTTTGTTGTCTATTTCTACTGCTACAACTACCACTACTAATACTACTAAAACAACAACTAACACCACAGCTGCTGCTACCGCCACCACCACCACCACCGCCGCCGCCACAACCACCACCACCACCACTTCTACTACTAGTAGTTCTGCTAAATAAAATTTCGCTTTAAAAACAATCTTAACCACCGCACTATTTTGGAAGCCATGTTTAAGGGCAAATTAACCAAGAAAAGATGGACCATATGCTTCTTTGCACATCTGCACTTAATTATGGCGCACTATTTTTTTGTTTCAGTTAGATTATTTCAGAGAAGTTCGCTCCTCTTACTTATAATGTTTGCAGATCGACAGACATTATAACTGCAAAATATCCCTTCCATGCCTGCGAGGGTTTAGTTGACAAAAAATTACTTACATAGGGATTAAATTTACTCATATTTAACAGAAACATAACATTTTATTCCGATATTTCCGTTTATGAATTGTTTCATTTGACAATGATTTCATTTATACAAAAGGGCATGAATTTTACCAAAACTTCTACTGGTTGCTTTAGTTTAAATATGAAATCACATTTGGGGGACAATTATGGTGTTTCATTCTTAAAACACAAATTTAGCCACGCATTCATCTTTTAAACAATCCAAAGCACTGTTTGCGTTAAGACAGAAATTGATAGAAAATTTTGAAATTGACACACGAAAATGTTCTACTTAAAACCTAAATTTTGACAATAAATTCGTCCGTATTGCAAAATACACAAATACAAATATAACTTTATTTTGATAATAAGCGTTTTCATTTGAGTATAAATAGTACTTATCTTACAATGATTTCAGGTTGTCTCTCTCTTTTGTAACTTGCTCCATTTCGGTCTCAAGTTCCTTGGTGCGATTGTTAATACCGCGCTGATCAGCAAATTGAATTTGCCAAGGAATTTCCTGAATCCTTAAATGATACAAAGTGCTAAAGGTGTGAATTATTAAATATTCAGTGTTTGTGATGCGCACGTTTTGCTTTTATTAACGCATATAAATGCCGTTTTATAAAAACAAAAGTTATTTGTCAAATATTTTTTTAACATACAAACCTAAATTGAAACAATACAACTGAAAATGTAAACTTTTTGGATTTATATACACCTTTTAACACACACATTTTAGTGGTATAATTTTATATAAACTCATACCATTTCCGCAAGATATTTATTTCTTCGGTGTTCAATTGTTCTTGCGGATTGAGAGTTCCTTCTGAACGCTCTATCTCCATGTCATTTTGACCTATCTCCTCTACTGCTTCTGCATGAACGATTTGTGGTCGCATTATTAAGTCTTCGAGCTTTCTTATACGTTCCTCTAAGTTTTGAATCAGCTGGAATTCTTCTATCCTAGAATAAATGCAGAAGATCCTTTTTATTTTGCACAGGCTTAGATAATAAAGTGTCAGGTAACAAGTGCATTTCCTATAAATGGTTATTCATTCTAGTTGAAAACGATTAAAAGGAATTTAATATATTGAAAGTGTTATTTAACTACTTTGCAGTTTGAATATATGTCAATTTCAAAGTTCCGAAGAGGTCTTAAGAATTCATATAAATGTATTTAAATTATGGCATTGACTACCAAAATTGAAATTCAAATTTTGTTCATTTACATTCAATCGAAATTAACAAGATCGATGTTAACTACCGATACATTATTGTCCTCGACAACAATCTTTTTTTTTTGTATTTTTCTTTTACATTTAAAAAATCGAATACAAAACTTGCGGTGCGATGTCAAGGGCTATTATGTAGAATATGTGTATAGAGTCCATCACTTATACATACACGTATCTGATACATGTACTGTTTTTGAATCCTTTTGGACTTGAAATGGTTAAATAAAATAACGTTTATGATGAAGTTGCATAAAGGCAATGTAAAATACCAACTTACTTTTAGACAAAGTGTAGGCCATTTCAAATAAGTTAATTTGATCAAGTAAAGTTAATTTGTATGTCAACAATGTAACTTACTGTTGGAAAAGGAAAATTAGTGGTAACATACCTGGGTGGCCCTTTTTCAATTTCGTCAGATTGCAAACGATCTTGCTGATGAAGAACTCTATCTGTACGCCCTGTCTCAATCTCAATCGTATCTAGGTCCTCTTTGCTCTCGATAAGTAGTTGTTTACATTTTACTTGGTCTTCAAGCTTTCTAATCCGTTCGTCTGTGTCTTGATTCTCCAATTTTATCAACCGGGACATTAGATCGTCCACCAAACGAGACAGCTCTTCGGGCATTCTGGACTTCAAAGCATTGTCTCTACTTTCTGTGCGATCACCATCATCACCTTCGATTGACTTAGTTTTTGATGGTTGTGCATCATCTTGTGTCTCACTAAATCAATAGGATGTTTTGTTGTACATGTAAGGGCTACACGACATGGTTTACGTTAAACAACGTTAATCAGAATCAGTTTCTGATACATTAAAGTTTGGCCATAAAACCTAGTAAAGTATTATAAAAAACATTACACAGATTCTATGAAATGAGAACTGAGACCAATATTGACGAAAATGTGCATTATACTTACGATTGTTTCAGGTCTACCCACTCCTCATGCGTCTGTTCGTGCGCCCTAAATAATATATTGTATACATGAATGAAACTAAAAAATATACTTTTATAAAATACATAAGCTTTTCATACAAATAGGATCTGGCACCAGATGTCATATCATGCCATATTTTATTAAAAGAGTTCAGGAATTTTGTAAGTAAGCGAGCCTTTGGCGAGCTTTCTAACGAATTTCCTGGACGATTTTAATAAAATATGGTATGATATGATTAGTGTCAGATCTTTTTTATCACATGCTTTTATATGAGCAAATTAAATAAATATTTACGCAAACATAACGATAAATTCCGAGTGTTGTTAACATGTTATTACGTCATTTGACGTTGCAACGTCATTTCAGCAAAATAACAACGCTTAAAAAGTATATTACACATGTGTAAGCTAAACATATATGTAATGGTTATATTACATGTGAAACAGGGTATGGCATGTGATAAAATGAAAACAGGCAATCGAGATACAATAAATAAAAAAAACAAAACGAGACTCACTGTACTCCTGCATACTTTTGAGTGTCATCTTGGACCTTAAATATACAAGAAGTAAAATATCATCAATACAACCCATGTTAAGTTTGTAGTGCGTATTTCTATTACAACTTCGAAACATTATTTGTCCCCCTATAACGATTACGATTCGCTTCATGATACATTGATGATTAATGTATACTTGTATTAATAACCAAGAAGTTGCTCACTCCTTTCGTGTCTATTGGGTTGTGTGCGTCTTCTTTTTCAGCCATGTGCTCTATAAAATAAATGAATATAGATTAAAAAGAATGGATAGACAGATGGATAAATGGATGGAATATATAATGGGTGGATGACGGAATAAATGAATGGACGAATAGATGTATGAATGGGCGAATAAATGAATGCATGATTGAATGAAATGTTATATATTTTTGATATGACGGAAAGAATCTATGATTGAATAACTGAAAACATGACTTGAAAAATTTACATCTTGATGAATAAAATGAAAAAATAACTGAATGACTCGACGATTTAATAAAATTGAATGGTTAGAATAATGGATGAATTAGTGACTCTAAAATAGATGTATTAGTGAATACAATGGAAGGATTGAATGATGGAAAAAAGGAAAAATTGGAATGGATGCATGCATCAGTAATTGATGATCGAATATTTGAATTTATTTGTGTACAATCAATAAATTTCAATGAATTCATGAAGGGGTTGATATCACCGTGATTCCAAACATGAATCTATGAATAAAAATTGATGGAAAAATAAATGAATACATGAAAAGATAAATGAATGAATGATAAGAGAAATCAAACAAATAATACAACAATATCCATTGCATGTTTTAATAAAAATATTATGGATAAAAGGTGAATAAGTGTGTGATTTTTTTTATTAATGTTATTTATTTAAGGAAATCTTCCAATGCTACGTTATACACAAATTATACGTAAACTAATAAATACAAGTAAAGAGACATTACACAAGTTCAATTAATTTATCATAACAATAAATAGTTGTTGATGTATTCACATCATCCAAAGAATGTCATCAACTAAGCATACATGTACAATGTATAAATCAAATTGTAATTGTACAAAATTGATATATTGAATTATATTTAATGGAAACTAAGTAGCTCTACAGAAACAACAACCCCATGGACTTAAAAAACTGGAATCATTTAGCATGTTTAGCACTTGTTCAATAATGAAATCGAAAGTAGAAAATTTTGTCAACGCATTTTAGATATCAGATAACTAAAACACGAATAAATTATTCGTTTGCATCTATATTTACAGTCTACTTCGCCTTTGCTAATGACGTTTTCAATATGGAAACACATTTCATGTTTAGTTAACAAGAAACTTCAAAAATATAAAATTGTACCGAAATCGAAAGTCGAAACAAATGTTCTATGACCTTTCAACAATACAGTCGTGAACATAACCAAATATTACAAACCAAAATTGAGTGGTTTATTTAACTTACCAGTTGTTCATATATCAATACAAATGTATTTAAAATCTATTTATTTAACTTGAAACACAGCGTAAACATTTCACACCCCAAAACACTGAAACAGGAAGCTCTACTTGAACTTAAACTACGATAGACTGTGTACACACAAATCAGGTCATTGGGTTTATTTGATAAACGATCCAACACGCCGACATAAGCCTTGTTTGTACGGATGTCGAGCGGCATCATAAATATTGTGCTTATCGTCGTTTTACATTATCAATGATCAATGAGAAGTTGAATTATAAGCGGGACTGCTTTAAACGTGTAAGCATTAACAGCTGAATTGATAATATAGTTAAAATGGTTACTCGGTGTAATCGAGAATTTTCTCACTTTTACAAAGATAACTTCATGATGATTTACATTAATTATGCATGAAAAAAGATTAAGTAAAAATGGTCGTTTAAACGTTTAAGCAAAGACCTGAAAATCGCGAAATTGATATAGACAATAACATTCAGCTAATAAATTATAATATAATAATAAATATTGAATTTGACACAAAAAGAAAGAAGGGAAATAAACATATGCAACGTGAACTTCTAGTTGCATCAGCAGGCTTAGCATAATATAACGGCGAGGCTTTAACAGGGATCATCACCTGTCAGACGTTTATGCAAATAATTTTAAAACACCATTATTTTCAACAGCAATATATCACGATGGAAAACAAGCGTTTCACATTGACTTATATAATTATATAAATATACTTCCTATGTCCAACGTTTTCGCAATATTAATGCTTTAAGTATAGTAACCGCTATAATGCTTGTATTTCTATACAATAGAAAATATTCAGTGGGTGAGTGTTCGTGATATTACACGTTTAAAATAATTCAAATTTTATCAGAAATTGAAGCGGACAATACTTTATTTATCATATGAAATGGACACTTTGTGTATTTGTATTGCATTTTAAACGTTAAGTTTCAATCGTTTAAATGTTTAATATGACCTTCAAGTGATCGACCTGATTCTTGCGCGCGACATGGCGCTTTGATATACGGAAGATAATATATGTTTGCCAATATATTTCCAAACGCATCGTGCACACGAAAATCGGAAACAAACATCTTATCACGTCATCCATTTACGACATATTTACATAAACATCAAGTAAGTTTTTAGTTGTTCGCGCGTTGCTCTTAACTACGCTAGGAACGATAACCACCGCATTTGCCTGTTTATACTTCACCACTGGTACACTGCAGACAGCGAGTGGTGTATGTAATCAATAGTGTTTAACAGCTTGTGCGACGACATTTGCCAGTCTAGTGTTTAACGGCTTGTGCGACGACATTAGCCAGTTTATCATTGAAATCTGTACATATTGGCTGATTACAGGGAAAACGGGACTTAATGCATGTCAAATAAGATTAGCCTGTGCACTCTGATTAGCCTGTACAATGCGCAAAAGCTAATCAAGAACGAAACTTTTTGATTTTCTTGTGTTCTCGGTACTGGGATGACAATTAATGCATATGCATTAAGCCCGATTTTCCCAAAATGAAGCTTAAATTATCTTTTTTATTAATGATTTGAAAAAAAAGATAAAAGTGATAATAACTTAAAAGTAACCTCGCAGACAAGGCACATAAACAAAATCTAAACATCTAAACGGGACATTTTGTGGCACTTCCGCCGTTATGTAATCTAGTGGCTCTCAAAGTTCGTTTTAAGTCGCGTTATGTAATTTTTTGTTTTGCTTTAAATGTCCCAGGTTCGTAGATTACTCATTAGTTTGCAAAATAAGGCAACAAGTCTTTTTCTAGCATATAACAACTTTTATTCTTGATTAAATGTTCGTATATATATTGTGTTGTAAACGTATCTTATTCTTATTAGTATATAATTCTTCTTTAAGAAATTGAGACAAGAAATAATCAGTAAAGAAATAAACGAGATACTCCAACACAAAATATTATCCGTCCAGAAAACAAATATCCGTCATAAGCACTTTCCCGTGAAGCCAGACATTGGGAAGTATACTGTGCGCTACCACAAAGGCTCGGCTCGGCTCGATTAGAGGTTCTAACACGGTCCGTTTTATACTAAAATGGTAACCTTGGCGTTGACCCACTTGTTTTAGGGGGTAAACAGCCTTATCCATCACTTTGACATAAGCTCATAACCATAAAAAATATAACTATAAACGGGTTATAACAATGTCCATCACTTTCTGGTCGTTAAATTATTTCTTACTATTTAGGCTTATTTAACCTGTTTACATAAGCTGTTTATATAAGCAGTTCGTGTATAATTAACACTATGTTGACCGCAAGATATGGTCGAATGTACATCATTGTTGTCTACAATGTATTTCGCCAGTGACCATGCATCTCTAGTTACTAGGACAATGATGATTAAACAGAAAAAGTGTTACATTCGCCCCTTTCTAAGAAAAATAATTAAGGGTTTAATTCTTTTTCTAAACCGTCCACAAGGTCAACGTCAGGGAAGTCTTATGCTATGTCGTCACAATGCATATCAAACAACAATACATCAATGTTCATCAACATGAAACACTATGTCAAATAATATATCATAAAAATGCAAACCCTACACCTAAGTGTCACTTTAAATAATAAGTCTTATACAAACAGACACAAAGTCATTCAATGTATAAGTATGTTATCAGGATAAGTATAAAGTACTACAACAAACACAAAGTCCTATTACAAACACACTATCCTATTATAAACACAGAGTCCTTTAACAAGACAAAGTCCTACTATAAAACAAAGTCCTACTATGAATGTAAAGTCCTATCATTAATGGGAACACTTTTGTAAGTCACACAAGTTCACTATTAAGTCAAGAGTATACACGTGCCACAAATGTCACTTGGTTCACTAATCGCCTTCGTTGCACAAGTCGCCCGGTCAAGAATGTCATAACACCTGGCGGCTTAGTGATGAACCATGGTCGCCCTGCACGTGTCTCAAGTGTCCCTCGGTTTATGCAAATATACAGACATACAATTAACATATGATAGTAAAACAAATCATAAGTTTCGGTCTCCTGAGTTTTAGGATACAAAGCAATGTAATTGAGGTTTGTTTTATTTTTCGATGGCCCCACCATATCGGTGAAGTTCTCCCTTACCGGGGCTGAGGCATTCATGCTCGCCATCAAAACCTCGTCAGGACCCATCTCAGTCCTTGACCTCTTGCCAAAGTCCCTAAATTTCTTAATGAATTTCCGATTACACCTATTTCTACATTTGACCTTAATGACATAGGCTAATACACCTATGATAATCAACGTAACTACACCCGTAGTAATGAATGAAAGTATGTTCAATTTATTTTTCGTGCTATATCAGTGTGGCCATACCACGTGGTTTGTGACGTCATTTTGGCTAGCACGCTAAGTAGAAATTTGTCAACATTGGCCCCGCTTAGAAATTTCAAATCCACGTAAGTATCTTATTATTTACTCGTTTTTGACGAAATAAAGCGCAGGCTAAGGAAAAAGTTGAGCACTATTCCCGGTTATATAAATATTTGTCACCAGATGAGTAGTTTAGTCTATCATTCGAGGCAAATTCCTGGTTTTTACGTTACAATGCACGCAAGCACGACAAGCACATTTGAAATCGTCCAAAATATCTGTTTTATATACCTTTTTGCAGTGAACCAATATGTGCGGACGTGATTAATTCCATATAAAATGTGTTTTGTCCGAAAAAATTACCTGAAAACACCACTTAATGACATTTCTAATGTACATCAACACTTTGGCTAACACGACAAGCAACGAAATTCAAGGCAAGCACGGCAAGTCGATATTCGGCTAGAACGACCAGTTGTTATTAATTATGTTTCTGAAGCGATGTTATTGTTGAGGTAATACACACAAATTTAATTAGAATTTCAAAACATTTTCTTGGTCCGGCACAGTAAACACAAAAATATAATGTCGGACAATAACTGCGATGCTGTCTTGCATAAGTGCTATACACAAATTTGAAACTTTCACCGAGAACAATCCTCGGAATGTAACAGAGATACTATATGTATATATACTAAAAAAGTTCCAACTAAATGTGGCGAATTTCTGACACACCCTTCTCGAGTCAGGTTTCAATTTAATCTTTTGATTTTGATGAACGGTCCACAATAACTCAAGTATCGTTAAAACGAACTGATGCCCATTGTGTAATTTTCGACCTGAAATGGCCCACAAGTCATCCGGGGGTGACTAGAAGCCGATTCATGTCACACTAGGATGACTTCAAGCCGACTTTCGTCAACCGGGGTGACTAGACGCCGATTCATGTCACCCTGGGGTGACATGAAGCCGATTATAGTCACCCGGTGATGACTAGTGTCGGCTTGAAGTCACCCAAGGGTGACATGAATAGGCTTCTAGTCACCCCCGGCCGACTTGTGGGCCATTTTAGGTCGACAATGAGCCGAACTTATTGATATAAAATGCAACATTTGACGCAACATATCAACACATGTTCCTTTGATCGTTTTATCCTTAAGTGACAGATGCTGACGTATATTAGCACTTGTATTTTTGGTAGGATTAGATAAGTAATATTTGATTAGTAGCATAGTGATGTACGTTTCGTTTTGATAAAGCAATACTCAATGCACACATAGATTAATAACAAGTGATATATCGATCTGAGTTGCAGTTAGCTTGGCTTTCGATTAATCATACTGTAGGTTATGTCCATGTTCTTTCCAACTTTTAAGGCCATTGTAAGGATTAAACTATACTGTTGTTAACAATGTTTTAAATTGTTGTAAAATGTAGATTTAGTAATGCGCCGTTGTCTTGTAATTATTTATTGCAAGTAGATGAAATATTTGAAACGGTAACACACATGACAAAAACATCATATGATTATAATACTCTAATGGTGACAGCACGGTGAATACATAATAACAAATGCATAATTATTTATTTCATTTAACATATTTGATGTTTTTAGATACACATGATGACGACCGAAGAGCGATATATTTGTGCCATATGCGCCAGAGGGTTCAAGCACAGGCGAAATATGGTTTACCATGAAAGAACACACGCTGGGATGTTACCCTTTAACTGTTGCGGCGTTGGGTTTTCATCAAGACGACAATTACAAAGACACAGGTCATTATCATATAGCGCTTTTAGTAATTAGAAAAGTCACAGTCGGCTGTCTTATTTTACTCGCGATTCTTAAGATTTTGAATTATGTACATTGCAGTTTCACTACATAAACATTATCTTTAGAAAGCTGTGATAAACAGTCTTAACCAAAACGCGTTATAGATGTATAAGATACACATTTCCCAAATCATTAACTAGTAAATTATTGTAAATAAGAAGCAAAGAGTGTACGTGTAGGATACATGTGCTTATTATGCTTATGAATGCTTACAGGTGCAATGTACACGGTGACGGAAAAAACTATCTTTGCCTTTATTGTGGAAAAGAATTCGCAACGAAAGTAGATCTAGATGCCCACTCGGCCCGGGAACAGCGCACTCGAGAGATCGAGTGCGAGATATGCAACCACAAGGCCACAACACGGGCTCATCTCCGAGAACATCTCAAAACACACAGCGAGGAAAAAACACACGTTTGCCATGTGTGCAAAGCCGCCTATAAACATATAAGTTCACTGTATACGCACTATGGGCAAAAGCACAAATGACGTGTATACAGTGGTTTTACCTGTTCGTGATTTATTTGTGATTTACCCGTGATTTATTTGTGATTTACCCGTGATTGAATTGTTGCGATAAAAGCATAATCATCAGATCTCAAGCATAATTAACATTTGAACCGTATCTGTTTATACCACGATGTTTACTTGTTGCGTTTTTTTTACTTTTTATTGTTTTTTTTATATGTTTTGTTAATGCTACTGTTATATTATAGCAGTTGTGATTTGTATTGTGATTAAAATGTAATTTTATAATTGTGATTAATGCTTTATAATCAGTTCTCAAGCATAAATAACATTTAAATCGTATATGTTTATACCACGATGTGAACTTGTTGCGTTTCTTTTCTTTTTATTGTATTTTATTATTTTGTTAACGCTACTGATATTATAGCAATTGTGATTTAGATTGTGATTTACATGTGATTCAATGATGCCATTTAACATTGTTTCATTAATTCAAATTATTAATTAAACATACACTGCGTTGTGTTAATTTCTGAAACAAAATCTTGAACAATCTTCGTTGTTCGTTAACTGCATGGAGCAAATCAAACGTAAAAAGCAAAGACAACTGAGTATTTGTGTAATATTATACTTTGCTTTTATCCAAAATTTCTCAATTATCTATGTGACACACAATGCTTAATGCCGAAATATAAAATGGAGTATTAAATTAGGGCAGTTTAAATATTGTACAGTTTTGGACAAAAATAGAGTTATTAAAACAACGTTTGAATCAATGCTGTTCAAAGCTTCAATTAATTATTTGCATGCAATTATGATCGGATTCACAAAGGCGACAATAAACACATACCATTAGCATTTATTTGAGTGAGATAAATATTCAGCACAATTGTGTCGTGTACTGAGAAAACTGGGCATAATGCATGTGCGTAAAGTGTCGTCCCAGATTTGGCTATGAAGTCAGCATAGGCTAATAAGGGACGACATTTTCCGCGTAAAGTGTCGCCCCAGATTTGTCTGTGCAGTCAGCAGAGGCTAATCAGGGACGACACTTTCCGCCTAAACCATATTTTCGCTAAGAAGAGACATTATTTAAACAAAAAATTCCATTAAAGCGGAAAATGTCGTCCCTGATTAGTCTGTGCGCACTGCACAGGCTAATCTGGGATGACAAATTCGCGCAAAAGCATTATGCCCAGTTGTCTCAGAACACGACACAATTAACTTAAATACGGGAAAAAAATAACACACTATGCACATGAATAATTATATATATCTCGCTCAAGTCAAGCTACTAAAACACGGAATTCTTCAGAAAGGCGGTTTCTTATCAAATTTCTTCCATGTCTAGTCCAAGTCTGTACGTAGGCAATAACTTGCTTTCGTTTCTCCTCGCACATTCCCACCGTACACCTAAAGTTCCCCTGGCAACGGCATTTCGACTCGAGTCCATTTTGGCCTCTTTTGCCTTCGGTTTCACACGCAGTCTCCCCGGGTTGTCAAACTCGTGGTCACTAATATTGAAATAAATACAAATAAATACATTACTACAGTTGAAATAACATGTGTTTTTTTTTTAATTTTACTAAAAATATTCCGAATGGACATATGACATGCATTTCCATAATAACAGTCTGTGCACGACTAAATAAGCTTTACGGACAAACAAAATTACCGAATATCGGAAGAGCTCTTGATTTTTGATTCATCTTCACCTTTGCCATCGACGTTATATTGACTAACGAGTTTGTACACATTCTTTTTCGAGGTTGTATAGAAGAATTGCCTGAAAGTTTTAACAATAGTTTGGGTTGGAATCTTAATGCATCGGAGGTCAATTTACGGCATAATATGAAATAAACACGACTTATAAGCCTGTTATCCGCGAGTGACTATATGATAATGGAATGATAACATGTTTAATAGTTTTAATTTCTAATGAATTACCTGAAAACATATATTTATATTTTCTCATTTAAATAACATTTCACATAAAATGCATTCACAAATACCTTTCAGGGTCAAGACGCATGTGGAGTTTTTCGATTGTGGTATCGATGTACTGGCCGAATTCTCTGCTGGTGACCGTGCCCTGTCCTCGCCGGTCATAAAGCGTTAGCTCTGAAAAGAACGTTTCCCCCATCATGCTTGAAAACGCTCGTACATTGTATTTGTGTGTAGGAACAAGACTATACAATATCTTTTTAGCGTCGATACTTGCAATGACGGCTTCCCATAGCTGTGTTGGCCATCCATTGATGAACATTCCCGGAGGTGGAAATTTCGAAAAGTCCACACTACTCATTAGGCGTGAGCGAAGTTTAGAGCGGAGCTCAATGCGTTGTTCAGCCGGAATACCGGCCTCATCTTCAGCCAACCACCAATTTCTGATGTCTTCACACAGCTCAGCTTCCTTGGTATCTCCATTTAGGCGCATTTCATGTTCAACGGCTTGGCTAAAATGCGTATTTGCAACAGAAACAGTCATAGGCTCAAGAATACAATCAACCATTCCCAAAGACAAAGCCGTCTTCTTTGACTTTGCGACTGTTCTCCATGCCTCGTTTGTCAAGCCGTCTAATCCCCCTTTGGCACTCTTTCGCCTCATTCTTGTCAACAAATGGGACGAGTCTATACAGTTCACCTCAGGTTGTTTTCTTGACTCACTGTAAGACGAAACATAGAATTGTTCTTCTTCCTGCAATCCTATGCATGAAGTGTTGTGTACTGTATTCCACATTTGTAGTTCCTGTGGCCAAAGGTACTCAGAGTAAATGATATTAAGATCACTCTTTTTTAAACGATTTGACACTATTTTAAATGCTTGTTCTGCCAAACGTTTGGGCTGTTGAATTTTTGATCGCTTTGAATGGTGATGAGATTGATCGCTACTGTACTCCATGCTTAGTAAGTTGCATAGTGTTTGCAACTTTGCCTCCTTTTTTTCACTTTCCTTTATTTTCATGTTGTAATTTCGGTTGATGTATCTAACTATGACACTTAGTTCAGTATCACGAAACTTTCGAAGTGTCTGTTCTGACTGGAAGTATACGGATAGGCTATTCAAAGAGGAATCATCCCACTGGCCTTTCGCATTGCAATACTTGTCGACTTTGAATTGTGTCAAGATAGAGGCTTTGTCGACTTCAGTTAAGGAGATGCGTTTTGCCTGGTGTTTTTGCGTTTCTATTATTAATTTCCCGATTGCTTCAGTGTCAACAGAATCGCTATTTACGGTACCGTCATCCAGTTCTATCCTTTCGTTGTTTTCAAACGGTTGTTCGTCGGGCTCGACAAAATTATTTTCAGCAATCTGCAACTGCTCATTAGGCATATTACTAGCATATGCGATTTGTTTTCTTGCTTTAACTCTTTGCAAAGAAACACTTTCTGATATTTTTGGCAATACAATTCCACCATTTGTACAAATAATTGCGTGTTTCACGGATCCTTCGTCGTCGAACCATGTATGAACTAGCCTTTTCACAACCTTATTTTTTGATGCGATACTTTTCAATACATCATTTTTCGGCATACGTTCTACTGTTTTCCATACATCCTTTTGTAGTTGTAATAGAGTCAGTGGCTTTTCATTTACATCACGCACTGCGATATTATGCCATTGTCCATCAAACGACACAGCCGGGATATGAATTCCTGCTTCAGCACACGTGTTTAAAACTGACTCCGATATGTTCCGCATAGTGCACGTATCAAGCGAACTTCCCTTCGGGAACCAGCAGACTGGTACGCTGTGTACTGTTTCTTTTCCCCAAATTCTATCTAAATCACAACATAGAAACACAACCGCTTCAGTTGCTGGTATTCGTTGTAATTCATAATATTTCTCGTAGTTAGATAACATTTCAGTCAACATGAGATCAAATCGACGTAAAATAAATTTACCGGCGTCGTGAATGTTGTTCGCACTAGAATTGTGTGTAAGAGATCGAAAGACCCCAATGAATTCCACAGTCGAATTCGTCCTACATAGTTCGTTTATTTCAGTTTTAAGCATTTTTGTCTCGTCTGCTAACTTTGTCGGCCGTTTTGGCTTTTCCACATCATACATATTCACTGCTAAGTCAAACGCTTTCTTAAATAGCATCGAATTTCTGTTAACTTTGAACACAGTGGACAGATCTGGACGCCAACATAGGTATATCAAACTTTCCACGTTTAAAGCTTCTATTTCAGATAAGCACTGAAGCAGATAACGTGCAGGAAAGTGGTGTTGAACGTCATAAATTGGACATTTATATTCTATGGCAAAAGTCGTTGTTTCTTCGTTGTCATCTATTCTCACACTACCATCTGGCGATACTACCATGAACGATTTCGATTTCGTCGAGTCCATGGATACATATCCTTCTTCAAACACTTTTTGTTCTGGACAAATCATGGGAAGCACTTTTCCAACCATTGTAGCAGCAGCATTAATCTCATTTAGCGTCCCATGTTCCATTGCTGCCTTAACAGTTTCTGGTTTTGTTCTTTCATGAAGACCACCGACTGTCACGTCAAAATAGTCTTTCTGTTTGGCCAAACCATCAAGACCTAGTGCAACATACATTGTACTTCCAGTTATTCTTGCCTTTGATCTTTGTTCAAACCATTCTAGAGATCTCTGCTTCACCTGTCTGCTTGTTGGATTGTCGGAGTGTTCAATTTTTCGATAATTTGGGCTTTTATCCAAATTCATGACGTCTTGTGTGATCAATGTACTTGTTCCTGAAAGTTTTAAACAACAAATACATGTTGTTATTTCATCAACAAGGGCCATACTTTGTTGCAAATACTCATCTATATCATGCACAAAAGCGATCATTGAACTGATCGCAAATACATATTTTCCGTTTTTCCAGTCCGATCCTCCACCCCTTTCAATTAGTTTTTGTCTGGCATACTCCTTCTTTTTGCGCAGTTCCCTTGCGTTTAGAATGTTTAGTGAAATAGTTTTTCTTTGGAAAAACAGTTTGTCAACTTGTTCTTTCCTTTCATCATCGTTTATAATCGTATTCATATTTTGTGATTCATCTCTTTCTAAAAAAACATTCATCATCTCCTGTATTGGTTTTTTCAAATCTTCTAGTTGTTTCTGCCTTTCAGTGAGCGAGAGCCCTTGCTCAAATCCTAAGAGATTAACATCTCCGGATATGCTGGTAAGTCCACGTTTCAATTTTTTTCCGTCGAATGTTAAACAGTATGATTTGTTGCTTGTGGATTGGACGACGGTTGCAATCATGTCTCGTAGTAATCCTGGTTGTCTCCCAATACCTTCGTTAGATCTAGGCTCTAGTCCGTACGGGGTAAATGCAGAGATAATATCTTTGCTCGGAACCGCAAAATTTATTTCTGACTGTCTTGGTGGGTATAAACCTTTCTCCGTTTCTTCCATTACAACTTTGTTTCTATGTTTATAACCCGACATAAAATGCAAAAATTGTCCTCCAAAAAGCCGATATCCTAGTTTCCAGAATTTTTTGGTATTTTCAGAATAACGCATTTCAGTTGAGTTTTCACAGCTGAACCATTTCACAACTTCCAACCACAGCTGAAAAGATATATTTTTCAAAGGGAAGTTTGAACTGCTCACCAATTTAAAAAAATCATATAACTGTTTGTCATAACCTTCTGCTGCCAGGTTTTTCATCACAGATGGTATTAATTCAGACATCTCAGCTATTTCATTTTGTAATTCGAATCCATCGCAGTCGATTTCATCCGGTAATAAATCACTGCTCTCACACGCATTGTTTTCGAAACTTGGATTAATACCGTCTTCCGTTTTATGATATAATGACCGTCGAACCTTCTTAATGGATGGCGACTTTGATGGCGTTGTAAGTGACGCTACTGTACCTACGAATTTGCTCGTTATTGCTCTTTTTAATAGTCTCTTATGCTTTGGTGTTGTCTTAAGTGGAGATTTAAATGGAGAAAATGTTTTATACTTTGGTGTTGATGCCTTTGGTGTAGATTTAGTTTGAAAAAATGTTTTAAATATTTGACTGGGTGATGAGTAAAATTTAACATTTTTGTGTTCATAGTTCACTCGATTGAAAATTTCATCTTCGGTTTTTATCCAATTTGAAGTCGACGTTTGACACTCGAAATGCTGACGTCTCGTCTTGGTACGTTTGCTTCTCTTTCCGAGTTTTAGTGTCGCTTTTGGTCTCATAATTCCTACAAATGAAAGATAACTATTGTTAGAAAACAAAACAATACAGTTAATATCATAGTTCAAATATAAACTTGATTTTTTTTTCTGTTGTTTATTTTATGATTTTTCTTTTGTATTTACATCACAAACAAGAAATGTGTCCACACGACACGGATGCCCCAAACTTGGTGAAATTGAATGAAAAATACTCGAATTAGAAAGCAGACTCCATGCTGAATGTTTGAAACGCACTACGTGGCCCAGTGACCTAGTTTTTGGCCAGGCATGGCTCATGATCGATCTTGGCCTAGACATTATCTAGATGCAACTTCTGACCAAATTTGTCGAAGATCGAATGAAAACTACTTGAATTAAAGAGCGGAAACCATGCTGAATGTTTAAAACGCACTAAGTGACCCCGTGACCTTTTTTTGGCCCGGCATGACATATGTTCGAACTTGGCCTAGACTTTATATAGATACAACTTCTGACCAAGTATGGTTGGGATCGGATGAGAACTACTTGAATTAGAGAGCGAACATGTAAAGTGTGACGGACGGACAGACAGACAGTCTGACCGACCAACCGACGGACAGTACGAAAACTATATGCCGCCCGTTGGGGGCAAAAAAAAGACATGGTAAGTCGCCATATTTTTAACTGACACTTTTGCGATTGTTCCAAATATATAGGCAACATGTTTTCTGTATATGAAAAACAACTTGGGAAAAGGTGTTTTTTGAGAAACAGTAGATTGGAAAAAAAATAGACGGAACTATTTTTGCAAGGCGAATTCAACTTGGAACATCACAAGTGCTGGCGTCGGCACAAAGGTCAATATCGGTCGGGTTATACAAAACTGTTTTCGCTTAACCGCAAAAACTTTGTTTTGATGCATTTTTTTAAGTTTTCATGAGTGTGTATGGGTAAAAATTAAACCATACCCTATCTAGTTTTCAGTCAAATTTTCATAGAAACGTAAAACTGTTATAAACTAATCTTATCTTGTTTAAATCATTATTACGATAGTAGAGCGCATAAAGGCAGTGTAGTATATCTCCATTAAGTGACTTTAACTATAAACATATATAATTATGTTCGCACAACTATGTTCCATATGAATGCATACTTGTTTATTAGTTTTAACAAAAACCGTTCTATGTAATATAAGTATTAAATTACTGACCTTTCACCCTCACGGACGAAGAGTCTTATTTATGGTAACATTATGTCTGAATTTCGATTCAGAAGTTTCTTATACGTGCAGATTATGTTCATCTGATCTGTTTAAAGATCTTAAAACTTTACTTTTTATACATTGTACACGGCTGAACGCACACAGGACAGGGCACAGAAACACACGAAGACAGTAAATAGACACGAACTATTAAAGGGACACACACATTTAAAATAATTAAAGGATATTGTTTGACAACATAGAAGTTACCAATTCTATACTAATAACAACTAGTCGTGCTAGCCGAATATCGACTTGCCGTGCTTGCCTTGAATTTCGTTGCTTGTCGTATTAGCCAAAGTGTTGATGTACATTGGAAATGTCATAAAGTGGTGTTTTCGGGTATTTTTTTCGGACAAAACACATTTTGTATGGAATTAATCACGTCCGCACATATTGGTTCACTGCAAAAAGGTATATAAAACAGATATTTTGGACGATTTCAAATGTGCTTGTCGTGCTTGCGTGCATTGTAACGTAAAAACCAGGAATTTGCCTCGAATGATAGACTAAACTACTCATCTGGTGACAAATATTTATATAACCGGGAATAGTGCTCAACCTTTCCCTTAGCCTGCGCTTTATTTCGTCAAAAACGAGTAAATAATAAGATACTTACGTGGATTTGAAATTTCTAAGCGGGGCCAATGTTGACAAATTTCTGCTTAGCGTGCTAGCCAAAATGACGTCACAAACCACGTGGTATGGCCACACACTAGCGGTTTCTATTTCATTTAACAATGAATCCATGGGAATAAAATCTACAGAAGGGATTGTTTTGGGTATTTCAATCGTTCCATAATCAATCACTCTTTCATTGTACTCCTTCCATATTGACAATGAAGATATATTAAGCGTCTTTTTCATGATTTGCACAAAATCATCAGTAATAGTAGCAGTAGATTGGTAATCAAATGTGGCTGACAACGTAATTAGATCATTAATTGCCGTACAGCCTTGAGGAATAGTAATTATGTCAAACGATGGGTTAATCGTTGACCAACTCGACTCTAAATTGCTTTCACGTTTGCATGTAATAGATAACCTCAGTGATTTTGGTGTCACCACAACCCAAACACCTTTAGTAATATATTCGGCGTAAGGTAGCTGTACATTGGGTTTAACCAATTCCCTGCAATTTTCAGCTATTAAATCTTGTTTATTCATGAATATATGAACAATACATGTGCTTGATTGTTCAATCGGATAAAAAGGTTTCATAAATTGACAAAATGGTGCCCCAACACAACTAGATATTTCCCCTGTCTCAAGTAATGCATATTTGGTTTGCTTCGAGTTTATCGCTATACCGGCGTATGGAATGTCATATTTCGCTACGGCCATATTCGACGTTAATTGGCTTTTTGTCGTATTAGCAAATGTGAGCGGAATATTAATGATACTATACATCTGATAATATTCATATTGCTCGTTTAGCGGTATTTTTACTACCATAACCATTTTGTTATTTTCGATAACGCCCGATAATGGAAGATATTTATAGTACTCCAAAATTTCCTTTTCGATATCAAACGGTAACGTATTCAAGGGTGGTAATTCATTTTTTATTTCTAAAAGTAACTCCTTAAACTGATAAGGAGTAATTAAATTTGGTGATAAATGCCCTAAACTTAAGGCAGTGAGTTGATTATCTAAATGTTCAAACGTAAGAGTTGCTCGGGACATTAAATCCCTCACTTCTTGAATAAGATGGTCCATATGAAAATATGATACCATGAAATTATTAGTTTCAAGTAACCTGGCGTTAACCTCGTCAGTCACGTTACGTAATCTTACTTCAACTTTATTAAGGGTGTTTATTACGTCATTTAATGAGTTGCGATTTTCTTTTATAGCATGCTGGGTAAGATTCAACAGCGTTAAAGACTGGGAACTAACATGCATTAAACGAAATTGTCTCTGATGAAGGGTATTTAAAACAGAACGAATCTGCTTAATATCGCTATCTTTAGCAACACCAAAAACTGCCCTCAATATATCCGACCCAAAGTCAAACAAAGCTCGCTTCTGACGTATAAACTTGTTTGAATTTACTTTAACTTCTTTCTGATTAAATCAATTAAAACGTCATCTTTTTATCGGAGTAATGTTTCTTAATCGTCCGCGGACTTGCGTATTCGACTACATTAACCTCCATATCGGAGTGATCACTCACCCGAATTTTACCTCTCGTGTTCACGCATACGCTCTGACCTACGCTTGGCCAAAGGTATTTCATCTTCCCTATCCGATGAATTACTGCGCTATAAACACGTCGCCTAATTAATTTCGCTAAGGGCGTATCGTCATTGTC
Organism: Dreissena polymorpha; assembly: GCF_020536995.1. Lineage (NCBI taxonomy): Eukaryota > Metazoa > Mollusca > Bivalvia > Myida > Dreissenidae > Dreissena > Dreissena polymorpha. The sequence goes on along the minus strand of NC_068358.1, from coordinate 14,366,310 downwards.
CGACATACGACCCTCCCTTTGATCATCAATGTGAGAACTCATATAGCTATCACGTCGCCTAATTCATTTCGCCTACCTCCGAGTCGTCTCCATAGCTCGGGGTTACGACATGTGTAGACTTACGCTTACCTCTACTTTCCTTGCGGCGTTCTTGCGGTACATTTCATGTATCTATGTCTACACATTTCCAATTTCTAGCGTGAACCGTTTATTCCGCTATTTTACTATGTTTACGACTCCTACACATTTCAAATTTCTAGCGTGAACTGTTCATTCCGCTATTTTACTACGTTTACAACTCATACACATTTCAAATTTCTAGCGTGAACCGTTCATTCCGCTTGTTTACTTTTTTTATATTATTTTATTTATTTATTTTACTATTTTTATTATTATTTTATGTTGTTTTTAAATGTTCGTAACTTACATTCCTATTAGTGGATAGATATCATTTGATTCATATCCCCCGTGACCTTTTCTCATGTTTACCTTTTTAAAGATATTTTGCTCCTTGAGAGTCCTATTGACACTTTCCGTTAAATTACCCAGATTGCTTCTAATTAATTTATTTCTCACTGCGTCATCGATCAACCCATCGATGAACTGACCTACTAGAATTCGTTGCATGGGATCCCTCTCATCGAGTTTACCTTCACATGCATCCCTAGCTAACATCAATAGACGTTCCCCATAATTTGCGACATTTTCCCCTGCACGTTGCTTAACGTTCCTTAATAGCTTTAATATTTCTCCGTACCGCATTTTTAACTCAGCTTTTAAGTCCATAAGAATGTACATGGTAGAATTCCCCTCTCTCTCGCCCCTTTCTAGTACTGTGATCCTGTGGCCATTTTTAGATTATTTTCTTAGACCCGTAACCTTATTTCCTTACCCTGATATATAAATACTGAACAGCGTAACCTAAAATGTGGGTATTTAACCAGCTCAACCTAAATTATGAGTGTTTAACAAGTTGGCAAGTAGTTCGAAAGAACTGAGATAGAAAAAAGGTTCTGACCAAACTCCGGTTCACGTGACAAAATGCCCTTTTCAGCTTCCGGTGAACGTTTCTCAGGAGAGCTCCACCGTTATGTGCGTGACCTGTAATTATTAAAACAATATTTAGATAATAAGAATTATTTGTTTAACAATTTTTAATTAAATCTTTATAATAAATATAAATCAAAATGTTCGTCGCTGCTTCCGGTCGTTGTCGTGGTGGTTGTCCGCTGCTCCCGTCGCCAAAGTCGTTGTTGTTGTTGTTGAAATTGCTGCTGAAAGAAAGTTTGTTAATGTCGTCTGCTTCCTAGCGTGTCGATGAATGGTTATTGTTGTTCATCGTAGCGTCCCACTGTAAAAACGAAATGTTACTGCTTCTCGTCGTCTGCTGCTATTGCCTGCAAACTTTTAAGTTTTGTCACACGGCTCCAAAATTAGATATTGTCTGCAAACTTTTAAGTATCCTGGCACGCAGCACCAAAAATGATTTACTATTGCCTGCAAACTTTTGAGTATCCTGTTCACGGCACCAAAAATGATTACCATATGTGGCACTTCCGCCGTTATGTAATCTAGTGGCTCTCAAAGTTTGTTTTAAGTCGCGTTGTGTATTTTTTTGTTTTGACTTAAATGTCCCAGGTTCGTAGATTACTCATTAGTTTGCAAAATAAGGCAACAAGTCTTTTTCTAGCATATAACAACTTTTATTCTTGATTAAATGTTCGTATATATATTGTGTTGTAAACGTATCTTATTCTTATTAGTATATAATTCTTCTTTAAGAAATTGAGACAAGAAATAATCAGTAAAGAAATAAACGAGATACTCCAACACAAAATATAATCCGTCCAGAAAACAAATGTCCGTCTCAAGCACTTTCCCGTGAAGCCAGACATTGGGAAGTATACTGTGCGCTACCACAAAGGCTCGGCTCGGCTCGATTGGAGGTTCTAACACGGTCCGTTTTATACAAAAATGGTAACCTTGGCGTTGACCCACTTGTTTTAGGGGGTAAACAGCCTTATCCATCACTTTGACATAAGCTCATAACCATAAAAAATATAACTATAAATGGGTTATAACAATGTCCATCACTTTCTGGTCGTTAAATTATTTCTTACTATTTAGGCTTATTTAACCTGTTTATATAAGCTGTTTATATAAGCAGTTCGTGTATAATTAACACTATGTTGACCGCAAGATATGGTCGAATGTACATCATTGTTGTCTACAATGTATTTCGCCAGTGACCATGCATCTCTAGTTACTAGGACAATGATGACTAAACAGAAAAAGTGTTACAATTTTCTCAGTTTGTCATTAAATATAAATATATATATAAATATTATAAATGTAAACAATGGATCTTAAAAGCTCAATTAAAAAACAAGAATACAATTAAAGAAACAAAAAAGTTACCCTCTTCTGGGCTCGAACCACTGACCCCTGGAATAAAAGTCTATCGTTAGACCTTGCTCATACAATGAGAGATGTATTTTATACTTCATATGTATAAGCAATTATCGTAGTATGAAAAATTAAACGACAACGACAGAATTCCCAAAATTATTAAATCGTTGAATTTTGTCAATTTACCAAAACGTGAAAAGGTCCCTTTAATGTCTTCATACTTGCAAATTGAATGAGTTCAAAACACTGTCAGATCTTACATCATTAATAACTTATAGGTTAAAGCGGGTATATACGATTTTGTAAAATATTTATGAATTTATCTAAAATGTGTAAAAAACTTATTATATATATATTTCAATATAAATTAAAATAAAAGTTAAGAAGAACATGTGTCGAAAAATGCGAACTAAGCCAGATATTTAATTCTGAAATTGAAAACGGCTGTACAGCCGAATTCGCCAGCATGTATACCATACATGTACGATGTGAATCTAAACTTAGTGTAACAGTTTATTTGAATTCCTGCAACGATATCTATTCATACGACACACGAACACTAACTCCGATCCTAATACAAAGACGAATGCTTCGGTTATTGCAGGAAAATATTTACGTCGCAATCGGCTCGGGGCGCTAATTTGTCTTTGCTGCATTTTATGAAATTCGGCTGTAATGTTTAATTTTTCTTGCCCATTTTATGTTATTGTAACATATTTTATCAATATATTACAATATAACACATATAAAAAATCGTATATTCCCGCTTTAAGTGGTTGCCTGGTAGCCTGGTGCCAGTAGATTTAAGCCAAGGAAACTCAATTTCAAAAGTTGGTTACAGTTGGGCTAAAAAGCATGGCAACTAGCTTTTTCAAAGCTTGAACAACTCAATCCAATTAAACATAGAATACATATTGGCGACTGTGGATCAATAAGGCCTAGGAAAAAATGATTCAATTCCGGCTCACAACAAGACATGATGCATTAAAAGTTTGTCATGTCGGCAAAATTGTTGCTAAATAATTTGAAAAAAAAATCGATAACGTTTTAGATACACATAACACAACATGTACGTGATTCTAGGTTTGTTATTCTTTAGCAAGGCAACCAAAATTCTAAGGATGGTTGCCAATGCAGCAACCAATTGCGAAAAAAGAGACATATTGTTGTTATTTTGTCTAAGTTATCTCTATAACATAAATATGAGGATAAACAGTGCACACACATCTCGACCTGTGCTTTAAGACACACCCGTCATAAATTTGAATAGGTTGTGTTCATTTTAAACTTGCGATATAAAAAAGCTATAACATTATTTTGAAAACTGAGTTGCGTCTAAGATTATGCAATTTCGAACAACGTCTGTGCCTTCACCGCTTTGATTTATCTTAAAATTCATACTTGGGTGTGTAGTTAACGCTTCAAAACAAAATTCAAATAAAAGACTAAAGACATGAGATCTTGAAGGATGGCAGAAGTTGCTAAAATAATTAAATTTGAGTTTAATGATTACATGTATTCAATATAACAATCTTTGTTATTTGTAATTGTTTTGTTTTGCTTAATATAGATACTTGTCATGTCGCTACAAATCCAACAAAAATGACGTCATTGTTCTGGTCAGAAATAAGGGGATATTAAAGTTATCTTAAAAAAACTGTGAAATATGCCATTTTTTGAAATAAATAATGGCAACGACAGAAGTGTTGATTTACTTTGACACTTTTAATGGCCTTTGTCCAATACGAAACAAGTTTGGGATATTTGGATATTACTATTGCTAATTTCTTAAAGAGATTTTTTCAAAATTTTCTTTTATATAGAGAATACTAGGTTAGCGTTGAATACAGAGAAGTTAATGTTGCGAGGCTTAGAACGCCGGGAGCGAACTTCTCTGTATTCAACGCTAATCCTAGAATTCTATTTATCCCATTTGATTTTTTCAACGTGACATTTAACATAAATGGATCTAATAACCTAAACAATAATTTAAATTCATTCTTAAAAGCGCTTAAAATCTAACGAATGTAACCATGCGTAGTGATATTAATGTATTTGTTCTGGTACGCAAAATAGTCTTAAAAAATGCACACACAATCTGTAAAACGAGTAAAAATATCACCAAATGCCTCGATTCAATTTTACGCAGCATGCGAACTGTAACACATTACGACCGCGAAAAGAAGATTTTACTTTACTATAATTCATTTTATTTTCGAAAGAAATGATCAAAATCCAATATGGCGGCGATTGCTCCTGACAAAAAGATGTCGATGTCAACATACATGTACACCATCAACGACCGTGACAATTTCGAAGAATAAACAGACAATTGCAGCGACTGACACTTTATTTGACTTAATATACATGGCAATACGTTTTCCGACTTCGGACGACGAATTTAAGGACGCGCAGAACGTGTTTTTTATATAATGTTATGGGTATGCCGTGTGTAATCTGATGCATCAGCCATTAATGGCGCCCATGTTAAAATCATTTCCCCGAGAACAGGGAACGACAAAAGTACAAACAAAAATCAAAACACGTTCGAACTAGTATCTTACCTTTAATAACCCTTTAAAATCCATCTAAAATCCATTTAACTCAATAATTGACGATTTTGCATCTAGGGTCTTTAATAATCATTTAAGCATAGTTAAAAAAAAACCTTATGCCATCATATTACTATATTCAAATGAGAACTCAATAAACTTTCTTCTTCGTCACACGCTACGTCATGTACTCTATGTACATTACTGCTGTAAAAATGAACCGGATCAGTTTATTAAATAATAGCCGTTGGTAAACACGGTTGCATTTTCAGATTTCTGCATACAAACATAATTATGTTTAAACTTGCACAATGTTCTATTTTTTCTATGGTAAATGCCCTTATTTTACAAGAAAATAATTTAATATATAAATACAGAAAGAATGGAAAATATTCCATTACACAACAGATAAATGAGTGGATAATACCCGTGTACAAAATGGGACGTTCCGAATTCCAGTTTGGTTCTATTTTTACCATTTTATACTTTACACAGCTCTATGCCTAACGTGAATTAAATCGGAAAGCAAATATTGCAGATTATTTATGAATTGTGCGATATTTGTATGGCTTGTTGTACATTCTTAAATGTCAAAAGTACATGCATGGATTATAAACAATGGACATTACACGAAATAAGGAAAATGTGATAAATTGACAATTCAAATATGTTGATATACGGTAGGCCTATCATATCATACATGTGCAATAAGTCGCGTTTATTATAAATCGTCAAATTTTTTGGGGGAAAATGACGCAATAAGTATGTCATTTTATGACGCCATCAATCAGCTGATCCATTATACGGATGGCGAAAAATTATGGCATATGACTAGATTTAAAGGTTGAAGGTCGTATAATTTTGAAGCTAAAGTTTTCTCGACTTTATTTCTTATGAAAAATCATTCAGTGGTAAAGTAAAAAGAGTAGTCCGTGCACGCGACAGGTATATCCCACAAGGTTGAATACAGGCTAGTATATTCCATAAGGTCTTATACCGTCAATGTCGCGTTGAAAATGGGATAAAATGGTATTTTGAATGGTCTTGTCATATGTTATTTAACGATGTAATGCCGATTGCAGCAATATTGTTTTACTCCGTACATCTATAACACACATCTATTACACTTACTGCATTAATCAATATTATATTAAAGGTTTTATTATCTTCAGCCATTTTAAAATGAAGTTTTATATTTGATTTGAACGTTTTAAGTTTCTACAAATTTAAGTTTGTAAATTGTATCTATTAACATAACCAGAGAAAATGTTTATAAACTATGTTCAGGTCGTCATGGCTTAGAGGATAGCTATCTCGCCCAAGAATAAAACGATCAGAGTTCGATCCCGAAAATTTCTTTTTTTGTACAAACTTGTGTATATCACTTTTGTTTATCAAGTTTTCATTCCATTGCTGAAATTGCATTAAAACATTTTTTGAATTGAAAAGTGTTCAGGTTTGATAATTTCGGTATGAGACAAATAAATATTCGACCCGAGAATTCCTTGGTCGACCTCATCGAATTTTATATTTAACCGAGTTTTAATCGGAACATAGGGTCACTACAGATCCAAAAGCACTTAAATATTTTTATCTTTGATCGTTGCAAGCATTTCTGTTATTTACCATCTGAATTATTTTTATTTTTTTAAAGTACACTTCTGCGTCTGCAATGATATCTCACGTCTAAACATAAACTATTTCTTTATTTCAAGAAACTCACGGCCGGATTAAGCTGTTTTGGGGCCAGAGGCTGCATATGTTTTGGGGGCCCCCTCCCTCTAGCCCCTTCTGTATATTGAAAATCATACTTGATACTACAACTAAAAAGATCAGAAAACTTGAATTTGAACACAGTTTACATATATATATAGCAAAACAACTTAGACAATGTATAACTATTTTATTAACTGAACTTTACATGCATGTTACATGAAACAGATTCCAGCATATAAGCTTCTTTTACGACAGCTGTGTAACCATTCTCATAGCAAAGTTGTCGTTCGTGCCTCAACATACATCTCTGCAACTGACTTACTGCTAGGAATCTTGGCAAAACACATCAAAGTAATTGTACGCTCTTTAATGGAAATATCTAGGACCACAGACATAATATTTTAAAGTAATTACTTTAAACAACTGCATATATTGTTAATTTATCGACAAATTTAATAACAATTATGAGAAATATTTTCACGCCCATTTACGCAGATAGCATCACTCCGCTAAAATGTAAATGAAGGCCGAACTGGTGATGAAAAGCTTGTGTTTATCTGTAAGCAAGTTGAAAGTTTCATATTGTGTATGTTTATGTTAAAGGTGTAATCATTGCATTGGTAAAACATAAACAGACTGTTTACTTTGGTCAATATTTAAATGTATTCAACATTTCTCATTCACTCAAAATCTTGTCAAAACATCTGGTCAAAACAGCAACTCATTATTGCTGCTTCTTGATAATTTTATATTATTTTCTAATAAAGATATACAGCTTTGTCTCATTGTTAATATTGCAATACGTTCATTTAATTAAATATGTTCATGAACTAAAATTTAATAGCACGCGCCCAGTTGTAAACTTCAAACACTAGAAGTTAAAGCACAGCCGATGGGCGCAGCCATTTTGAATATACGCATGATCACGTGACTCTTGACTAAAAGCCACGTGCGGTGGAAAGTAGTCCGTGAGCCCACGACAGAGGTGAATGTAATGAACCGCAGTGTAAGAGAGTGCTGTGTAACGTCTAGTTCTCGGAGTACTTGACATTCAGAAGTCAGTAGCCAAATGCTGTCACTCTTTCCTGACTTATGATGTTCCGTAGATAGTTTTTCACGCGTGAATATGTTGACAATTACATCCTACCTTGACAGTTATCAACTGGAATTATTCGTAAAGCGATCGCAAAGTTCGGAAAAGTTGTCTGCAATTTTACGCCATCTAACTTCAACAGTTTGCTTATGTGGGTGATGGTTCTGTCTTGGTCCGCTTCTAAGATGGCTTTGAATGAACGAGCTCGTCGACAGAAGACGCCTCAATGTGATCTGGATTAGATTCCACTAGATGCGTTGCACATTCCCGTAGATCATCCAAGGTGAGAGACTCAAACTCTGTCATGAAATCAAACAGTTTGTCATGACCAGAATATGCGCTCAACCGCTTGGGAAGTTCAACAAAGAGACAATCAACTATGCTGTAGAATGTGTGAATTAAACAATTGTTGCGTGCACTTTCTCCGAAATTGCATCTGGTGTCGTGCTCTCGTCACGAAATAGTATCCGCCGTTTCTTACGCTTTTTCGCATCCTAATTTTCCATGATTGCAACAGACGCTATGACCTTCTCTTCAATGTCGTCAAACGTGTCCAGATGATGTCATGACCATACGGGAAAGCCGTCTAATAAACAGAGAAACTAATGGTTCTGAATGGATATACAGCACAGAAATAAAACAGATAGCATAGTAAATCAAAGCGAACTAAACGGTTACAATTCGACATACATCGGGTGACTGGTAAAATTACACAGAAAAATTCTACTGCAATCCCGTTAGAGTCGTTCAATGGCGTAATAAAGAAAGACACTATACATTGGAACACTGGTTTGCCGTTGGGGGCCGCTTGAAAATCGGGGGCCCAAGGCTGCAGCCTTGTTAGCCTAGTGGTTAATCCGGCCCTGAAGAAACTTTTACAAAGGAAACCTGTCCAATCGGTTCACGTGTCTCTTTAAAATGCAGCAAATATAATATAACAATTTATGAAGCAACCCAATCACTGCTTGGCAACACAAGTACTTATTTGATAAAATAATTAATATAATTTAAAAGCAGTGTATCTGAAATGCCCAATGAACGGTGGATTTGTTAAAATCAAGAAACTCTATAGTAAAAAGATTTGTGATATCCACGACTTTAGATGTTCGACAATCGGAAGTTGAATGATCCATGTGAGCATTTAAGGCGCTGATGGAAAGGATAATATGCAAAACAATATAATGACTTAAATAAATACTTAACATAAGACGGATACAACACGATAATTTTCAACCTTCATCTACAATATACAAAACCAAGTTTGGGGAAAAACTTCGTTTATATAAATAAGTTTGAGACACAAGGTAAAATTTATTTGTTTCGATCGTACACATATTTTAAATGCATTGTTAATAAGTAAGCTCCAGTAGCAAATAAATCTGAGGTCGCGGGATAGCATTTTATACCCCATGTTCAGGAATAATGATCGATTTATCGACCGGCCATCGTCCTGGCGTCCGCTCTGACCAGACAGATGGGTTCGTCCCTCAAATCATTTGTTACACCGGGAACTCACATATTAGTGTTGATTACTTTGTTTACAGAATGAACGACGTTTTTAATTGTACTTGACGTATGCATATCTATTGAAAGCATCTATCACTGACTGCGATTATACTGCTTTGGAACAGCAGTATTGTTTTTTCCTTGTAGGACTGCAACATAGAATAATGCTTTGACGGACAAATATTTCTTATAAACGTCACAATAACGCAGACCTCCAAACATAATTACAGCACAAGTCAGCCATCCAAGTTTAAGTTGTCAACCACACATACTTTTCGTTTTTTAAGAAGCAGTGACATAAACCCAAACACAATATCTCCATCCTAGTTGTAGCTATTGAGCGCAAACTTGTTCTCTATTTCTGAAGTAATTACAGAGGTATTTTCTTGTTGCAAACTGATTTTCAAAAGTATATACATCGCTTATTCGGCTTAATTGCAAATCAGATGTAACTGTCGTAATGATTTACCTCGCATGATGCCAAAGAATTACGTGAATTTTAAATTTTTTTAATTATATTTAGAAGTTGCAAGAGATATGTCATCGTTGCATGCAAACTTCAATCGAATTTCAATTTGAACGCACAGCTTAAACGGACTTTTATAAGTATTAAAGGGGATTCAACTTTCGTCTTAAACTTCTTTTTCTTAACACCCATGCTGTTTATGGACAAATTGGGCCTTCCAGTGTGACATTTACCAGTGAGGTTAAAAGACAGTTGATACACGCGACTCTCTGTCTGCTCATGTTTGTCATTTGTGGTATGTTACTTTTAAATTTGCTCCAGCAGCTGGAGTTTTACTTCTTTATATGTTACTTTAAAATTGCATTATTAATGAAAAAATAACATTTTGACAGGCTGTTTTTTAGACAAATTTGCCATTGACCTCTAAGTGTTATCTTGATCTCAGAGATAGGGAGACACACAAATGACATGCTCCTCATAGAGATCCTCAGCGGTTAGTTGTTTATTTAAAAATAGCATGGTAATGACAGAGTTACAGTATGGCTGAGTTGTGTATAGTCATACTGCACTTTGTACTATGAGAGTGACCTTGAACATTGAGGTAGGTACACACGTGTTACAAGGCATGTCTCACCTATGAGTAACATTCTTTTAATACCAAGTTATTTTAGAAGTCATCAATATATGGCAAAATTATTGCCGAGACAGGCATGTACAACATGTTTGAAGGAAAATTTTACATTTGACTTCTAAGTGTGACCTTCAACTTTGAAGTTGGGAGAATGGTTTGACACGCAAGACATCATCTCATGATGATTAACATTTGTGCAAAATTAGTTAAAAATCAATTAATTTTTTTTCAATATCGCTGAGACAGGAATGTTTAAGCAGTTTAAAGGTCAAATAGTATATTAGATCTTTAAGTATGTCATAGACCTGTTAGGTAGGAAATCGGGTGTTACAAGCGATACGTGATCTTTTGATGGTTGACATTTATACCAAGTTTATTCAAGATCCATCAATAGATGGCACAGTTATGGTTGAGACAGAAAACGTCTCTCCTACGTTCTTATATACGGACGTACAGTGCACGTTGACCAGAATGTATGCAATATATATGTCTGGTGATATGAAATAGTCTAATATATTAAATGCCTTCCTAATTTTACATGTAATTTAGCGGAAATTATATATTGGACTGACATTCGGACATTCAGACATAAATACAAGTGCACATAATGGATGTGTTCCAATATAGCTTGTTACTTAAATATGTGTTATAAGGACACGAATGTCATGGCTATACTTCAATGGACACAGAAACAAGTCTTGTTAGCCACACATAATAAGAACAATTTATAAAACCAGCATTTGTGTACCAGTAAGTATTTTATCACATTTACATTAATCTTAAAGCAGGCAACATAGTCATTATGAAACAAAATTATAATGACTTAAAGAAAAAAACAGTGACATGAACATCTTCTGTCATGTGTACCATATAATAACTGCGCAAAAAGTCACGTGTCACCTATTACCTAGATCTTTAAGCAACCGACATGATTGTTTCATACGACACACCGTCTAGATATAATACTTATTTGTGCCGATTTAACACCAATGCAATAATGAACGACAATTGACGGCACTGTATTGAATAAGCACTGGCTCAAAGTGTCAACTCTGACCTTGACCTTTCAGCGATCAACATTGTTTTGGGACGCAACACGTTGTCTGGATATGTGCCAATTTATTTTGAAATCCCAGACACGAAATATCCCTCACTAACACACACGGACACTTGATACACTATGAGCACCTTACGACATTGCCATGACTGGGGCATACAAACAAACAGCGGAACAATTCAAATGAACTTATTTTGTGTTGCTTGAATCATCGAGGGAACAAGTGCATGTATAAACAGTACAAACAATACCAAAAAACGCTAACTAGATGTATTACAGACACGTATGGTGACGCAAAACTTTGCATGCACAAATATGGATTGTAACCAACACTAAATATCACACTATTGGCTTTTGACGCCCCTTATAGATGACAAGATAGACATAATTTGGCAGACTTATTTCAAAATTACCAAATAATTGAAGTTACATGGAAGATAATCAATACACATCCAATATTTTGCCTTTTACCTTTAATTGTGTTTCCTTTGGAGATAGGGTATCAGCAGTTGATTGCAGTAATCATTTATGGCAATTTATTTTTCAATTACCATATAAACGGTGATGTTTCATCAGGGAAAGCAACACATTTATCATTATATATTTTTCCTGATGAAAGATGAAATAGCAGTTTAAAAAACGCTTTCTGTAGTCTTAATTAAGTCCTTCCACTTTGTGTTGGATATAGCGATATTAAACAGAGGTTAATTGAACTTGAAATACATAACATTATTAGGAAGAGATCAAGAGATTATTACAAGATTGTAATAAACAAACGAGTGATACAATTGAGCAATATAACAGCTATCGTTAGCTTTCCTTCTTTTCTCTCGGTAGAAACTGTCCCCATAGACAACAACATGCCACCTTCTTTATGATCCGTGTACAGAGTTGGCCATGATACAAGAAACTCAACTGTCTCACTAGACCGGTCATTGATTCTCGCATAACGGTAAGGATAAAATTTTTCGCCTTGTTTGATATTGATTTTTTTACGGAGGGGCGGTTCAGCTAACAACATCAGCCAACAAACGTCAAAACATCTTTCGAGGTACGTCCAGCAACCATCGCTCAATTTTTGATTTTTCTTCAGTTGCGTTAAGAAACGCTTCTATACCACCAGTATCAAATTAACATGCTAAGAAAATAACATTTTTTCTCAACATTTTGGTTTATTAAATTACATGTATTACTTTAATGAATAACTTTATACCAAATTAACAATCCTCCTGTTCATAACATTTGACAACAATTTGAAAGAAACAGATTGATTTGTAAGCATTTATAAAGTAAATATTCGTATTTTAAGCTAAGCTAGAGCTATCACCAACAGGACGTCACCCCAATTCCCCACCCTAGAGGGTGTATATAAATTTTTCGTATTAAGAAACAGAATTGTAGAGTCAGCAGCTTGATGTTTTTGATATAATAATAAACTTCATTCTCACATAAGGGAATCTACCTGTTTAACCAGTACTCCAACAGTTGGTGCAATCTTTCGACATGCATCTCTTATGACACGCTGGTCTTTTGACCAAAGCCACACATCTAGTTTTCCTCCTTGCATTTTCTGAATGATCATTTACGTGATTATTGGCCAATATAGTTACACGCACACAATTAAGTTTTGTTAACGAGGAATGACAACTTTTTCAACGATTTAAAAGACATAACATTTAATGTCCAGATAGTCGATGGGTCCAAACTCCAATTATTACACTTTAAGTGCTTAATTATTTTAGGTCAAGTCTGCATGTAACCAATACACAAAAGTTCAGCGCGGTACCTCCATCCCAATGAGTTGCAATCATTCTATTTGAATAAACATCAACATTTACCACCAACCAACAGACCCCAATTGCAAACCAAGCTAGGCATGAATATTACATACACACACAATTCCAACAATTCCAGTACATTCTGTTTTAAGTTGTGGGAAAATATTTTGTTTTAATGGTTGACAACGACCTTAGCAGAGAAGATGCATAGTAAACGCGGAGGGTTGCATAGAAATGTTCGTTTAATACGTAATATTTGGTTAATTTATAACCGCAAAATGTTACAAGCATCACGAAAATAAAATATATTTATAAAATATAAATATTGCAGATTTTAATTTAAATCAGCTTCATTATAAATTATTTGATATATAATTCATTTGCCCGCGATATTGTTTGACGGTCGAAAATTTAAGAACAGGCGCGATTTTTACTTTATCAAACACATTCACTGTAATTAAAATTCATAATGAACAATAAAACCGAACGCAACCATATCTAATCTGACTGCGTTCATACAAGGCATATTAATAAACCCATTATTTAAGGTTTCTAATGTCTATAGAAAAAGAATAAATCAAATGTATCCCTAAAATCTGGAAGGATGGCAGAAGCAGCAACACAAATAAAATATTTTTATGACATGTATTAATTGGATAGAATAATCTTTGCATTACGTTTTTTTTGGTTAAATATACATATATGTCGCGTCAAACTTTCTTAAATAAGATTGATCAAATTTGTGCTGAAAAAACCCGATGAAATTTCCTTTTTTTTTTGATCTTGAAAAATATTAGACATTTATCTTCAAAAAACAAATGTTAAATCGGCTTTATTTTGGATTTTAAAGTGATGTAGTAGGGATTAAACACTGAATGCTAGAATTCATTAGTTCAATTTTTTTTATGAGAATGAAATAATTCATTTAAGTGTGAGTGATTGTATGACCAAAATGATGGTGTACATAATAGAGTGAAAGAGCATTTCTTTTCTCTAGTTGTCTCAGTGTATAACAAGCCACACTACGGATGTTTAACATTTGCTTGGCAACAACATATTTTATTTTTACTTGTTTGAACATAAACTCGAAAACATCTATAACAAATTAGTTACATATTATATACATAGACTATATATTATGGACAAATACGTTCACTAAATTAACTTTATGCTTTAACAAAATACAAATCGTAATTATTTTTGCGCTTCATATTTTTAATTCATAAAGCACCATTTAGATGTGGTAATACAATGCCTACTTTCATTGTGTTTAAGGTCTCATTCTGTGTTATTTCTATTTATTTGGTAGTCAATCTTTGGCTGAAGCCATTCCACAGACATGTGGTTTCAACATCATTTGGAATAATGTTATGTTTTTTACTATTAGTTTGCAGTTTATCTTTAACTTCCGTCAACTGTCACGTCCGGTCGTTTAAGGCAAAAAATTAGTATTACTATTAGACACTGTAATCGATACTACCTTACAAACAGTTAATAAAAACATTATTTAAAAGTCATTTTTTTGTTTCTTCAAGCTGGTATTCGTTTCAGTGCGCATTTTGTTCTCAACCTCAATGGTACATTAAACGTAAGCCGTAAAATGTCAGTTTACGTTCTGTCACAAACATGGGCATAACTTGTGCGTTTTCTTGTCCGATTTTAATAATTTTGTACCTACCACTTCGAATGATCATACACTATTTAAATGAACAAAAATATCAAAGTATTTTTTGACGGCGCAGCCAAATGATATTGCAAAGAGAATAACACACAATAACATTTATTCAAAAGCCTTTTATGGAATGTCGGGCCTCACAATGACACATTGACCAAAGCAGACCAACATTTAACATAAAATGTATGTTAAATGCGGTAAAGAAATGAGAAATACTTAAAACTGTAATCAAAAGTGCATTCTTGAACATCAACCAAATAATGAAACAAAAGTCAAAATTCTATTTATTTTATGTTTATCAAATCATACACATCTGTACAAAACACTAAAACCATAGAACTAACCAGTCATAAAAATCAAGACAATCAGCATTAAGATAATTCCATTCAAGCTAGACGGAAATGAATGCTTTCTTTACATGTGCATAACAAATGAAAGTATCTTATTGCATGTAATTATAATCAACTGGTTAATTACATGCGAGACTTTACAGACACAGCAAAAATACTTTGCCAAACATATAATGTTCATTACCACCACAATCACCCATAGATAAAAAATGGACTTGAAAAAGACAATGTGAGGTGTACTTTACGATATGAGCTACCAAAATTAGGGGCCTTAAACCTTTATCCATAGATCTGTCCTGCAGGTTCATCTAATTGACAAGTTATTAAAAGGCATACCATGTTTATTCCAACAAAACAAATTAGTGATGTAATAGACCTTTAAATTGTTTTCGGTTATACACTTACTTTTTGTGTTACCTGGGGTCTATTTCAAGTTGACAGAAGAATTTACATTTGCAGGTAAACTTCATATATATTAAGTTAAAATATGTCTTTGCTTTACAATATAAAGTGAAGTCAGCTGCAAAACATTTTTTGCAGCAGTTATTTAACAGGAGCAGCTCAAAGACGATTTGTCCGCTTTGATAGTATATTTTATAATGCTTATTTTCTGTTAGTCCCCTGATATTTTACCACAAAACATAATTGAAGAGGAATATCTTACGTAGTTATATACTATATATAAATTTATAAATAGTGATCATACAAAATAGATTTTGAAATAATTACCAATTTAAAAAGTTGAATTTAATGAAGTAAAAGTGCAAGGGACGAATGGAAGCTACCATCACACAATATGACAGCGCGATACCTTAATTCAAACTACAGTGGTTGATGATAATTGTATTTATCTCTTTTTATAATGACATTGACCCAACCGGTGCCAAATGAATCCCACTCCAGATATGAATGTCTAATTCCTACAAACATGATTAAAGCACAATACCTCAATTCAAACTAAACTTATGAGACATAAATACTTGTTTCAATTTTAAGTAGCAGTACATTTACCATTCACGCACAATTTCATCACAATATCTCAATCATAATTGAAAAAAAACAACAACACTGTCGATTCAACATTTGATTGTGACCGTTAAGTATCATTCATGAGTGTTCCACTTCAACTGGTCATCAGGTATACTATAAATAATACTAAATGTAATAACAAGTAGAACATTATGATTTTGAGTAAGTGTATCAATAAGTTATAGATACTATAATAATCCAACGATTCCCATAAGTAAAATCTATGAAAAACAAGTAACGAATAATAGACCTGAATATCATTCAAGTGCCATTCTTATGAGCTATGAAACATAAACTTTATATACAAGTTTAGCTTCATTTAAAACAAGCATCATAATACCATTCACTTACTTGACATCATTATTCAATATAGTCAGTATTACATACAAACAAATACATTACAAATGTCTAAAAATATATAAAAAACGAATATATTAAAATCATAAAATGACATAAAATTAAAAAAAGAATAGATTACACATTTTGAAATGATCACACATTCTTTTGCTTCAGCCATAGTCTTACCAAAAGTAACAAAAACATGCTCCCAATTTTAACATGCAAAACAAGATATTTCTGCATAGCTGTTGAAAATTGCTACTGTATCATGACCTTGACCTTTTATGGACCCACATGTATGTAATGTATATGTCTGGTCTTGGGGAATAAATGTCCAAAATATTCAATTCTGTTAACAAACCACAAGTTATGGAGCAGAAATAAAACATTGAATTGACATTCAAACCTTCAAAAACAAATACTTTCAATTGCATCAACATCATTTTAAGTCATTTATTGTTTGTTGCTTTTAACATCAAGGATAAAAAAATGCATGTACTAACATAAAAAAACAATACAGAAAATCTAAAAGTACAAAAGCTTGGTATAGAAACAAATACGTAAATGTTAACAAAGTAAAAGCTGACACAGATGCACAAACAACACCTTAGCATCAGAAAGGTGACATGTCGACAATACTTAATGTCACAATACTTGGGCTGTGAAGACTGTTCAAGCATTCAAACTGTAATTAGTATGGTAGACTTATTTCATAATGACATAATCAGTGAAGTTACATTGTGTTTTATATATTCACTTCCAATATTTGACAATTTACTTCTAATTGTTACAATGACGTTTGAGCTGGTGAGACCGCAGTTGATTGCAAGAATCATTTGTGGCAATTTATTTTAAAAAATATATTAGAAATAAATTATGTTATATCAATGGACGCTGCACTAAAGTGATACTTTCCTGATAATGGATGAATTTAAAGTCTCAAAAATGGTTTCCACAATCATACAAATACAAAACCTAAGTCCTTCCACATTTCGGGAAAGATATATTTAACTAAAAATCATCTACCTTCAAATACATAACACGAGTCTGGACAAATCAATAAACTGGATTATGTTTATTGTTACAAACAATGCATATACCAGTGATAAAATTAAGCTATATCACAATTATTTCTTAGCAGGCTTTCCTACTTTTCTCTCAGTTGAAACAGTTCCCTTAGAAAGCAGTCCACCCCCTTCCTCAGCGTTGTACAGTGGTGGCCAGACCAGAAACTGGACTGTGTCTCCCGATTCGGAGTGTGCAGTATGTCGATGAGGGTCCAATCTGTCGCCTTTTTTTATATTGAAATCTATATAGAGTGGAGGTTCAGCTAACGCCATTAGCCAACAAACATCAATACATCCTTCGAGGTATTTCAAGCAATCATCACTCAACTTCTGGCTTTTCTTCATTTTCATTATGAAACACTGCAAAAGCACAAGTCTCAATTTTACATGCAATGAAAATGACATTTTCCTTTACCCAATTGTTTGTATTCAATTATAAATTTCATTTAGAACTGTCAGACAAACGTGTGATTCTCCTGTTCATAATTTAACAATACTAATTCAAAAGAAGAAAACATGCAATTAAGTCTAAGCATATCTTAAAGTGAATATTTGCATTATAAACCAGAGCTATCACTGACCATGATAAATATGTCCATATACCGCTTCGCCAAAGAAGTACAGCCTGTAAATGTGATTACCCATTTTTACTTTTGATGTCTGTGAATGAACTTCAAGGTCACAGAATGGTTCATGTCCTCAAAAAAACATCTTGTAGAGTTATATTGTTTTGCTATAGTATTTTAAGATCTATAAACGCATACTTTATTCTTAGATTTGAAAAACTTATATATTTAAAAATCTTCAATTGTCTGACATTTGACCTTAATATTAAAGGTTTTGCATAAACATCCACTAATACTGTTGACACCCGATGGCTCGAAGAAGTTGTGAACAACAAGAAAAGTTGGAGCAATCCGAAATTATGGACCAACCATTTCTATTGTAATGTGTTTACTTATATAAATCTGCAGCAGATTAGCATTTTGAAGAGTATTTATACTACCTAAATTTCGATCTCTTTTCTGCTTATGAATTAATAAGATTCAAATATGTACGTAAAATTTGTATTAATAAATATTTAAATACAGTTACAAATATATGAAACATATAAATGTATATTAGATCAGCTGATTTTTTCAAATGACATAATGTCAGTTTGTGTGGTTTTGATGAACTTGATGAATCGCTCTCATTACTGACTGACCAGACTTCTTAAGTATTCGGTTTGATATGGTGGTGTCAACTTCATGCAGCATTATTCCCCCCCCCCCCCCCCGCTTAATTCGACTCAATAAACGTTGGAGTTGATGATATATTTTACTCAAATGAATAATCAATTGAGTAGATGATTTACAACAGCTGTGATATCAAATATACCGTGGTACTAATCAAGTGCTTCTTATCGATTCATAGCTTTATATGACTCGAAACAATTTCAAGCCAAACAAACAAAAGAAAATGTTAAAATTCTTACCAGGACTAAGGAAAGAGTTCCGATAATTTGACTCTCGTAATTTAAACAAAACGAAAAAAAAAATGAATATAAAGCAATAAAACATCGGGTGCTACGAGCCGACCAGAAATTCGAGCCATGAGAGTTCCAGCCATCGGGTTTCAACTGTTTTGTTAAACTAAATTCTCACATAAGGATGTCTACCTGTTTCACCTGTACTCCAACCGTTGGTGCAATCTTTCGACATGCATCTCTGATGACACGCTGGTCATTTGACCCAAGCCGCACAGCTGCTTTTCCTCCTTGCGCTTTCTGAATAATAACGTACATGATTAATGCCCAATATGATTGTGACAGTATACCAACATGCAGTTTTATGGAAACTTTGGATGAAAACGGTTTGAGACTTGAAATGACTCAGCATTTTATTTCCAGATAGTTGACCGTTCCAAACGCCTAAAATACACTTAAAGTGATTCTTTTGTGTGATGTTTTTGTTCAAGTCTGCGTGTACTCTTCCAACACAGATAAGTACAGTGGAATACCTCAATCCAAACTCAAAATAAAAAGTGGAAGCATTTTTTTTATTAACAGAAAACTTGATTTTCGAACCACTGGTCCCAAATGCAAACCAATAGGCATGCAGAATACCTGCACACACAATTTCAGCACAATATCTCCATCCTCACTTAAGTTGGTATCTATACCTGACCAGCACCAAATGTAATGCCCTGCTACGTCGTCATGCAAGCTTGCTACATTTATTTAATTAAAATTGTTATACTGAATTCATTGATCAGGAACAAGCTGTCAAATGCAGCCTCTAAACAAATGCCCAACTTTAATCTATTAACAATTTAATTTGGATGTTGGTAAATACCGGGCTAAACATAAATAAGATACATGGTTAAGATCAAAAAAGGTTTTTAACACTTAAGTTATTCATTAAATTGAAATCATTTGTGGCAATCTAATTTTAAAATAAATTAAAATAAATGATGATGTAATATCCATGGAAGCTGCACTAAAGTCATACTTTTCTGATAATTGATGGCGATAATTGATAATGATAATTGATGATGTAACAGTCTCCAAAAAAAGGTTTCCACAGTCATACACATACAAAACCTTAGTCATTTAACATTCCCAGAAAGATACATATATTTAACTGAAGTTCATTTAACTTCGATAACATAACATAATTCTTGACAAATCAATAAAATGGATAATGTTTATTGTCACAAACAACTCATTATCTAGTGATACAATTAAGCTATATAACATTTTTTGTTTAGGAGGCTTTCCTACTTTTCTCTCAGTTCAAACAGTTTCTTTGGAAAGCATGCCACATCCTTCTTCATCCAAAGTTTCATCAGGATTGGTCACTTCAAAACGTAGAAGGTTGTTCGCAAGTAAAACGGTCGCTTTTCCTCTAATTTTTACAGTTACTTATCACAGTTACTTTGACCTGACTAGCCCTAAAAGCATGTCGAAGCCAGGTCTTCATGTAAATAAACTACACACGCAATTTCAGAGGAAAACTCTATTCACATTCAAATTGTTGAGCGGAACATATTTTTAGAATTTATACCAAACTTTTCTTTACCTTTATGCAACAAGCCCCATATACAATCGCAAGCTAGGTCTCTATGCAAGTTTAAGTTTTTGACCAGAAACCACCTGTTGAAGCTGCCCTCCCACATGTACACACACACATCCCCATTCCCCAATCTATTTATTAGGATTTGCAATCTGGTGAAACAATTGTTAATAAAAAAACAACAACTATAAACCATCATTTTTGCACCTAATTATATACTTAATAAAGTTCTCCAAAAGTGAAGCCACTAAAGATATAAGTTGGGTTCAAAAACAACGCTTACACTGACGGCCTCTATGTCCTGTACAGGATGAAGAAATACATTCTGAAGAGAGTTCATCCATGTTTCAGCCTCTTTCTTACACATACCCCAACATTCCTGAATGTTAAAAATAAAATTAATATAATGGTAATTAACGTTTATATTGTACAGTCCTGACCTATGATTAATTAACATCCAGCCAATATAGAAACCATGTCAAAACCAGACACCATAAGTAAACAACAAGAAACCATCTAAGACAGTGTATCCCCGCAACAGTTGCGTTATTCTTGAAACGGTACAGTTAGACTTTGCAATCCCATCAGTTGCCCGCAGAAGCTTTTATTGAAATTTTAACAGGGTAATTTCTTTTTTCTATGTTATTAAAAAGGGCAATAACTCATTCAAAATAAATGAAATAGTTAAACGTTGAGAATACGCACTGTAGTAGTTGGAAAACATTCTTCTTTAAAAGATTGACACAAATTGCATGCAAAATGTAATCGATGCAGCACACAGAAGCTTTTACATGTAATTTCAAACAAAGTTAAATAACTCCTCAAAATTTACATAATCGCAAAGCCTTGACAATACGCACTGTTGCTTTTGGAGATAATTATTATTAAAAAGTTTAACAAAAATCACATGCAAAATGTTGGAGTTACACAAAAGATTTTCTTTGCTTTCAATAAAGGGAAAGAACTCTTTTAACATAAAGCAATCTGAAACCTTGACAACAATCCTGTACCACTTGGAGGTAATTATTCCGTAAAATTTTGATGAAATTAACATGCAAAATGCATCAAGAAGCTTGTATATGTGCGTGTCAGCAAAGAGCAATCTTTCTTTAAAAACGAATGAATTTGCACAGCCTCGAATAAATGCGATGTTACAAGTACTTAGAAGATAACTATTATGTAACTATTCTGTAAAAGTCTGATGAAAATTGAATGTCATATTCATGAGGAGTTGTGCACAGAAGTTTTTATATGTAATTTTAAACAAAGGAAAATAACTTTTGAATAATAGCTTAAGCATAAATACAATGACATCATTCTGCTGAAGCAATTGTAGATAATTGTTCTTGTTGTGTATTTAGATAATGCCGCTACGCCAAGCCTACTTGTAAATGAAGCGTAGCAACGCTCCGCCCCATGTTCTCCATAACTGCATGTTGACCTCTGATCTGTGTTAGTTAGTTGTTAGGCATTGATCGCTTCTATCGTTGAATGACAATAAAGTAGCCACTGAAATTATATGCGTTTCACTTCGTTTGTTTACCCAAACACAACAAACTGGCGACGATGATAAAACTTTGTGGATTATCTTTCGAGAATTTTATCCGTTTAATAAGATTGTGCGTGAAATTCTGAATATAAACACAAAATGGCAACGGGCCTGATTGGGAACATTAACGCATATGACAGCAATGTCGAAACATGGACTTCCTACCAGGAACGACTTGAACAGTACTTTATGGTCAATGACATCGATAATGAACGAAAAGTGGCAGGACTTTTAACACTCCTCGGTGAAAATACGTACGGGTTGTTAAGGAACCTTACCGTACCTGCAAAGCCGTCCGAGAAATCGTATGAGGAACTTTGTCAGCTTTTACATACTCATTTGTGCCCGAAACCGTTAATAATCGCGCAACGATTCCGATTTCACAAGATGAAACAAGCAGTGGGCGAAAGTGTGAGTTGTTACGTAACTTCACTTCGGAAGTTGGCAGAATTCTGTGAGTTCGGATCGAACTTGAACGATTCTTTAAGGGACAGGTTCGTTTGTGGACTTAAAGATGCAGGGACACAGCGAAGATTGTTGTCAATCGCTGATTTGACACTGCAAAATGCCATAGAAATAGCGCTTGCCATGGAAGCTGCACATAAGGACGCCGCCGAGTTACAGTTATCGGCAGCCGCCGATGTGCCTGTCGATCGAGTTGGACATTCAACAAAACCCAAGAAATGGAAGCATCACAAACATGCCAAAGGGAGCAGCAAGTGCATCCATTGTGGGAAAAATAACCACCCCTCCGATAAATGCAGACTGAAAGATGCAGTTTGTCATCACTGTAAAGCAAAGGGACATATAAAGGCTATATGTAGGAAGCTTAAGTCTGTGCAGGGTATGGAGGAAAACGTTTCAGTGATCAACGCTGTGAACAAAGGAGACAACGGGAAATTCATCGTTAAGCCGAAGATTAACGATGTCGAGGTGATACAGGATCAGCAGTTACCCTCATATCAAACAAGGATTTCCGAAAACGATTCGGAAATATGAAGCTCGATCCTGCTTTTTCCATACTGAAGACATATTCAGGCGATGTCATAGAGCAACAAGGGACAGTTATGGTGCATGTCAGTTATAATGGACAATCGCGAACAATGCAACTTTGCGTCGTAAAAGGTGATGGGCCTGCACTGTTCGGAAGGGACTGGCTGAGTCACATCAAACTGGACTGGGACACACTTTTTAACGTGAACTCTGTGACAACGGAAGGCCTGAAGATACGTCTAAATTCTATACTTGACAAACATAAAGGCGTGTTTAGTGACGGTATAGGACAGGTGAAGGGCATTAAGGCAAGGCTCACCCTAAATGAAAATGCTCAGCCTAAATTCATAAAGGCTAGGCCGGTACCGTACTCTATTAAGCTAAAAATAGAAAAAGAACTGGATAATCTCGAGAGTCAAGGAATCATCTCGAAAGTGGACACCAGTGAATGGGCGACACCGATCGTTCCTGTCGTAAAAGGAAACGGTGATGTGAGAATATGCGGTGATTTTAAGGTTACCGTAAATCAATCAATCAAGGTTGATAGATATCCTCTCCCAAGAATCGAGGACATTTTCGCCAATCTGTCAAATGGGCGAAAAAACAACAAGCTTAATATACGACAAGCGTACCTACAACTAGAATGCGAGGACGAAACCAAGGAGTTGCTAACGATCAACACCAACCGAGGATTGTACCGTTACAACCGGATGCCATATGGGGTTTCTTCTGCTCCAGCTATATGGCAACGCACAATGGACCAAATTCTTCAAGGAATCCCTGGGGTGCAGTGCATGCTGGATGATATGGTGATTACTGGTGAAAGTGATAGTGTGCATTTGGATAACTTACAAAAGGTGTTGTGTAGGTTACAGCAATATGGAATTAAAGTAAATAAGGACAAGTGTGAGTTTTTCGTGCCAAGGATTACATTCTGTGGTCATGAAATTGACGAACAAGGTTAATGGAAGTGTCAGGATAAAGTAGAGGCGGTATTGAATACACCACCTCCATGTGATGTTACATCACTTAGGGCATATCTCGGGGTACTCAATTATTACCACCGTTTTCTGCCAGATCTCGCGACCGTAACAAAGCCCATGAACGCATTGCTCGAGAAAAATCGAACATTCGTCTGGTCAAAAGAATGCCAGAGCGCGTTCGAAAAGTCGAAAACACTTATCATTACGGAACCTGTTCTTACACACTACAACCCGGAACTTCCGGTTAGGCTCGCGGCGGATGCCTCACCGTTCGGTATTTCCGGTATATTGTCACAAGTTATGCCAGATGGCTCAGAAAAGCCGATCGCGTTCGCATCAAGGTCACTTACCAAAACTGAAATGAAATATGCTCAAATCGATAGGGAAGCATGGGCAATTTATTGGGCAGTACAAAAGTATTACCCATATCTCTATGGTAGAAAGTTCACATTGGTTACTGATTGCCAACCCCTCACTTTAATATTCAGCCCGAGAAAAGCATTCCGGCAACGACTGCCGCACGCGTTCAGAGATATGCTATATTTCTCTTTGGATTCGATTACGATATACAGTACAAAAGTACTAAAATGCATACTCATGTGGACGGATTGTCGCGTTTACCCGCGCCGTCAAAGGAAAAGGGTAAAGAAATTTCAGTTGAAGTTGTGTTCTACACTTCTCAGTTAAAACAAATTCCGGTCACGAGCGCGGAAATCAGCCGTGAAACTAGGCGGGAGCGCGTTATGTCACGTGTATTTAGGAAAGTACAACAAGGTTGGAATACCAATGATAATGACCCTCTTTTGAAAGGCTATTACGCGCGACGAAATGAATTGACGATGCTTAATGTGGGGCATTAGGGTGATAATTCCCATTAAGATGCGCGAACGTGTGCTTGATTTATTGCACATCAGCCATCCAGGTATCGTTAAAATGAAGGCACTAGCGCGTAGTTACGTCTGGTGGCCTGGCATTGACACTGACATCGAACACATGGTTAAAAGATGCGAACCGTGTCAGATGCAACAGAAATCGCCCGCGAAAGTTCAGTTACACCCGTGGGAATGGCCTACGTCAAGTTGGGAGCAAATACATGTAGATTTCATAGGTCCATTTCTTGGACGCATGTTCTTGGTTATCGTAGATGCTCATTCGAAATGGCCAGAAAGTCATCGAAATGAAATCGATAACTTCTGAAAGAACAATTGAAGAATTGCGTACAATATTCGCAAGATACGGCTTGCCCAAGCAATTAGTATCAGACAATGGTTGTCAATTTACATCTGAAGAATTTTCTCTGTTTATGAAGAGAAACGGGATATGTCATATAAGAACTGCGGTAGCAAAACCGTCCACAAATGGTCTTGTGGAAAGGATCAATGGCTCTTTCAAATCTGCAATGCGCGCTTTAATGCATGAAAACACCGATTTCAATTTGAAGATCAACTCTGTCTTGTTGGCATATCGTAATACGCCACATTGTACGACGGGAGAAACGCCTGCAAAACTGTTTTTCGGTCGGAATTTGCGCAGTAAACTTGATTTGATGATACCCGACTCACAGACACGAGTCACTAATGGTCAAATGCAATTGTCAATGGCTGACAATAGTAAAGTTCGCAAATTCGAATTAGGCCAACGTGTCTTAGCGCGAGATTTCAGACCTACTTCAAGGGAAAAATGGATTCCTGGGTCAATAGTTTCTCGATATGGTCCACTATTATACAAAGTAGATATCAGGAATAATATGACATGGGAACGCCATGTTGATCAGCTTCGCGCGTCGGAAAAGCAGAAGTATTCTGTTATAAATTTACCTGTTTTCACACCCTTAGAAACTACTTTAAATGCCGCGAACACAAATGTCAGTGAACTTCAGCCGGTACCGAATTCGATGGAAATAAATGAGTCCCGGGATAATCGTAGTAATGATACGGATTTACGATTGCCAGAAAGACGCTATCCATTACGCAATAGAAGACCCCCCGAACGCCTGCAGTACTAATGACACTGATGGTTTAATGTAAGGCCAATTACGTTGTATAGTGGCATACAGACATTAACTTTAATTGGCAGGAGAGAAAGACAGGTTATCGGTTGTTTTTACAACCTGTGTCGAATTAGGACGCTCACTAATTTTCTTAAATTGCATGCTATAATGAAGAAAAGGTCATGCTTAGTTTAGAGAGGTCATGAACTTGAAATGGAAAGGTTTTATTGATTTATTATTCTAATGGTTAGAATTGTGTTCATTGATATTTACATGTAAACGGATTTGTATGTATGTTCATTTTTATTAATATGTATGATCAATGAAATTAAAAGGGGAGAATTGTTGTGTATTGAGATAATGCCGCTACGCCACGCCTACTTGTAAATGAAGCGTAGCAACGCTCCGCCCCATGTTCTCCATAACTGCATGTTGACCTCTGATCTGTGTTAGTTAGTTGTTAGGCATTGATCGCTTCTATCGTTGAATGACAATAAAGTAGCCACTGAAATTATATGCGTTTCACTTCGTTTGTTTACCCAAACACAACAGTTCTGTATTATACCTTCAAGCTTTCCAAAAGAAAGTGTATGGCATCATTTGGTTTCTGTTTATGTTTTTTGGTAAGGTCTTCAAACGCATCTGTCCATGCATCATCATACAAAGCCCCAAACTTGTCAGACAACTTCATCTGCATGGCTCTGTTTGGATCACTGAGATCAGCTGTATCTGGGATTTTATCAGTAAGCATGTGCCCTGATTATTTGCTAAATCTGCAAGAATAGAACTTAATGTTGGGCTGTTGAGATTCAGCCTTTTTGATACAATATATTTCAATTAATTTGCTAATTTTCTAATTAAAAACTATTTCTGAACACATCTACTACTTGATTTTGAAAAATGTATGCCCCAATGCACCACATGCACAATTAAAAAGGAAGTTTCTAAACATGTTTCCATTTTTACATTTTCGTCGTAACAGCTCAATTTATTATTTAAATCTTAAGCTGAAACCATTGTTTAATTTTTAGTAGCAGTGACATTGACGTTGTTCACATCTAATAGATGATAAATCCCAGATATAGGTGATAAGGCATCTTTGTATCAAATTTATTTACAATTGTTCAACCTATTTTCAAAATTTTGAGCATCAAGAATTTCCCAATCTACAATTTCCTTCAATATTATTCACGCACCCCATATGCAACCCCATGATAGGTCTTCATAAAAGTATTTATGTACTCAGTTTCAATAAATAGCTAAATTTGTAAATAAGTTATTCAGTGGAAACCATGTATTAAGTAACGTTGACAGTGTTCCCGTTTACAACCATACATGAAGGTTTAATATCTAAGACTCTTGTTTTATAGCAAAAGCTTAATAAGTCATAAAGTGGAATCCAATTTGAATTTTTTTACAAGCGACCTTGAACATTAGGTCATAAATGTCCCATGCAATCCAAGCCCAGTCTAAAAATAAGATTTGTGTAAGATGTATATATATTTAGTTTCAATACAATGGCTAAGTTTTATCTAGAGTTAGTGAGAAGACTTTAATTTTCAATATGTACTGAACTGATTTTCACCTTAAAACCATCCATCCCAAATGCAATCACACACTATGCATTGATTCAAGGTATCTATGTATAAAGTTTCAATACACATATCTGTATAATATGTAGATAAAATATTATTTTTGACTGCATATTCAAAGATTATGGTTATTATCAAATTAGATACAATGATGTTTCATGTTAAATTTTAACTGGCAAATGGCCTTAAGTTTGGGCTCACAGATTGTCCTTGACACTATTTAACAAGTCAGTTCTGCAATAATATTTAGTCATCAGTTAAATTTATTTCAGAAAAACAGAAGAAATGTTACACGTTACTATAGATTCCTTTCTTAGTTCATCTACACATTAAGGTCAGTAAACCGTGAAATTTTAAGTGGGATGCATTCAGTATTTTATGATCGGTTTAATCATATGGATATTTTCTTTAGTGGAAAAACAAACATAGGGCAAATAATTTTGCCAAAAATCTTTTTAAATAGTTCTCTCTTTACACAATTAGTTTGTTTCTGTACGATCAACCGCACATTTAGGTCATTCAACTTTGAAAGTCTGAACAAGATCCACCAAGGAGTTCAAAAGGTTTAACCATGAGATTCATATCATAGAAAAACACACAAGCGGCTATAATAATGCCACAACATTTAGCAACCCGAATTCCTTTCTTTTTAATCATCTACTCATGAGGGTCATGTAAGTTTGAGCATAATTCGCCCAGCCTCTTAAGATAAGTTCAAAACACAAGCATTTGGATGAAGGTACATGCAGCAATGGAAAAGGGCATAATTAGAAACTCCCACTCCGTAGTCTTAAAATGTGGCCTCTAAGAGATTTAACAAGATAAAAGTTAACAATGCCAGACATAGGGTGACCACACTTTGCGATCAAGTGAGCTATAAACAATATCATGTTTAATAAGTTTTTATGCAATGGATGCTGCATTGTTTTTAGAAATTCACAATAAAATAATTATCCTTACAATTATAAATGACTGAACCCAAGGGCACTTTAATTGGGATTAGAAAAATCAGTATAAGTACTAAAACCATTATGAGTGGAATGCACATGAAGCATCCCTACACATGGAACTGCAGTGTAGTAAAATTAAAGTAGGCAAATTGTGTAGTCCTCAGTTGAACCCCCCATAGAGGTTAAATAAAAAAACATTTTTGGAATCTGTAAAATTGTTTCGTAAATTATTTCATGGCAATTTTTTTTTTCTGGATAAGCATCAACCAAAAGAGGGACTTCCCATTCTTTATTAAATGTAGGAGGAATTACTTTTGGTATGCCGATTAAAGGTTAAATATAATGCCTTAAGACATTAATGTCTTACTTAACAACTTTACTAGCTACGATGCCAATGTCAACACTGAGCTGAGTGGAATGGATTGCTTTTGCTTTCAAGTCAAGCTAACAAATATAATAATGTGTTATCATATATGCACACCTATAAAGATATATAACATATTTTACCTGCTTTTCAAATCATTATATTATTTGTAGAGGCTCTGCAAATCATTTCCCAGTGACATTATAGTTATATCTCTATCCTCAATGTCTTGTTGATACCTCTTCACAGCATTGTCTAGTGTAGAAATATGTTGAAGATGTTGATTTCTTGTTTCCAATTGATCTGCAAATGCTTTGTTTTTTTCCTGAAGTTGCATTTCCAATTCACTGCATCTCTTTTCAAAACTGCCCACCTGCTGTTTGAGGCTATTCATATTTTGTTCAAATGTCCTGTTGTTTTCTTCTTGCTTAGTTCTGTGAAAAAGCATACAATTATTGGCATGCATGCAACATATTTGACATATTTACAAATCGCGATGTATTAAATAGAATGATATCAAATTTTCAAATGAATTTATACTAAATTGTTTAAAAACATTGTTAAAGATGTCGTTAAAAAATAACTTGGCGCTGCTTAAAACATGAAAATCAGAGAAACTAATAAATGCTTGCCATTAATGCATTTTGTTACTGGAAAGAAAGAGAACACAGTGATGGGGAAACAATTAACATTTCGATAAAGGACATCATGTTTTCAATTATTATTATTTACTAATTTAACTCAATAAATTGTGATATCCCAAGCTATGTCTGTATGTCTCCTAACTACAAACACAATTTCAATTAAATATCTCAAGATCTTGATTTGACATAATTTTAAGTTTCCTTTAGAAAACAATATACATCAAGTCACCAATCACACACAAATCAAGGATTGGATGTAAACTATTGTTTCTGTTAAATATTTCTTTATGAGATGCAAATGTTTCACGCTGAATTCGCGATAAGGTGGAGAAAGAAGTTTCCTTTGAATTTTAATAACATTGTTTAATTTTTAGATTTAATTGTTGAATACAATGTAAAAAAGATTTTATTCTATACGTAAAACAATGTTCTGAGCTTATTAAACACTAAACAAAAACCGAAACAACTTATTTATGAGTTATGAGGAATTAATTAATGCAAAATAATGTAATATAATACTTCAAAGTCATGGGGTAGTATTGCAAATTTTGAAATTCCATCGTATTATGTAAAACCAGCCAAAGTATTTGAAAATTCTATCCATTTTTAACAAAGCAATTTTCTGGACAAGATTTTAAGGTCATTTCCTATCATTTATGCTATATTGTGACCTTGAAATTGGCCCGAAGACAATATTTAAGTGTGCACACTACTTCGAATCATTCTGCTTATGAATTCTACTAAGTTATTGAAAAATCAATGTGTACAAAACAAAGTTATTATTTATACCACTAAGCACGTAATACATTTCCTTGTATCAAACTCAACTTAGATATTATTGGGCAAAATGTTCTGAATAAATTTCATGAAGATTGTGCAATAAATATGGCCTCAAGAGAGATAGAGATTTTTATTAAAGTGTACCTTATTAAATATTTCTTTCCTTGATCAAGTTTGGAACTACGGAGACATATTATTTTGAGAATTGTTCTGACACAAGTTCTATGAAGATGGGGGAGACATGTGGTCATTAGAATGTTCACAAGCTTTTCTTTACTATGACCTATATACATAGATATTGTCCTGTTTATGACCCAGTTTCAAGCTTGACTTTCATATAATTGGGATAAATGTTCTAGCAAAGTTTCTAAGCGATTTGGTGATAAGTATATCCTACAGCATGTTGACAATCTTTTTTTTTTATCTTACGTAGTTTTGACCCCATATGATCCAGTTTCAAACGTTCCAGAGGTATCATTTGGACAAACTTTCTTACTGTGTTTCCTATTATAGGCCAATAAATGCAGTCTCAAGAGAGTTCACAAGGCAAATGTTGACAACGCATGAAAGAAAATCCGCGACCAACCGCGCATGTGCTCTGGTGAGCTTAACATACACATAGTCCGTTAATGCAACAGAATTTCAGCAATATTTCCTACACAAATCTACAGTTTATTGTGTACAAACAGGCTAAGGGTTAAAGTGCTTCCAAACTGATGGAAACACAACTTCAAACGCATCTGTCCATGCCTCATAATACAAAGCTCCAAACTTGTATATAAATGTATCAATAATTAGAAAAACATTCTGATATATGGTGTTACTGTCATGACATACATCCCGATATATCCGAGCCTCAACCTTTATGCAATATGTCGTGGTAAATAAAAATAATACCTAACACGTTGTATTCTGAACAATTAATCTCTTAAACAGTCCTGGTAACAAGAAACCTGATACGTACGTGCAACGGGAGAAGTAAGTATATCCTTTTAGCAATGATTTGATTTTACAACATACTTTTTGTTTGTAGTGGTTAATTGATGATAATTGGAAGTATTACTGCTGTTTGTTATAAAGCTTCGGTTTAATAAAATGTGTTTGGTTTATTTATGTATATTTAAATAGGTGTTATGAAATTATTTTGGTAAGTTTTGAATTTGATAGTAAAATAGATTCGGATCATTGTGGCAATTAAAAATTGCTTGTTGTTGTTTGAGCCCATCATGTTGTTTGTTTTTTGTGTCCATTTTTATACAATAAATCCATTATTTATCAGATTTATATAAATTGTGATATCGATCTTAGCAATGCATGTCTGTAATGGTAAATTACGTTATGTTAGTGAAATGAAACTCATAAAAGAGGGTCCGCAAGGGCCCACCTTAGGTCACACACCTGTGATCTATGTTTTAACTCTTCTTGACCCAGATTTTACCATGACTTTTTATTATAAGAATAAACAGTCTGACTAAGTTTCATAGAGCCACAGTTATAAATGTGGCCTCAAGAATGATAACAATGAAATTCTAAGATATGACCTGGTGACCTAATTTTTTGGCACGTGACCCTGATCTTAGATATTGTCAAGAAAATCATTCTGAGTGACTTTCATCAAAATGTATTCATAAATCGGGCCCCTACAAATGTTTTTCTAAAATATTATCTGGTGGCATTGTTTCTAAACACAGATGACCCAGATTTTAAATTGGTCATAATAGTTTCCCGATAAACATTCTGAACAAGTTTCATTAAGATTGAGTAATAAATTTGGCATCAGTTTTTAATCGATCTAGTGGTCGGACGATTGTGACCCAGATTCGAACTTGGCCTTTACATTTTCCAGTTAAACATTATGACCAAGTTTCGTTAAGTGTGAGTCAGAAAATGTTGGCCTCGAAAGTGGTAACAATTTGTTGTTAAGATTTCACCTAGTTATGTAGTTTTTAACACCCGTTGGTCAGATGTTTACTCAGTGAAGATATGTCATGCTTAATATTCTGAACAAGTTTTGTTATAATTTGATGAAACATGTGGTCTTTAGAGCGGTAAAGAGCTAAACGTTTACGACGGACAACAAACGCCGGCCATATATAGACGACACTAATTTACCATGAGGAATATGTGCTTATAATGATTAAAAAACAATGGATTACAAATTAAGACATTATAAGGAATAGATTCGTCTTATGAACATGCATTTCCTGTAAATGTACAATATGTTCGTATATTTTTTTACTCAGTAAATGATGCATAGAAATTCAACACGAGGTCAACGACGGCGCTCTTTCGCTCACGTGTTTAATGGGATGTGGCGAGTTTCGAACTCAGGTATATAATCTAAACTGATCTCCACAATCTTTCAAAAGTACAACAATCCGATGTGACAAACCAAATATTAATAAGATTTTAAACATTTCACGGCAAGGCTTGAAAGACGAATAAAACAATAAAGTATTTACGATACACGTTTACATAAATCCTCACGTGTCTGGCCTCTTTTGGGAAACCATGGTAACAATTGATGTTGAGGACCAATAAATTATGTTACAAACAAAACCGCTCTTACTTGCGGTTCCAGAGAAGAACCTCTAAACAAAGTAACACATTAAGTATTAACCTCTGTGTATTGCAGTGTCATGAATTGGTTTTAAATTTCCTCATTAAAAAATTATTTTAAGCTACTTTGACCTGCAAATGCAGAGAAAATAATGATTTTAACAAAGTTTAAGAGTTGGCCACCCAAGAATCATTATTTTAAAGTTTCGCCCAACGGTTTAGAAGGAGTTTACGCTTGAAGTTAATTGTTGACGACCAACTACTGAAGACGCCATAAGACAAAAGGTAACCTACCATAATATCTCACCATGAGCGTGCTCAAGCAAGCTAAAAGGAATTAGCTACAGTGAAAACATTGATTTGAAAATAACAAGAACAGTAATAATTTGGGTTTTGAAATGAATTCACTTCGTCAATGGAATGTTCATTAAATATATACATCCTGAAACCTGACTTTTACTTTTAAAACCACAGCTAGAGTATTACATGTTTTAAAATCTACAGATATACCGTTTAATCGGCTTAGTTTCGCTTCAAGCCATTGTTTTTGTTTTGAAGCTGAACAATTTGTGTATTTATGTGTAAGCAACAGATAATAATTATGAAAATGCCATTATGCAAACAGTTTTAATAATTTAAGATGTAATAAATCATATATAATATTTAATTCAGTTAAGTTTAATATTGCGATGTTGACTTAATATCCTTATAAAAAGATGTTTTTTCTGACAACAGACTGACAACTTATTGATGAAACCTTGGCTTTTGACTGGTCACATATATGTCTATGTAACAAAATAGAACTGGTAAGACGCTGAATTGAAATGCTTAGTCAATAAACTGCCAACAAACTATGGTATTTCCAAACTGTTTTAATAGCTTTAAAAAACATTGGATGCACACTTGAAAAAATAACGCGAAAGTTGCTACTGGCTGAAGAAACGTAAACGTCAAGCGGAAAATTCACTGGCACTGTATTTTGTTATAAAAATATACCTGACAACACATATCATCATCATCATCATCATCAAATCAAAATCTTTATCATCATTATCATCTAAATGAAAATATAAAATATCTTATTTATGCAACAGCAATTTCAACCATCATACCTTTCAACTTTCATTTTTAAACCTTTTAGCAGTGTATCCATGCACTGAAGAATGCTGCTATAGAATAGTCGTACTCATATTATCACAAACGAAACAGTAGACCGAATAAAAGCATAGCTTGTTCAAGAAAACAAGTTTAAGAAGTTTTATATATGTCGTACTTAGTTGTACATGTATATGGTTTTAAGTAAAGTTGAAATAGCTGTACAGCGCTACGGGTACTGAGGAATGAGAAGCAAGCCAAAGTATGTAAAAAAGCAGCATGAAAACTAACGATTTACATGGCTAATTGCAATCTATAACTGGTTCATGCGAATAAGAATCGATGCTGTATCTTCAAAACATGCTATATAAACAATAATCGGTAAATTAAAAAAGAAACAAGAGGTATCTCGCATACAAATCACGACTCTGATAATCGTAAAGCGGTGGACAGTGGGCTCCATAAATGGTTGCAGTAAAGATTAATGTGTATAAGACACTTGCGAAATGGACTTTTTGCTTCTGGCTTCTGTTGCTTAATAGCAATAGAGTTTAAGTTTTATTTAAAAGTCAGGTTTCCCAATTAGATGTCATCCAACTATTTGGTTATGAGCACGTGACACAGTTTTGCGCCCATCCAAGACAAAGAGCGATAATACTAGCTCAAAATGATCAGATAACGCGAGTTTAATCCGTTAGTACCAAGAGTTGACATTCATTAACCACGAAATATAATTTTCTGAAAAGTAATTTGAAATAAGATCATCAAATATGAAGACTCTTACTAACATTCATGACTGTTTTTCAAATCGTTAAGCAATTTGTTTAAATTTCCCCATCAGGCCTCAAAAAGCAAAATTGTATTATATCCTTTTAATAAATTATTGATACTTCTTTACTGCATGGTCTTAAAGCACACACACTTACTTTATTTAATATTGTATGTTCATGTTATTGTGTAGCCTTGAGATATTAATAATTCCTTACTTAAAGGTAAAGATATACATTCACATCAAACAGTAAAACGTCAATAGAGACGTGTTCGAGGAAACAAACTTAACTGAATGCTTAGCACGAAAATTAGTCATAAAATTGTGCACGCCTTATATTCGCAGTACATATTTTATATTTAAGAATATCTATATTCAGTTTCGTTAATAAAGGTGTGAGTTATGCTATGAGTATTTATTTACGAACTGACAGTACAACGTGTTGACAATGCTTTGAAATTCAAACTGCCAAACATAGTTCAATTCATATAAAGTAAATAAAAGTGCAAAATGTGTAAACATGGTGCAAGATCAACATTTTTTTTTCGGGGGGGGGGGGGGGGGGGGGAGTGTTTAAACACGGACTAGACAGAATGTAAACACACTTTAAGAACTTTATTTTTGAAAATATTTCAAGTTATTAAAATACATTTGCAAAAAAATCGCAAATGCATAAAAGACAGTTTTTCTTTCAGTTTATGCAAGATATCTTAAGATTTAAGAATATATCCATTAATAAGTCTGACATCGGTGCCAACATTTCACGATGCGTGCTGCATATATGTGTAGATTAGGCTGTTCACATCGCGTTTTTGGCCAAAACTATAGGCTTCTTAAATAAAATGATTCTGATGTATTTCAAATTGCCATAAGCAGCCTTAAAAACTGTTTTTCATGCACCAGTTGAAATTCTTAAGAATTTTTTAAAAAGTTATTTGAAGAAAGCACCACTTAACGGTGTGTTTACATCTATTAAAGTTCAATGGAGAACCCCACAAAGTCACGTGATCCTGCACCCGGTATATATTTTATTTACAACTTCCTTTTGTTAAAGTTAACGTTTTAGTATTTTCAGTTCACAGATTTATTGTGTTAGATCATATATAGTTTTCAGTTTGACTTCTGCTAAATTTTGAAATTCCGGTTTTTATCTGTAGATTAGTCATTAAAAAGACAAGAGATAATAATTCAAGAGATGAACACCAATTCATCACGGGAAAATATTAATAAGCCAATCAAAGACCGTGTGAAATACTTTATTCTGCATACGTGTTTGAAGCCGTGCTCACGAATCTCTTAATAAGCAAATTATAGTTTCCTTCAATTTGATTCGACTGTATGTACAGTTTAGTAATTTTCTTATACATGATCAAGCAAACAAATTAACTTTGTCAAGTATGGATAATGAGCTTTATTATGGAAACATACGAATATATTGTCTGAAAGATAAAGTAGCATATGCATGTCTGCTTATAATATTAAGACATAGTGTGAACAATGCATTATCCAACAACTGAATATTACTGTATTATGGTCTACAAAATACAGCAAACAATACTTACCCAGTCACAGGTATAATCACTTGCTGCAATAAATACAATAATTTTAAAATGATTTAACGATAAAACAAAACTGCAGATGTCTGACTACAATAATATGGCATGTATAAATTTATTGAGAAATGGCTTTAATTTATCATACAACTAAAATCTTTAAATTGTTTACATAAAATAAACAATGTTATATAATATCATCATGTATTTTATGCATATGATGTTACGGTCAATGTGCGGTTCATGTGTCCAAGATTTATGAACAACCAACCTCAGACACTTTCTTGAAGAAGTTGTTAAGGTGTTCTTGTGCCTTTTTGGCCTCGTTCATCGCCTCTTCTGAAACCGCCACGTGACTAAGTTGTCTTCGTCTTCCTGGGACCTGGTCTGCCATTTTCTGAAAAAATTAACGTGTTCACTGATTGAAAAAAAATTCAACACTAAATACATGGCTACGAAAAATGTATAAATCATCGTTTCGTTCTGTGTGTGTGTTTTTTTTATAATCATCAATGGAAAGGGTTAAAATATTTAAAAAAACGTGTTTAATGATTGTTATTGAAACTTTTGATAACGCGTATGTAGCTATAATGACTTGTAAAATACACTATTAAGATTTTAAATCTGAATGGAAATGAAGAAACGCGTTAGAGTTTACTTCTCTCAAAGGACCCGGTTTGAATCCCGATGAAAGCAACATATTATAAATTCTTGTTCCAGGAATCATAATTTATTTAGCTTTTCTATAATAGTATAGTTTTGTTTTATAAACACATTTCATGGCTTTAAACAAAATACGGCTATTTGTGAACATGTCTCTTTTAGTATTTACAAACAATCTTGACTTCAAACTAAATCTAACGAATTTCGTTGACGATATTTGTCAAGTGATGTTAAAATGAATGATCTATAAAAAAGGTATTGCTTAATTCTCAAGGATGTTTACTGGCGTAAGATATCGGCAGATTTGAAGGATGACATCTTAAGGGCACGCAAATACGAAAATAAGGTCATTTGTTGTTCTTTCGTGTTCGCGAATTCAAAGATCGTCAAAATTAGAACATGCCAATACATACAATTTTTTATCCTGACTCATACATCAGTCGTTCCGGTGTGTTTGCGGGTTCCCGGCATTGATAACCGCTGGAACACCATGACGATATTCCAGAAATCAGCCACCATGCCAAGACAATCGAATTTTGATGCTTGCCAGCACTTACTGATGCGGTATCATAATATATTCAGTAAGGAGGGAAGGCGGTGTCAATTGTTCCGATAGTTTTTTTTAAATAATAATCATATTATTATTTATAATAATTGAACATCTATTCAAGGATTGTTATAATGTGGATTAACGGTTATGAATATTTCATGCGTTCTGCATGCGACCATAGCTTATGGCTATCGCGTGCGCACGCAATAGCTATCGCAATGTAAAAGCTATCGTTTGAGTACGTAGTAGTTACTGCGTTCGCACGTCATAGTTATGATAGCGCAAGTAAATTATTTCTCATGCCACCTTTATGCCACCGTATACTGGTATATAGAGCTTATTGATACATGTTTATCTAGACGCTACTTCCGATTTAGATTATTACTGTGAGCGTTTGTGGAATCAAAACTACGAATAGTGCTCCCAAATCAAACTTTGAAATTACTGGTACTTAGTTTAAAAAATGCCTTTATATTATCGAATAAATGACAGGCCGTGTCTATAATGTAAATATTTCTACCCCTAAATATGCGTACAAAAGAACACGAGGAAGAATCTCTTACTCGCAATCCGAGTTTTACAGATGATAATCCATAGCAGTCCCGATAGTATAATGGTTTAACTGATCCAAACAGACACCTTCTGAGATATGAGAAAATAAAGCAATTATACATACATGATTTATTATATCAAAATTCGTTTAAATCAAATATCCAGTCAATTTTCCAGGACGGGCTAATATCTGCGTGTAAAAGTATATAATAAACAGTAAGCTAACGCTTTATAAATTAATGCTTTAAGATCATAAATGCCCATAACTGATAAGAGTTATCCTATATTCGGTATTATTGTGTTGTGTGTGTACATATGCTTCCGGTCAGGCTTTTATATGTATGAATATGTAGACCACAACATGGCTTTCCTAAATGGATGATTTTGTTTATTGTTGTAACATTATATAACTGAAGAGCATAAACCCACACATAAACAGACATATTCTATTACATATAAGAATCTACCCGATTAGCGGATGCGTGATTCCGGATATCGTATGATTTCAGATATTGCCCTATATTTTAACCAGAGAAAAACACGTTGTTTAAGGCTATGATATACATTAGCTCCAGGCCCGTAGCCAGGGTTATGAAAAGGGGGGTGCGAATTTTTGCCATCGACGATTGTTATTGAGCAACGAAGTGGCGAAGGGGGTATGTGCGGGAGGGGATGTCCCCCTCCTGCAATCGGGGGCTTTGAAGGTCCTCCCCCTAGAAATATTTGAAAATGAAACGTAAACTACTGCATTCTGGTATATATACATCATTTTGTACGGTGTTTAACCCGACACCAGTATGCGCGCACACACTTTGTTTACGTATGTAACAACAAATTAATAGAACGTTAAATCAAACAATAAGAACTGTATACAATATCATTATTTATTGGAATCTTGGAATCTTGATAACATTGGTGTGTTTCACTATTCCAACATTCTACCATTCATAAATCGAGCACATTAAATGGAAATATTTGACTTTTTTTCAAAACAATTGTTTGTCTGCTACTATGAATAGTACCAGAGGGTTAGCATTGCTCTAAACACTGATTAACAAAACTGGGTCTTCTCTAATCTGCATCAATACTAAAAAGAAATCAAAATGGTATTACTGGTAACTTTATTTTTTTTTTAAACTATTTTTAACAAATAAGTTATCGTTTTCTAAACAAATTTCAGAAAAATATAACACTTAAGGCTTCATTAAGACCCTATAACCACAAACTACTGGCCCTATGGTCTCAACGTCCTTAACAATGTATACCAGGACTTCGAAGAAAAAGATGTACTTATTTTCCCATTATATGCTCAAGATCACAGTTGATGAACATTGAACGTTAACGTCCACCTGATCATATGTTATAACGTTTTTAATTCATTATAACAACTGTTTTCAGAGTAGGACATTCTAAGTGTCAAGTTTGACATAATGAAAACATTGTGGAAAGTTATGTATGTGGAGCAGAACAGAATGCCATTAAGTGTTGGTAAACTACAAAAAAAGCTACATTGCTTTGTAGAAATGATTTGTTCTCTTGTCACTCAACAACAAAATTAGCCTGTCTTGAGCATAGCTGATATTTTTGTTGCTGGATAACCATTTAGGGAATCCGAAAATGGTTGTACGGGGATATAACAAAAAGACAACGCAGTCTGTCGAAAATGCTGTGCACAATGTGTAATTGTTTTAAGTCGTGGCTTCATCATTTTGTTATGATATCTATTAAAGTTATGGCTTTAACAGACATTAATAACCATGACAAAAGTTACAAAACAATCATTTAGTATCAAATATCTATAAATAAGCAATACAATAAAATTTGTACGGATTAGAGTGACAGGTTAATAATTATGCATTATACAGAAACAAATATCCATTTATAACAAAGATTCCAATTCCATTTTGCGGGGACAGGCTTCCTAGATCTTCTCAAATTTTGCTGTCAAAACTTATGTTGATTTCAACAATTCTACGGTTAAAAATTGTAAATAAAAATCACGCGCTATCTTGGGAATGACTTAATCGAGAAATTACTTATATGGTGATCTTTCGGTTGCATATTGAATACATTATTTTAACGCTGAAATACGAAGTCTCACTGGGTTCCTGGAAAAATAGATAACCGTTTTGCGCCAAATAAAGTTGGTTGCAACTTATAGAACATTTTTTTACTCGTCAAAAAAGATTGGGTGCGAACGCACCCAACGCACCCCCCTGGCTACGGGTATGAGCTCGTTCTTTTGGCTCTGTTTACTACGGAATCCGGATTGTGCCATCTATAATCTCGCACTTCTTTCATCAAGGGCGACACTAGACACACGAAGCGATACTTGATCTTTTTCTTGACAGTCGCGGCGACGCACGATATATTTAACACGATATATCGCCTTTATTGCTACCTACACAAGGGCGATATATCGTGTTAAATATATCGTGCGTCGCTGCGACTGTCAAGAAAAAGATCAAGTATCGCCGCGACTGTCAAGAAAAATATCAAGTATTGCCGCGACTGTCAAGAAAAAGATCAAGTATCGCTTCATGTGTCTAGTGTCGCCCTTGATGAAAGAAATGCGAAATTATAGATGGCACTATCCGGATTCCGTAGTTTACGGTGTTCAGATATGGGAGGCGGAAAACTACCACGGGCGAGGCATGGTCAGGGGTGATAACCCCCAAAAAGGGTTAGGGTAAGGGTTAGGGTTAGGGGTCGGGTTAGGGTTGGGTTTAGGCTTACCCAAACCCAACCCGACCCCTAACACTAACCCTGACCCTTACCCTAACCCTCTAAACCCCCCCCCCCCCCCCTTGCGCAATACCATACCATGCCTCGCCCGTTGTAGTTTTCCGCCTCCCGAGTTAATTAAGCGCAAATATTCGAAACGTGAGAGAGAAACATTCTATAAATAAGGTATGCTATTCAATCCCGCATGTTTACACCTAGTCATAAGTTAACGATGTGAGTAATAATTTGTGTTGGGTGTTCAATTATTGATTAAACTCTATACACATTGATCAGAAGGAGCGAATACGTTATCGTACGATTTCCTGAAATCGATACTCGCGTGGCCCCTTATTTTGTCTCATTTTGTTTACATTTAGAACGCGTCTTCGTGATGACGTCGCACGCTTGCGCCCCGAATAAATAAAGGCACGACCAAAATAAGGAAAAGACACACACATATATTTGCATTTCAAAATCTTATTTAAACTGAAATAATCTAAATGTATCCCTATTCCATACACTTTTCGGTCCTCTTCATTAAACTTCTACATTAATTACAAAGTTAGGCAGTCGACTGCGCTGTCATGTATTTGATTTATTTTAAAGAAAATGCTTGTTTTCCAAATTCTCAGAAAATGTTGTATCAGACATTCTAGCATAAACGCCATAAGAACTGTGCACGCACACCGCGAAAAAAGGTGACATGACAATATACCCCGTTCCGAGTAGATGTTAATTTTTTCAAATCTTAAGATAGTAACATATATCAGAGGGGGTAATCACGTGACACACAAGATGGCGACGTCCTACCGAGGCAGGTATTTTTCGTCATTTTATACCCTTTATTACTTGTATTATTGTTTTTATTCCGCTCACTTTCCAGCCATATTTGGAAGAAAGTTACTGGCTTCTATTTTATAGTAATATTCGCTCTATATCTCGACTTTACTCGGTGCGAAATTTCTTAGCGGGATGACCTAGTTAGGACTCCACTAAGAAAATTTGCGGGGAGTAAAGTCGAGATATAAAGCGAATTAAAATACAATATAAACGCTAACCACTTTTTTACCGAAAGGGCTGGAGAGTGAGCGTCATTTAAAAAATAAACAGAAGTAATAAAGGGTATAAAACGGCGAAAAATAACTGTCTCTGTATGGACGTCGCCATCTTGGCAATCACGTGATTACCCTCTCTGATATATACCAAATTAAAAAAAATGCGAATATGCCTATTTGTGTTTTTTGACTTGGATACTGATGACGAAAAGACCAAACAACCGATATTGAGGGTTATCCTAACGGCCCGATGTTATTTTCGATTTTAAATATGGAACATAAAACAATACATAACACACGGTTTAAACCAAATTTTTAAAGGAAATCATGATATATCTAGCCTTAGTATTTAGAAAGTGGGTATACATATTTACGATTTATAAATCCCATTATATTGAATTTGTTTATTGTTTGAAGAATGGACGGAGAGTTAAAGATGACAACATATTTTATGGTATTGATCTTGAGAGTCCATTATGTTCAGTCGAATAGTGCGGGTTACCATAAGGCATTTGTATCAACAACATTCATAGGAGCCCCAGCCTGAGTTATGATTAAATTCGCGGGGATTTATATCTTTGTTCAAGACAAAGTCCAAATACTAGGGGGGGAGGGGGGCATGCTTATACGGGGAGCTTACCACGTTTAAGTAAGGTTAGTTGGAACTTAATTCCAAGATGGCGTAGTTTTTGTGCTTTTCGTGAAGGCGTAGCGGATATTTCGCCCGGTAGGCCACTTCGTATTTATATTTATATTAAATGAAAACGCCATTTCGGCTCTACGGTGTGTGTGCTTCCCTCGGTTTTTTGTTTTAAGATTGTAGACGTCGGGATAAAATTTATTGAAGGAAACCGTCAACAAATCTGTTGTCTACTTACGTGACGTTCGGATGTACACATATCATTTTCTTTGATAATACACACTATTTACGCACTTTTACAGTAAAATTTATCTAAAGTCACGATTTGATAAT
Organism: Dreissena polymorpha; assembly: GCF_020536995.1. Classification (NCBI taxonomy): domain Eukaryota; kingdom Metazoa; phylum Mollusca; class Bivalvia; order Myida; family Dreissenidae; genus Dreissena; species Dreissena polymorpha. The sequence continues at coordinate 14,323,248 of NC_068358.1, read as the reverse complement.
TGCCCGCGATTTTATAAAATATTTAGTTTTGTGGTGTTTTCGCTTATCTCTAGGAAACAAAAGTAAATTTCGTAAATAACATAATTCATTTGCCCGCGATATAGTTTGGCAGTCGAAAATTTTAGAACAGGCGTTATTTTCACATAATCAAAAACATTCACCGTAAGTGAAATTAAAATTCATTATGCACAATACAACCGGACGCAACCACCTTTTCTCACTGCAATGACGTAAGGCATATTAACAACCCATTAATAAAGTTTTCTATTGTCTATAGATATTTGAGTGAGCTGTCAACACTTCAAAACAAAGTACACATTAAATTTAGCCCTCCGAGCATGGCAGAAGCAGCAACACAGATACAATAATGGTGATGACATGTATGCATTGAATATAGTAATCTTTGCAATTAGTTTTTTGTTAAATATACATATATGTCGCGTCAAACTTGCCTGAATAACATTTATGAAGTTTGTCATAATTCCCGGATGAATTTACGAAATAGTTTTGATCTGGGAAAATATTAGAATTTATCTTGTTAACAATTGTTAAATAGGCTTTTTTTTGGATTTTAAAATGGAAGATGGGATTAAACACTGAATGCTGGGATTCAATCGTTCAATTCTTTCATTGAGAATAAAATAAACCCATTTAAGTGTGATTGATTTTGCGATCAAAAGCAAATGAAAATATTAAAGGAGAATTTCTTTTCTAAAGTATTCTCAAGGAATAACACGCCACACTTCAGGTGTTCAACCTTTGCTTGGCAACATCTTTTATGTTTACTATTTGGATATAAACTTGATAACATCCGTAACAAATGTGTTACATATTATAGTCATACGTTATATATTATAGACATATCATTTCATTAAATGAACTTCGTGCTTGAACAATTTAAAGATCGTATTTATATTTGCGCTTCATATATTGAATTCATAAAGCTCCATTTAAATAAAGGTCATACAATGCATACTTCAATTTTCTGACGGTCTCACTCTTTGTTATTCATATATTTATTTGGTAGTCAATCTTAGGTTGAAGCTATAATACAGACATATGGTTTCAACATAATGTGGTAAAATGTTATGTTTTTTAATATTATTTTGCAGTTCATCTTCAACTTCTGTCGACTGTCACGTTCGGTCGTTTTTTGTCAACGTCAAATACTATCTTTAGCGTTAGCCGTAATATGTCAGTTTGGATTCTGAAAAAGGAGTAAAAATGTATTTAACATAAAATGTATGTAAAATGCGGTAAATTAAAAATAATTTAAAAAGTTCAGAACGTGCATACTTGAACATAACACTGTGATGTATTCAACTACCTTAATAACACTTATTAAAGACATTATTTAAAATTCATTTATTTTTGCTTTTTCAAATTCATTTTTTGGCTTCTTCAAACTGGTGTTCGTTTCAGTGCGCATTTTTTTGTTAACATCAAATACTATCTTTAACGTTAGCCGTAAAATGTCAGTTTACATTCTGAAAAAGGAGTAAAAATGTATTTAACATAAAATGTATGTAAAATGCGGTAAACAAATCAGAAATAATTAAAACTGTTAACAAAAGTGCATACTGAAACATCAACCAAATAAGTAAATAAAAGTCAAAATTTTATATATTGTATATTTATCAAATCATAACGGCTATACAAAACACTCAAACCATAGAACCAGTCAGAAAAAACTATCAAGACAATTAACATGCATATACATTCTATTCAAGCTAGACTGACATGAATGCTTTCGTTTCTTGCCATGTGCATAACAAATCATATTGTAATCATACTCCAAAATACCTCATTGGAACAGCGGACTTGTCCATTACATGCGAGAGGTTACAGATACAGAAGAATGCTTTAAAAAACAAATCATGATTTCATTAACATTACAACCACCAAGAGGCAAAAACATGGACTTGAAATGGACAATGCAATGTGAATTTTAAGATTGAACTTCTAAAACGAGAGACCTTAAACCTATATCCGTAGAAATGTTTCCTGCAGGTTCATCAAATTGACAAATAATTAAAAAGCATGCCATGTGTGACCAACATTTGATTCCAACTAAACAAATAAGTGATGTAATATACCTTTAGATTACGTCCTGTATACACTTACTTTGCCGTAGGCACTATTTCCAGTTTACAGAAGAATTTACATTTGCAGGTAAACTTCATATATGTTAAGCCAAATGATGTCTTTGTTTTACCAAATAAAGTGAAAAAGCTGCAAAACAGTTTTGTGCAGCAGTAAGTCATTTAACAGGAGCTGTCTAAAGACTATTTCTCCGCTTTGAAAGTACATTGTGTTCTGTAAGTGACCTGATATTTGACCACAAAAACATATTTGAAGAGGAATAGCTGACATAGTTATATATTATATATACATTTATAAATAGTGATCATACAAAAAATAAGATTGTCAAATTATTACCAATTTATTAAGTTGCATTTAATTAAGTCTAAGAGCAATGTATGCTTGGAAGCTAAAATCACAAAATGATACAGTTCAATACCTTAATCCAAGCTACAGTTATTGATTATAATTTTATTTATCACTTTTCATATTGCATTTGACCCAACTGGTCCCAAATGAATCCCACTCCAGGTCTGCATGTCTAAGTCCAACAAACATAATTAAAGCAAAAACCCTCAATCCAAATTAAAGTAAAGAGACAGAAACACGTGTTTCAATTTTAAGAAGCAAACCATTTACCATCCACACACAATAACGTCACAATATCTCAATCATAATTGAAAACAAAAACTGTCGATTAAACAATTGATTGTGACTGTTAAGTATCAGTCTTGAGTGTTACACTTCAACTGGTCATCAGGTAAACTATATGCAGAAAACTTAATGTAATAACAAGTAGAACATTATGATGTTGAGTAAGTGTATCATTAAGTAATGGAAACTTTAATAACCCAATGATTCCCATAAGTCAAATTTATGACAAACAAGTAAAGAATAATAGACCATGAATATCATTCAAATGCCATTCTTATGAGCTATGAAACAAGAACTTAATATACAGGTTTAGCTTCTCATTAAACAATAAACAAGCGTCATAATAACAATCACATAATTGACATCATTATTTGATATAGTCAGTATTACATACAAACACATACATTTAAAAAAAATGTCTAAAAATATTTTTTGTTAAATAATCGAATACATTGAAATCATGAAATGACATAAAATTAAATAAGAATAGATAACAAATTTGGAAATGATCACCCATGCATCAACCATAGTCTTATCAAAAGTAAAATGAACATGCTTCCAACATGTACATGCAAAACATGTTTGTTTTTCTGCAGAGCTGTTGCAAATTGCTATTGAACCATGACCTTGATCTTTTAAGGACACATTTTGTAATTTATGTGTCTGGTCTTGGGGAATAAATGTCCAACATATTCCATTTTGTCATTACACAACAAGTTATGAAGCAGTAATTAAAATTGAACTGACATTCAAACCTTCAAAAACGAATAATAGCAATTGCATCAACATAATTTAAATTCACTTATTTTGTGTTGCTTTAAACATCAAGGATAAAACATACATGTACCAACATTACAATCAATACTGAAAAGCTTATTAGTACAAAAGCTTGGTAAATAAATAAATGATGTTATATTAAAGGAAGCTGCACGTCAGTGATGCTTTCCTGATAATTGATGAAGTTACATTCTCAAAAAAGGTTTCCACAGTCATACAAGTACAAAACTTAAGTCCTTTTACATTTCGGGAAAGATAAATATATTTAACTATAGTTCATATACCTTCAAATACAAACATGATTCTGAACAAATCAATAAACTGGATCATGTTTATTTTTACAAACAATGCATATACCAGTGATCAAATAAAGCTATATAACAATTATTTTTTAGGAGGCCTTCCTACTTTTCTCTCAGTTGAAACAGTTCCCTTAGAAAGCATCCCGCCCCCTTCTTCAGCGTTGTACAGTGGTGGCCAGACCAGAAACTCCACTGTTTCTCCCGATTCGGAGTATGCAGTATGTCGATTTGGGTCAAATTTGTCGCCTTTTTTAATATTGAAATCTATATAGAGGGGAGGTTCAGCTAACGCCATTAGCCAACAAACATCAACACATCCTTCGAGGTATTTCAAGCAATCATCACTCAACTTCTGTTTTTTCTTCATTTTCATTATGAAACACTGCAAAGCACAAGTCTCAATTTTACATGCCAAGAAAATGACATTCTCCTCAACACACTTGTTTTTATTCAATTATTTGTTTTATTAAAAACTGTCAGCAAAATGTGTGATTCTCCTGGTCATAATTTAACAACACTAATGCGAAAGAACAACAGGATGTGTTTGTGAAACACTATGTCCCCCATATATTTGACCTTTGACCTTGAAGGATGACCTTGACCTTTTAACACTCAAAATGTGCAGCGCCATGAGATACACCTGCCAAATATTAATTTGCTTTCTGCAATATTGCAAAAGTAATGGCCTATGTTAAAGTTTGACGCAACATATATTTAACCTTTGACCTTGAAGAATGACCTTGACCTTTCACCACTCAAAATGTGTAGCTCCATGAGATACACATGCATTCCAAATATCAAGTTGCTATCTTCAATATTGCAAAAGTTATGGCCAATGCAAAAGTTTTACGCAAACAAACAAACCAACAAACAAACAGACAGGGCAAAAACAATATGTTCCCCAGTATAGACTGGGGGACATAACAATGCAAACAAGTCTAAGCACATCTTAAAGTACATATTTGCATTATTAACTAGAGCTATCACTGACAATGATATATATGCAGCACACACACCACTCAAGGTCAAGGGATGGTTTATGTCCTGCATGCTTTAATCTTAGATTTGAAAAATCTTATTTATTTAAAAATCTGCAATTTTTTGATATTTGACCTTTAAGTATGGCCTTAACAATAAAGGTTGTGCATTAAACATCAACCAATACCGTTGAAACCCGATGGTTCGAAGAAGTTGGGAACAACAAGAAAAGTTGGAGCAATCCAAAATTAGAGCCAAACAATTTCTAATGTAATGTGTTTACTTACATAAGTTTGCAGCATATTTGCATCTTGAAAAGTATTTATACTACCTAAATTTCGTACTATTTTCTGTTTATGAATTAATAAGAATAAAATATTTACGTAATATTTTTATTAATAAATATTTAAATACAGTTACAAATATATCAACATAAAAATGTATTATCAGCTCAATTTTACAAATGACAGAATTTCAGCTTATGTAGTGTTGATGAGGCCCAAATTCGCTCACCTGAGATACAAAGGAACTGACCTGCTCAGTGCAGCACCAAGATATCATTAGACCAAGTTTTATGAAGAGTGAACTATAAAGGTAACTTTTTAAGAATGCTAACAAGGTTTTACTTAAGCCATATAGGAGAAATTACCCGCACCTGGCGGCCATGTTTTTCAACAGACCGGAACTAATTTCGAACTGATCCAAGATATCATTAAAACAAATGTTCTGACCTATAAGACAATAAATGTGACAATTAGAGTGCTAACAAGTTTTTATTATAGCCATTTAAGGAAAAATGCCCCGCCACCTGGGGCCATGTTTTTCAACCAATTAAAACCATTTTGGAACCCGTCCAAGATATCATTGGGACAAATCTTCTGACCAAGTTTCATTAAGATCAGACAATAAATATGGCCTCTAGAGCGTTAACAAGATTTTACAATAGTAATATTTAGCCATACAAGGAAAAATGCCCCGCCCTCTGGTGGCCATGTTTTTCAACAGACCAGAACCATTTTCGAACTTATCCAAGATGTTATTGGGACGTATGTTCTGACCAAGTTTCATGAAGATCAGACGATTTGGCCTCTAGAGTGTTAACAAGGTTTTACAATAGCCATATAAGGAAAAATGTCCCACCAATTGGCGGCCTGTTTTTCAACCAACCGGAACCATTTTTGAACTCGTTCTAGATATCATTGGGACAAATCTTTTGACCAAATTTCATGAAGATCGGAAAATAAATGCGGTTTCTAGAGTGAAAATTCTTACCAGGACTGCGAAAACAGAAGCCATCCGATAAATTGACCCTCTCGAATTTCAGCAAAACGAAAGAAATTAATATTAATATATAGCAATAAAACATTGGTTGCTAAGAGGAAACTACAAGCCAACAAGAAATTCGAGCCATGATAGTTCCAGCAATTGGGTTTCGACTGTATTGTTTAACTGTATTCAAACAAAATGATTTCTACCTGATTCACCACTACCCCAACCGTTGGTGCAATCTTTCGACATGCATCTCTGATGACACGCTGGTCTTTTGACCCAAGCCGCACAGCTGGTTTTCCTCCTTGCATTTTCTGAATCATAACGTACAGGATAATGACCAATGTGATAGTGACATTATACCAACAAAAAGTTTTATGGAAACGTCAGATGAAAACAGTTTGAGACTCAACATTTTATTTCCAGATAGTTGACTGTTCCAAACGCCTCAATATATACTTAACAATATATTGTTGTGTGAAGTTTTGTTTGAAGTCTGCATGTACCCTTCCAACAAAGAGGAGTTCAGTGGAATACCTCAATCCGAGCTCAAGATAATTAGTGGAAACATTTTTTTTTATTTAAATTAAAAGCAACCTTGATTTTCGAACCACTGGTACTGCATGCAAACCAAGCTAGGCATGTACAATACCTGCACACACAATTTCAGCACAATATCTTCATCATCACTAGAGTTGGTATCTATACCTGACCAGCTCCTGATGTAATCCCCTGCTTTATCGCCATGCAAGCTTGCTACATTAATTTAATTAAAATTGTTCAACTATAGTGATTGATCAGAAACTTGTTGTCCAATGCAGCCTCTGAACAAATGCCATACCTAAATCTAATAACAATTTAATTTCAATGTTGGTAAATACCGGGATAAACATAAATAATAATCATTGTTAAGATCAAACAAATTTTTTTAAGACTTATGTCATTCATTAAATTGAAATCATTGTGGCAATTTAATTTTAAAATAAATTATAAATAAATGATAATGTAATATCAATGGAAGCTGCACTTAAGTTATATTTTTTTGATGATTGATAATGATAATTGATGATGTAACAGTCTCAAACAAGAGTGCCAAACTGTCACAAGATACGTCCGTTTGAAGGTTTTGGAAAACTTGATAACTTTACCATTTGAGTGGCGAAATGATAATTTTTGAAAATTAAGCAACACATAACTTAACCATTTGAGTAACAAAATGATATATTTTTATGTCATAACTAACCATTTGAGAGGCAAAGTGATATAATGACCCTGTGACCTATTTTTTGACCCGGTATGACCCATATTTCAACTTGACCTAGATATCATCTTGACACAACTTCTGACCAAAATGGGTGAAGATCGGATGAAAACTATTTCAATTAGAGAGCGGACACCATGCTAAATGCTAGAAATGCACTAAGTGACCTCGTGATCTAGTTTTTGACCCATCATGACCCATATTTGAACTTGACCTAGATATCGTTTAGACACATCTTCTGACCAAATTTGGTGAAGATCGGATAAAAACTACTTCAATTAAAGAGCGGACGCCATGCTTTATCCTTGAAATGCACTAAGTGACCCCGTGACCTAGTTTTTGACCCAGCATAACACATATTCGAACTTGACTTATATATTGTCTAGATACAACTTCTGACAAAGTTTGGTGAAGATCGGATGAAAACTATTTGAATATGAGAGCGGACACTGCTGGGGACGCCGCCCGCCCACCCGCCGCCGCCCGCCAAGGGTGATCTTATAATATGTCCCGTTTTGAACGGGCGTATTAAAAGGTTACCACGGTCATACAAATACAAAACCTTAGTCCTTCCACATTTTCAGAAAGATAAATTTATTTAACTGAAGTTCATTTTACTTCAATAACATCACATAATTCTGGACAAATCAATAAACTGGATAATGTTTATTGTCACAAACAAATCATTTACAAGTGATACAATTAAGCTATATAACAATCATTGTTTAGGGAGCTTTCCTACTTTTCTCTCAGTTGAAACAGTTTCTTTGGGAAGCATGCCACCTCCTTCTTTATCCAAACTTTCATCAAGATTGTTGACTTTAAAACTAAAGTTGTTTGCAACAAAAAAAGGATGTTGTTTATCTAATTTTTAGTCACAGTTACTTTGACATGACCAGCCCTAAACGCATGTCCAAGCCAGGTCTTCATGTAAACTAAATACACACGCAATTTCAGAGGAAAACTCGATTCACATTCAAATTGTTCAGAAGAACAGTTTTCTTAAATTTAAATCAAACTTTTCTTTACCTTTATGCAACAAGCCCCAAATACAATTGCAAGCTAGGTCTCTTTGCAAGTTTAAGTTATTGACCAGAAGCCACCTGTTGAAGCCCTCCCGCATGTACACACACACACAAACCAATTCACCAATCTGTTTACTAAGGATTTTCAATCTGCTGAAAAATTGTCAATAAAAAAATAAAGAACAATAAACCATCATTTATGCCCCTAATTATAACACTTAAGAGTGTAAACCAAAGATATAAGATGGGTCCAAAACAACACTTACACTGATGGCGTCTATGTCCTGTACAGGATGAAGAAATACACTCTGCAGAGAGTTCATCCATTTTTCAGCCTCTTTCTTACACATACCCCAACATTCCTGAATGTTAAAAATAAAATTAATTCAATGATAATTAACATTTACATTGTACAGTCATTACATATGATTAATAAACATCCAGCTAATACAGAAACCATGTCAAAACCAGACACCACTAGTAAACAACAAGAAGCCATCAAAGACAGTGTATCCCCGCCACAGTTGCATTATTCTTGAAACGGAACAGTAAGACTTTGCAATCCCATCAGTTGCCCAAAGAAGCTTTTATTGAAATTTTTAACAGGGTTATTTCTCTTTTCAATGTAATTAAAAAAGGGCAATAACTCTTTCAAAATAAATAATTCTTCTTTAAAAGATTGATTAAAATTGCATGCAAAATGTAAGAGGTGTAGCACACAGATGCTTTTACATGTAATTTCAAACAAAGGCAAATTACTCCTCAAAATTAACATCATCGCAAAGCCTTGATAGTACGCAATGTTGCTTTCGGAGATAATTATTATTAAGAAGTTTCACAAAAATTACAAGCAAAATGTATGAGAAACGCAGAAGATTTTATTTGGTACTTTAAACAAAGGGAAGTAACTCTTAAAAAATAAAGCAATCTGAAACCTTGACAATAATCCTGTAAAACTTGGAGCTAATTATTCTGTAAAATGTTGATAAAATTTCCATGTAAAATGTATCAAGTAGCTTGTATATGTATGCGTCAGCAAAGAGCAATAATTCTTCGAAAATGAACGAATTTGCACAGCCTTGAACAAATGCGATGTTACAAGTACTTAGAAGATAACTATTCTGTAAAAGTCTGATGAAAATTGCATGTCTATTCCACGAGGAGTCGCGCACATAAGCTTTTATATGTTATTTTAAACAAAGGGCAATTTTTGGCCTTGGGCGTAGCCCTAAGGCCATAACAATGATAAAAATTTCTGAGACAGTCAGAATTGGCTGGCTGCCAAAACCCACGAATGACTGTATTCCCAAAAGTCCGATTTACCAATTGGCGGTAATTCATGCGCAATCAAAAAAGTTCTTCGCAGATCTCAATAACCCGCCTTGTAAATACAGAACATCACTATATAACATGACAGTGTCATAAAACGTGTACAAAATATTATTGAAGCAAAATTGCTAAGCATTGGCTACGAACGACATAGTTTTTATTATTGTTTGCATATTCATGCGAGAATAAGTTCCTCACTTGACGGTCTAGGCCGAAAAGATACGAGTGTTTACGGAGACAGTAAGAAGAATTTTTGTCTGATACATTTTTTGAAGACATTACATTTGGTATTTATAAACATTTTAAGAAATTGTTATTTTATTTTGCGTTAGCGAGACATTCAAGAAAAAAGACAATGAAAAAAACAACACAAATACTCATAATCATTCTCGGAAATATACGAAGTTACCGGATATGATATTTCACTGCGCAGATCGAGCGCGCAAATTGAGCGCGAAAAGTTCTACGTGAGACAACGTACACAATCTGTACACCGTTCTTTATCAAGGTAAAGGCCCAGTCTCACTATGATGCCGACGGAGCCACTTTGCGTGATCCGGGATCTACCGGGATGAACCAGGGCTCTACCAAGATGAACCGGGACTCCATCAGGGACGACCGGGATGAACCGGAGAAAACCGGGGCTCCACCGGGAAAGTATTAAAGTGTTTAATACCTGCGGGATGAACCGGAATTAACCGGGAAGGACCGGCAACGACCGGCGCGGCACCGGGAACAACCGGGGCGCACCGTAGCTCCAATGGGGCCCATACAGACCCCGGCAGAGCTTCGGCAACGCTCCGGTGAATGCCGTTAGAGTCCCGGTATAGCTACGGTATATAAGAAAACAGACGCTCTGCCGGAACGCCACCAGCATTCACCGGGGATCCGCCGGGGCATTACCGGCGACGACCGGGGTAAAACCGGGGCATTGCCGTATCTCTGCCGGGGTCTGATGCCGGTATAGACATGGTGAGTGCCGGTGGTGTTACGGTATACCGGGGCTCTGCCGGCTTTCACCGGGGCTGAACCGGGGCACTACCGGCGACAACCGGGGCTATGCTGGGACGTTACCGGCTTTCACCGGGGCACTACCGGCGACAACCGGGGCACTGCCGGGACTTCACCGGGATAAACCGTAGCCAGTCCGGATTGACCGGGACTCTGCCTGGCTGTAGAACGGCTTCAACCGGGGGGCACTGGGAAATAGTGTGACTGCTTTAAAAAAAAATCTACTTATCATCCCGGTCCTCGACGGTCGACCGGCGTTAGCAAACCGGGATGGACCGGGGCTCTACCGGCAAAAGTGAGACTAGGGCTTTAATGGATTTTGCTTTGTATACACATTACAAAGGAATTATGTTTGTTTTCCTGATCTGTTAATTATGTAATAGAAAGCTGTTTTAGGCTATTGAAAGTGATTTATTTGACGCAAACAATAGCAGTTTTATGCGGCCATGTTGTTGTTGTATATCTTCACCGCCTATGTAGGCGAACCTCTACCAGATCTGAAGAGTTGAACAAAAGGTTATCGTTCCCACAACCAGTATCGTTTTTTCCTCCACCGTCTATGTACACTGCAGTATATACACAACTATTATCTTGTCTTACAGTCTCTGAGCTTCTGCACTCAACCGCTAGGGTCAATCCGTATAAATTCGGACAAAGGGAGAAATTCGGACAAAAAATCGTAAATGCATTTTACGTCACACTAAACCTAGCTCCAGGCCGTCAGCGCCTACAGCGCCTTGATTTAATAATAGCTTAAGCGCAAATACCATGACATCATTCTGCTGTAGCAATTTGTTCTAAATGATACCTTCAAGCTTTCCAAAAGAAATTGTATGGCCTCATTTGGTTTCTGTTTCTGTTTGTCGGTAAGGTCTTCAAACGCATCTGTCCATGCATCATCATACAAAGCCCCAAACTTGTCAGACAACTTCATGGCTCTGTTAGGATCACTAAGATCAGCGATATCTGGGTTTTGATCAGGAAGCATGTGGTCTGCTACTTTGCTAAATCTACAAGAATAGAATGTAACTTAGGGATGTTGAGATTCAGCAGTTTTTTTATACAACATAAGTCAAGTATTTTCCTAAATTTCTAATTAAAAACTTTTTCTGAACACACCTACTCCTTGATTTTGAACAATGAGCTACCCAATGCAACACATGCACACTTTAAAAGGAAGTTTCTATTAATAGGTCTGGATGTAAGTATTTCTGTACCAAGTTTTAATAAATAGCTAAATTTGTAAATATTTATTATTCATAGGAAACCATGTATTTATATATTATGTAACCTTAAAATTGTTCCTGTTTTCAACCCCAAATGAATGTTAAATATTTAAGATTCTTGTTTTACAAAAAAAGCATACGAAGTCATAAAGAGGAATCCAGTTTGAATTGTTTGTACAAGTGACTTTGAACATTGAACATAAACTCATGAATGTTCTGTGCATTCCAAGCCCAGTCTGACACTAAGATTTGTGCCAGACGTATATTTATTTAGTTTCAATACAATAGCTAAATTTTATCTAGATTTATTGAGCAGAACTTAATTTTCAATATGTACTGAAATGACCTTCACCTTGACACTACCCATACAAATTTGCAATCACACTCTATGCATTTATTCAATATATCTATGTATAAAGTTTCAATACACAAACTTAATTCAGTGGTAAGAAAGACGACATAATTCTTTTTTCAGTTTGAACATTTTTCTCGTGTTTCTGTCTATATCTAGCTTACAAATGAACTCATTAGCCTTCAACAAAGAGATGAGTATATTTCTATATTTTTAGATAACAGGGTATTTTTACTGCATATTGAAATATTATGGTTGTTATCAAATGAGAAAAAAGTGATGTTTAATGTAATTTTTTAACTTGAAAATTGGCCTTAAGTTTGACTCACAGACTGTACTTGATAGTATTTTACAAGTCAGCTCAGTTCGGTTATAATATTAAGTCATTTTGATGGTAAAAGTAGGTGATAACAGAAAAATTAAATTTATTTGAGAAAAAAAGGAATGTAACAAATTACTAAGAATTCTTTTCTTATGTTCACCAACACATTAAAGTCATTGAACCACACAAGTTTAAGTGATATGCAGCCAGTATTCTATGATAGGCTAACAATTTTGAATATTTTCTTTAGCAGAAATAATTGTGCCCAAAATCGTTTTTAAAAGTCCTTTCTTTACACAATAAGAAGAATTGAACACACAAGCTTCATTATGTGGAAACTCCCACAAATGTCCATATTTCTGCCAAACTTGCCCAAGTTTCATTCTGTACGATCATCTGCACACTAACGTCATTCAACTTTGAAAGTCTGATCATGATCCACCTAGGAGTTAAAGAGGAGTTCAAACCACGCAATTTATTTATTTTAGAAAAACGCACGAAGGACCATTATAATACCGAAACTTTAAGCAACAAAAATTCCCTGCTTTTTAATCATCTTTACTGAGGGTATTTAAACTGAGAAAGTTTATGCACAATTCACCCAGCCTCTAAAGAGCAGTTAAAAAAATAAGCATTCGGATGAATGCACATATACCAATGGCAAGGGCAATTATTATTGCCTTCCATTTCGGGGTCTCAAAATATGGCCTATAAAGAGATTTAACAAGCTAAAATTTAACAACGCCAGACATACGGTGACCACACTTAATAATGAGGTGAAGCTAAAAACAATATGATTTTTAATAAGTATTGACCCAATGGATGCTGACTAGTTTTTGTTTTTACAAATGCATAATAAAATATTCTTAAAATTATGAACAGGTGTGCCCAGGGACACTTAAACAGGTCGTTTACATGGTTTCCTAAATGATTTCATCACAATACATTCTTACTGGATAATAATCAACCAAAAGAGGTACTTTGCATTTCGTACTAAATGCAGGGGGAAATACCGTCAATATGCCCTTTAAATGTTGAACATATTCCCATAAGACATTTAAAAGAAAATGTCTTACTGAACAACTTTAACTTTGCCAAGGATGCCGCCGTCAACACTGGGAGATGTAGAATAGCCATCCGTTTTTTAAGTCAGCAAAATAATTTATTTGATATCATATAAGCATATATATATATATATATATATATATATATATAGTTATATAAGTAAAATGTAATAATCCAGATTGTGAATATTATATAATAAAAGTAAAAACACGTGTCTGGGATTTTAAATATATATTGATTTAGCCAACGCGTTTCGCATAGCTCATCAGGGCATAATACAATATATTACAACGTCAAAATGTCATGGAGATAACGTCATATCAATTATGACGTCATAACGTCAATAAATATTAAATGAAATTTAATTTGGGTTTAAATACATGTATAAAATGTTGTTCTTTTGCTAACCTAGCTGAAATATTGTTCGAAAATAGCTTATAAAATGGAAATATTTTAAATTTTGGTTCATTATGTGAACATTCATCTAAATGTTTACTTAAAGGCATCTGTCTTGTTGAGGGGTCTCGCATTTGTTGTTCATGGACAGATCGCCCATTGAATTACTTTCAAAATCAACACAAAAAGACAAGAGTAATATAATTCCATTTATTTCAACACAAAATCCAAAAAATAAAGAACTGTTTGGCGTATTAAAAAACAACATTGACATTTTACAAACAGACCCGGTTATGAATAAAATAATTTCAAATCAGAAGATAATAAAATGTAAGCGACAGCCACCTAATTTAAAACGTCTGTTAACCAAATCTTACTTTTCATCTCAAGAACCAAGAGTATCCAAATGTAATGACTCTAGATGCGCCCTGTGTGGTTATATTATTGAAGGGAATTCTTTTGATTTTAATGGCAAAATGTTCAAAATAAAAACTAATATGTCATGTGATATACAAAATGTGATTTATGTATTATTATGCAATGGATGCAAACAATATTATATAGGCCAAACTGGCGATAAACTTAGAAATAGGCGATCTGTCCATGAACAACAAATGCGAGACCCCTCAACAAGACAGATGCCTTTAAGTAAACATTTAGATGAATGTTCACATAATGAACCAAAATTTAAAATATTTCCATTTTATAAGCTATTTTCGAACAATATTTCAGCTAGGTTAGCAAAAGAACAACATTTTATACATGTATTTAAACCCAAATTAAATTTCATTTAATATTTATTGACGTTATGACGTCATAATTGATATGACGTTATCTCCATGACATTTTGACGTTGTAATATATTGTATTATGCCCTGATGAGCTATGCGAAACGCGTTGGCTAAATCAATATATATTTAAAATCCCAGACACGTGTTTTTACTTTTATTATATATATATATATATATATATATATATATATATATATATATATATATATATATATATATATATATATATATATATATATATATATATATATAGTTTACCTGCTTTTCAAATCGTAATGTTCTTTGGAGAGGCTCTGCAAATCATTTCCCAGTGATATTATAGTTCTATCTCTATCCTCAATGTCTTGTTGAAACTTCTTTACAGCATTTTCCAGTGTAGAAATATGTTGAAGATGGTAATTTCTTATCTCCAATAGATCTACAAATGCTTTGTTTTTTTCCTGAAGTTGTATTTCTGCTTCATTCCATCCCTTTTCAAACTTACCGATGTCCTGTTTGAGCTGTTCAATTAACTTCTTGTTTATTTTTTCTTCTTGCTCAAATCTATGAAAACAACAACACATTTGCATGCATCAAGTATAATGTATTTTCTTACCTTGAACTTACAGTAATACATTTTTTTTAAATAGAATGATATCCTATTTTCATATGGTTCTTCTGCTAAAATGGTTGAAAAACAGTTATAAAGATATCATTGAAAAAGTCACAGGGCTATGCTAAATACATGAATATCAGAGAATGGGGAATCAAGAAACAAATTTATCAATGAAACAATTGTTTTCAATTATAAATTATATAATTTACTTTATTTACAAATGGAATTCTATAAATGGTCAGTTTCAGCACAAAGGCACCAATTCCCACACAAATCAATGGTTGAGTGAAAACCGTTGTATCTCTGACACTTTTTATGGGATACAATAGTTTCATACTGAACCCACACTCTGGCAGAGAAAGAAGTTCCCTTTGAAGTGACAAATTGTGTAATTATACATTGTGTTTTCATACAAAATGCTAAGAAGATGTTTTATAGACAACGTTCTGAGTTAACAAAACACTCATCAAAACCAGAAACAACTTTATTATGCTTATTGCGGAATAAATTATGCAAAACAGGGTAATATAATACTTCATAGTCATGTGGTAACAGTGCGTATTTCGCAATCCAACAGTGTCTTTAATGCAAAGAAAAGAAGCGCAGTTTTGCAATGTTTAATAATTTTGTGATTTTCATGAGTAATTTTGATAAAATTGATCAAAATAAAATTTTGAAATGCAGTTCTATTGCTTTATGTGCACTCTTATCATACGAGAACAATCGCGGAAGAAAGTAGTATAAAGTGCAGAAATTGTTTATTCATTATAGGATTAATTCATGGACAAGATAACATTGACTTTAAACATTAGGATAAACTGATATAGGAGAAACATATATACCCTTCCCCCAGATTTTATTAACCTTTGAGCTTTCATTTTGTGTTTGAATCATAACTGCCTGACATCCTTTGAATAGCATTAACTTGTCATGAAAATCCTTTAATGAGTATGAGGAATTGAAGCAGATACAAAAATACTGAAGGCGACACTATTGACCTCACTTCAATTTCCTTGAGCTAGAGCTGATGTGACTGACTCATACCTTCTACACATCATCTCAATGAATTTAACAAAGAAGCTCAGTTCCATTAAATTCCTTCAGTATATGAGATATAGAGCAGACATCAGTCTTTTAAAATCTTTCAGAATATGAGATATAGAGCGGACGTAAGTCCATTAAGATCTTTCAGTTTATTAGATAAAGAGCGGAAACAAACAACTAGGCTCAACATTATGAGCTTAAAGTATACCTTGACCTTGAAGCGGAAAAGCTGTTAAACTGTGTCGCTCAAATTGTTCATCATCAAGTGGGTCCTTAACCTTGAAACAGTGGGACTGACTTATGCCTTTGGAACAATGTCTCAATAACCTAA
This sequence comes from Dreissena polymorpha, assembly GCF_020536995.1. Lineage (NCBI taxonomy): Eukaryota > Metazoa > Mollusca > Bivalvia > Myida > Dreissenidae > Dreissena > Dreissena polymorpha. The sequence continues at coordinate 14,306,438 of NC_068358.1, read as the reverse complement.
ACATTTTTTTCAAATGCAAATTCATAATAGGGTAAAGATGATGATGACCAGGACAAAAAAAATGTGGCTCAAAGCTTTTAACTTAAGTACGATCTTGATCTTGAGCAAACATCAATGACCTAAACATTTGAGACAAATTTAATGAAAATCTTTCAAAGGGTAAAGATTACATTTTTCTGTAAATGTTATTTCAAATACATCTAGTATGCTGAAAAAAGTCACACAGGGGATGACTCACAAGGGTTGATTTCTTGTATTCACACTTGAGCTTGAACTGTGACTAAGACCTAACCCTGGTTCCCGCAATTATAACCCTGTTAACAATAATGTCTCACTTCTGCCAAGTTATACAATACAACACTTTCATGTTGGGGGGCAAATGTGAGCTCTTGACACAGGGTTGACAGCATATGAAGTTGACCTTGAACCTTGGGATCAGAATTTGATTCTTCGAATTCTAACACATAATTCTTGTCACACCTACCTAATTATTTGAAAGTTATATCCATACTGAACAAAGTAATGCTCTGGACAACATTTTATGGTTGATTCTTTTATTATATAAAAAAATTATGACCTAGACATTGACCCTTTGGACCAGATTTTGTTGTGCACAAAACCATTCTGCCTCTTTCTTCCAAAAGTGATTGAAATATCAATGTATAATAAACATTGTTATGCATTGGGCATATTGTTTAGAGCATGATTTCCAAAACTGACTCTAGACCTTAAAATACTAGGTTTATTGATCAAGTATGCTTTGAAAATCGAATGGACAGAGTCATGCTCCTGATGAAGTGTTTATGACTGTTATCCACCAACTTATGCAAACATAAAAAATGTGGAACAAATGTTCTAACCAAGTTTCATGAAAATTGGGTAATAATTGTGTCCTATAGTTATTACAAATCTTTTTCTTGTCTCTGACCTTGTGATCTAGTTTGAACCCCACTTGACCCAGTTTCAAACTGGCCTGAGGTAATATTTAGACAAAAGTTCTGACCACGATTCATTAAGATTAGCACAACATTGCAGCCTCTTGATAGTTCACAAGGTTCAAATGTTGATGACGCATGAAAGTAACAACAAACAACTGACAAAAGGTGATCACTTAAGTTGACCATGAGCACGTTGTTCATGTGAGCTAAAAAATGAGACTCAATTCAACAAAAGTGTCTCCACAAAATTATAGTTTATCCTGTACAAACCGCTTAGGGCTATAACGCTTCAAAAACTATGAGCATCACAAATGTATCTCTTCTCCATAATCTTTACACTAAGATCATTAAGCCATTAAAGATTGAGAAAACAATGCACCACTCTATAAACAAGAGGGCTTGAAAGGCCCACAGTCGCTCACCTAAGATACAAAGGAACTGACATGTTCTGTGCAGCCCAAGATTGTAACTAGAACAAATGTTCTTTCAAAATTTCATGAAGAGTGAATTTTAAATGGCCCCCTAACGGCCATGTTTTTCAACAGACCTCAACCATTTTTGAACTAATCCAAGATATCATGAAAAAGAAATATTCTGACCAAGTTGCATGCAGATTGGACAATAAATATGACTTTAAGTGTTAACAAGTTTTTACTATAGCCATTTTAGAAAAAAATGCCCCGCCCCCTGGCAACCATGTTTTTTCAATCGACTGAAACGATTTATGAACTAGTCCAAGATATCATTGGACATAAGGACAAATCTTCTGACAAAGTTTCATGACGACCCAACAAGAAATGTTACTTCTACAGTGGAAACAATGCAAATGTTCATGACGCACAACGGACGACAGACAATGGACAAAAGGTGAAAACAAGTGTTCACCATGAGAAAAAAATAGCATGCTCATAAAGATTGTCACCATGTTTGAAGATAACATTACTAAATTTATTGGATAAACTAAGTCAAGATATGATCAGAACATGTGTACTCAGCAAGTGTCATTAAGATTTAACAAAAAATGTGACTAACAATATTCACCATGTTTCACTATTGACAACTATAGACATTCAAAAAAAAAACTGCCACCTACAGAGAGCCTTGTTTTTAAACAAACATGAACTATTTTCAGATTCATCTTGCAATTATATTTCCAATTAAAAAATCTATAAATCCCATTTCATACACTAATGTTTGATAATTACAAAAAAAAATCAGACCTCATCAATAAACTGTGTGCCTCACAAATTTTATCTTCTCTTATCTATGGTGCCAGACATATAGAACAAAAAGTTATCAAGTTGCTGATCTAAAAATAGAACAATTAGGTTCACTCAGAGATGTGTTTTGTTGTATGCTGCTCTGCAGGTAGCTGATAAGGGTAAGCTGAAGGAATTTAGTGTGCATTCATGAATGGAGGTCAATAGTTTTTTCTCCCTTAAGTAATTTTCTGCCAAACAAAAAGTTATATATTAAACATAGAGAATATTTTATAAATAAATGTGGCCTCAAGAGTGTTAACAATTTTTTACTATGGCAAATATTATAGACAAATAAGGAACAATGCCCCGCTCCCTGGTGCCCATGTTTTTCAACCAACTGGAACTCTTTTCAAAGTCGTCCAAGATATCATTGGGACAAATCTTCTGACCAAGTTTCATAATGATGGGACAATAAATGTGGTCTCTAGAGTGTTAACAAGGTTTTACTATAGCAATAAATGTGGCCTCTAGAGTGTTAACAAGGGTATTACTACAGCCATATACGGATAAATGCCCCTCCTCCTGATGCCCAAGTTTTTCAACCAACTGGAACCAATTTCGAACTCGTCCAAGATTTCATTGGCACAAATCTTCTGACCAAGTTTCATGATGATCGGACAATACATATGCAGCCTCTCGTGTGTTAACAAGGCAAATCTTGACGCCGGACGACGGACAAAAGGTTATCACAAAAGATCATTATGAGCATATTGTGCTAAGGTTAGCAAAAAAAGGATTTGAATAAAGAATAACAGACATAATTCTGCCAAAATATGTCGCAGCCAATATCCTTCCTGTATCCTTCCTTTATATCCCTGTTACACTCGATTGGCGTCCTGTCTATGAAAAAGTAATTTTAAGATGACAACAATAATTATAGAAAGAACACAAATGTGTTTGCTCAAAATAAAAACAAAGGCCCTCAACTACAATGCCCTGAGTACAGCTATCTGATCTTCTGGGAGAGATATATTGCGAAATACGCAGTCTACTGGCAGTGCCAGATGTAGGGAAGGCCAGCCATGATAAGAAAGGCAAAGCTGTTCAGGTACCAACTGAAACAATTTTTGAACTCCTCCAAGATATTATTGGAACAAATCTTCTGACCAAGTTTCATGAATAGCAGACAATAAATGTGGCCTGACTGGTCTCTATAATGTTTTACTATAGCCATTGACCATATTACGGAAAATGCCCCGCACCCCGGTGCCCATGTATTTCAACCAACCGGAAGTATTTTTCAACTCATCTAAGATATCATTGGGAGAAATCTTCTGACCAAGTTCAATGATGATCGGACAATAAATGTGGCCTCTACAGTGATAACAAGGTTTTACTATGATATTTGCGAGAAATCAATAATTCTGAAGATTTACATTGCTCTTAAATATTCACTATATGCATATTTTGACGATTTAAAAACCTGAAAATTATAAAGGGTTACAAACGCGAAACGATTGAACAATTCGGAGAGTACTGTTGTTATCGTTGTATCTTAGGACATTACGAGAATTTCTTATATAAAATGTAAAATACATTACTCTCTGAAAGAGCACAGATAGCCGAGTGGTTAAAGTGCAAGACATTTACTTTGGTCAGAATATTTGTTTTAGTGATATCTTGATATGTACAAAAATGGTTCCGGTCAGTTGATAAGTAATCGTCATAACGTAGATGATAATAACAATAATTATTTTGCATGGTGCAAGATAAACGTTTTTTTTTTAAGTTTAAACACGGACTGGACAGAATGTATAAACACCGTAAAAAAAACGTTATTTTTGCAAATATTTCAAGTTATAAAAATAGATTTGCAAAAATCTTAAATGCATAACAGAAAGTTTTTCTTTCAGTCTGTGCCGATATCTTAAGATTTAAGAACATATCCTTTAATACGTCTTAAATCGGTGCCAACATTTTCACGATGCGTGCATGCATGTGTAGATTAGTATGTTCACATCGAGTTTTTGGCCAAGACCACAGGTTTATTAAATAAAATGATTCTGATGTATTTCAAATTGCCATAAGCATCATAAAAAACTGTCTTTTATGCACTAGTTGAAATTCTTAAGAAAAATTGTTTACAAAGTTATTTGAAGAAAGCACCACTTAACGGTGTGTTTACATCTATTAACGTTCAATGGAGAACCCCACAAATAATATAAATATATAATATAATATAATAATTAGACATAGAGTGAACAATGCATTATTAAACGACTGAATATTACTGTTTCATGGCCTACACCATACAGGAAACAACACTTACCCAGTCACAGGTATAATCCCTTGCTGAAATAAATATACGTTAATTTTAAAATGATAAACGATAAAACAAAACTGCAGATGTCGGACTACAATAATAGGGCATGTATAAATTCATTAAACACTGGATTTAATTTGTCATACAACTTATTTAAATTGTTTACATTAAATAAATAATTAAATATAAGATCATTATGTATTTAATTAATATATTGTTACGATGAGTATACGGTCCAAGATTTATGAACAACCAACCTCAGACACTTTCTTGAAGAAGCTGTTAAGGTGTTCTTGTGCCTTTTTGGCCTCGTTCATCGCCTCTTCTGAAACCGCCACGTCGTGACTTAGCTGTCTTCGTCGTCCTGGGACCTGGTCTGCCATTTTCTGAATAAAATGAACGCGTTCACTGAATGAAAAAAACAACAACACTCAATTCACACGCTATTAAGATTTTAAACCTGAATGGAATCGAAGAAACGCGTAAGATTTTACTTCTTTCCAAGGTTACGGCTTCAATCATGATGAAAGCAAAATATTATAAATGTTTGATACAGAAATCATTATAGATTTAGATTTTCTATGATAGTATTGTTTTGTTAAATAAACACATTTCTTGGCTGTGTGAACATGTCCCTTTTGGATTGACAATAGATCTTGAATTCAAATTAGTTCTTACAAATGTCATGGACGATATTTCTCAAGTGATGTTTTACTGAATGATCTATTTAAAAAATAGTAATACATTATTAAGGATGTTTAGTGGCGTGACGTCTTAACATATCGACAGGTTTGAAGGATGACGTCTTAAGGGCAGGCACATACGAAAATAGAAGTCATTTGTTGTTCTTTCGTGTTCGCGAATTTAAAGAGCGCCAAAATGAAAACACGCCAATACATAAGAATTTTCATTATGACTCATACATTTACATACATAAGGAGGGAATGCGGTGTGAATTGTTCCGATAGTTTTTTTTAATAATAATCATGTTATCATTTATAATAATTGAACGCCTATTCAAGGATTGTTATAATGTGGATTACCGGTAATGAATTGTTCATGCTACAAGACCATGATCCTTTATTTGTTGAGCTCTGAATGATAGGAAACTTCATCCCCTTCCAAGTTATACCAATAAGCATGAGGTCGCTGTCGTTCTCAAACCTCGTAGCTCCAAAATTTTCAAAAATGTTTTTTCGTCTTTTCCGAATATATGAAGTCTGGCGCGTGTTTTCTGCTATATCTCGTAGCTCTACGCCAATCAGAGCTCTTGAAAAATGCACGTGACGAAATGTTGTAGCTTGATTGTTGGCTTTTTTTCCGGCGAAAAGTCGTAGCGACGTCATTTCACCTATAGGTACGTCATTTCGTTTGGACAAATTTGACAAAAACGTTTTTATATTTGCAGCTACGAAGTTTCCTATCTGGACGAATACCACGGACGCTCCGTGCTCATACAAATGACACAACTGTGGTGAAAAAATATCGTAGCTACCATTTCTGAACATCAGTATGACTTATAAGTATGACTTACGCGTCTACGGCTTATACCGTATTTTGCAGCTTCATTTGTTAGGTATTTTTTTTACAGAATTTCAAATTCTAAAACATCGTTATAAAAAATGAGACGGTTTTTTCTTTCTCCTGAAAACTTGGCATTTTGTAGCTACGAGGTTTGAGAACGACAGCGACGATGATCAAAAGAACGATGTAGGCGAACCGACGATACGGCTGACAGACCGACCGACCGACCGACGGCGCACAAGTCTTTTCATAAGGGAATGTTTTATTGCATTGGATCTTAAAGGTTCAAAATCGTGAAAAATTACTACCTACAATAATAGCATTGCTACGGTAGAATAAAAAAGACATAAAAAATATTTTGTTATTGTGTCTATTTCGTGCGCACGCGTCGCTATGACGTACGCGCACGATAGCTATGACGCAAGTACGCAACAGCCATGACGCGCGCATCTGATAGCTTATACGTGTGCACGCTAAAGCTATAATGGTTGACCTTTCAACCAGTTTCATTATCCAATTACTGCGTTCGCATGCGATCATAGCTAATGGATATCGCGTGCGCATGTAATAGCTATCGCAATGTAAAAGCTATCGTCTGAGTACGTCGTAGTTACTGCGTTCGCAAGTCATAGTTATGATAGTGCAGGTAATAGACATCGCTAAGTAAGTTATTTCTCATGTCCCCTTTATGCCACCGTACACTGCCGCTCAAATAGAGCTTGTTGATACATGTTTATCTACACGCTACTTTCGATTTAGATTATTACTGTAAGCGTTTGTGGAACCAAACTACGAATAGTGCTCCCAAATCAAACCTTGTAATTACTGGGACTAAGTTTAACAAATGCCTTTACATAATCCAATAAATGACAGGCCGTGTCTATAATGTTAATTTTTCTACTCCTAAATATGCGTACAAAAGAACATGTGGAAGAATCTGTTACTCGCAATCCGAGTTTTAAAGATGATAATCCATAGCAGTCCAGTTGGTATAAGGGTTTAAATGATCCAAACAGACACCTACTGAGATATGTGAAAATAAAGCAATTTTACTAACCTGACTTATTATATCAAAATTCGTCTTAATCAAATATCCAGTCGATTTTCCAGGACGATCTAATATCTACGTGTAAAAGTATAAAATAAACAATAAGCTAACGCGTTATCAATAAGTGCTTTAAGATAACAACTGCCTATAATAGTTATCCTTTATTGGTATTTCTGTGTTTCGTGTAAATGCTTCCCGCCATGCTTTTATATGTATGCATATGTAGACAACACCATGGCTTTCCTGAATAGATGATTTTGTTTAGTGTTGTAACATTTTAAAACTAAAGAGCATAAACCCACACACTAACAGACGTATTCTATTACATATAAGAATGTACCCGATTAGCGGATGAGTGGATTTCCGGATATCGTATATTTTCAAAAATTGCCCTATATATTAACCAGAAAAAACTTTTTAAAGCCTATTATATACATTAGCTCGTTCTTGTGGCTCTGTTTACGATGTTAAGAGTAAATTAAGCGCCAATATTCGAAACGTGAGAGAAAAACATTCAATAAATCAGGTATGATATTCAATCTCGAATGTTTACACATAGTCATTAGTTAACGCTGTGAGTAATAATTTCTGTTGGGTGTTTAATTATTGAATTAACTCTTACCACATTGATCAGAAGGAGCGAATACGGTATCGTACGATTTCCTGAGATCGAAACTCGCGTGTCCCCTGATATGTCTCATTTTGTTTACATTAGGCGTCTCTAGTGATGAATTCACACGCTTGCGCCCCGAATATTTTGTTTCACCTACATAACAACGCTTGAAAATAAATACAGACACGACCCAAATGTTGGAAAAACACACAAATACATTTGCATTTCAAAATCGTACTTCAACTGAAATAATCCAAATGTATTCCTATTTCATACGCTTTTTGGACCACTGCATTAAACTTCTACATCAATTGCAAAGTTAGGCAGTCGACTGCGCTTTCATGTATTTGATTATTTTAAAGAAAGTACTATTAATTTTCCAAATTCTCAGCATCACACAATCTAGGTGACATGACGATATACCCCGTCCCGAGTAGATGATAATGTCATCAAATCTTTTAATAGATCTAGTAACATATTAACCGAAATTTATTTTTAAAATGGCGAACATTTGTGTTTTTAGAGTTGAATACTGATGACGAACAGACCAAACAACCTATATTAAGGGTTATCCGTACGGCCCGATATTATTTTTGATTGTATATATCGAACAAAAAACAATACATAACGTACGATAAAACCAAGTGTATTAAGGAAATCTTGCTATATCTAACCATAGTATTTAGAAAGTGGGTATAATTTATTACGATTGATAAAAATCCCATTAGATTGAATTTGTTTATTGTTTTAAAAATGGACGGAGAGTTAAAGATGACAACATATTTTATGGTATTGAACTTGAGAGTCCATTATGTTCAGTCAAAGTGTGCGGGTTACCATAAGGCATTTGTATCAACAACATTCATAGAAGCACCAGTAATGATAAACTCCGCTTGGATTTATATCTTGGTTCAAAACGAAAGTCCAAATACCAGGGAGGGGGGCATGCGTATATGGTAGCTTACCGATTTTAAGTGGGGTTAGTTGGAACTTACTTTCAATATGGCGTCGCTTTTGTGACTTTCCTGAAGGAGTATCGGATATTTTTACCCGGTAAGCCACTTTGTATTTATATGTATATTAAATGAATACGCCCTTTCGGCTCTACGGTGTTTGTGCTTCCCTCGGTTTTATGTTTAAAGATAAAACATTATTTAAGGATGTGCCGTAGCGACACATATATAAATAAACTCGATAGATTATCTTTATTCAGTTGTTAACATAAAGTTTCCAAGTCCATATTATTTAAATTAGTTGTTAATGCAATACTTCCAAATCCATGTAATTCTCCAAGTAACTAACAACATTTCCAAGACATGACAAAATCCGAGTTAATTCCCCCAGCAAGGACCTCACCCCACCCCACCTGGGGTTGGGTTCTGAAGATAAACCTTTAGCGTACCTCCTATGTGTTAAATCCTTATTGTTTTAGTGTCCAAAACGCATTGCTTATAAACATGTATCGTTACATAAACATGTCAACGTGATGGGTCAAACCAATTTGTTGAAATGCATATGCGGGCGTTTTCTTATCTGGTAATTGCACCGACACGAAAACAAACATCATTCAAACGAACTGAACCCATTTACAAGCGTACGTCAACTGTCAACAAATTAATGAGTTCCGGCCATACTAACATAAACAAGGGCATGCATTATTGCGAACAAGACACATACATCAATTATGCTACAAAGGAAAACCGTCAACAAATATGTTGTATACTTACGTGACGTTCGAGAAATTGGATGTACACAAATAATTTTCTTTGATATTACACAGTATTTACGCACTTTTACATTCAAATGTAACTACAATTACGATTTGATACTTGCCCGCGATATTATAAAATATTTTGAGTCATTTTGTGGTGTTTTACGCTTATCTATGGGAAATAAAAGTAAATTTCGTAGATCACATTATTCATTTTCCCGCGATATAGTTCGGCAATCGAAAATTTTAGAACAGGCGCGATTTTCGCATAATCGAAAACATTCACCATAAGTTTAATTAAAATTCATCATGCTCAATGAAAACGTGCCTTTTCTCATTGCATTGACGTAATCATATTAACAAACCCATTAATTAAGTTTTCTATTTTCAATAGATATTTGAGTGAGTTGTCAACACTTCAAAACAAAGTACAAATTAAATTCAGCATTTAAATCGTGAAGGATGGCAGGAAGCAGCAACACACAAATGAAATGAAAAGATTAAATGAGCATTTCTTTTCTTAAGTGTTCTCAAGGAATAACACTCCACACTTAAGGCGTTCAACCTTTGCTTGGCAACAACATCTTTTATGTTTACTATTTGGATATAAACTTGATAACATCCGTAACAAATGTATACATAATATAGACATACGTTATATATTATTATACGTATTATATGGACATATAATTTCATCAAATGAACTTCGTGCTTGAACAATGTAAAGATCGTAATTATTTTTGCGCTTCATATATTGAATTCATAATGCACCATTTAGATGTGGGCATACAATCCCTACTTTCATTTTTTGACGGTCTCACTTTTTATTATTTATATATTTATTTGGTAGTCAATCATTGGTTGAAGCTATTAGACAAACATGTGGTTTAAACATAATTTGGTATAATGTTTTTTTACTATTATTTTGCAGTTCATCTTCAACTTCTGTCAACTGTCACGTTCGGTCGTTTTAAGGCAAATAATTCGCATAACTATTCGACACTGTGATGTATACAACTACCGTAATAACACTTATTAAAGACATTATTTAAAATTCATGTTTTTGCTTCTTCAAATTATTTTTGTTTTGCTTCTTCAAACTGGTGTTCGTTTCAGTGCGCATTTTTTGTCAACGTCAAATATTATCTATAACGTTAGCCGTAAAATGTCAGTTTACGATCGTTCTGAAAAAGGAGTAAAAATGTATTTGAAATAAAATGTATGTAAAATCCGGCAAAGAAATGAGAAATAATAAAAAAATGTAAACACAAGTGCATTCTTTAACATCATCCAAATAAGTAAACAAAAGTCAAAATTTTATATATTAATTTATTAAATCATACACGTCTTTACAAAACACTCAAACCAAAGAACCAATCAGAAAAATATATCAAGACAATCAAAATGCATATAAATTCCATTCAAGCTAGACTGACATGATTGCTTTCGTTTCTTGCCATGTGCATAACAAATGAAAGCATGTTATTGCATGTAATCACTCTCCAAAATACTGCATTGGATCAGCGGACTTGTTTATTACATGCGAGACGTTACAGACACAGAAGAATGCTTTAACAAACAAATCATGTTAATTAACATTACAATCACCCTTAGGCAAAAAACATCGACTTGAAATGGACAATGCAATGTGAATTTTAAGATTGAACTTCCAAAACGAGGGACCTTAAACCTATATCCGTAGATATGTTTCCTGCAGGTTCATCAAATTGACAAATAATTAAAAGGCATGCCATGTTTGACCAACATTTGATTCCAACAAAACAAATAAGTGATGTCATATACCTTTAAATTACTTCCGGTATACACTTACTTTGCCGTGGGCACTATTTCCAGTTTATAGAAGAATTTACATTTGCAGGTAAACTTAATATATTTCAAGCCAAATGATGTCTTTGTTTTACCAAATAAAGTGAAAAAAGCTGCAAAACAGTTTTGTGCAGCAGTTAGTCATTTAACAGGAGCTGTCCAAAGACTATTTCTCCGCTTTGATAGTACATTGTATAATGTATATTTTCTGTTAGTGACCTGATATTTGTCCAAAAAAACATATTTGAAGAGGAATAGCTGACGTATTTATTACATATAAATTTATAAATAGTGATCATACAAAAAATAAGATTTTCAAACTATTGCCAATTCATTAAGTTGCATTTAATAAAGTGTAAGAGCAGTGTATGCTTGGAAGCTAAAATCACACAATGATACAGTCCAATACCTTAATCCAAACTAGAGTTATTGATGATAATTTTATTTATCTCTTTTCATATTGACTTTGACCCAACCGGTACCAAATGAATCCCACTCGAGGTCTGCATGTCTAAGTCCTACAAACATAATTAAAGAACAAACCCTCAATCCAAACTAAAGTTATGAGACAGAAACACTTGTTTCAATTAAAGGTATCAGAACATTTACCATTCACACACAATAACATCACAATATCTCAATCATAATTTAAAACAAAACTGTCGATTTAACAATTGATTGTGACTGTTAAGTATCAGTCCTGAGTGTTACACTTCAACTGGTCATCAGGTATACTATATACAGTAAACTGAATGTAATAACAAGTAGAACATTATGATGTTGAGTAAGTGTATCATTAAGGTAATGGAAACTTTAATAATCCAATGATTCCCAAAAGTATAATTTATTAAAAATAAGTAACGAATGATAGACCATGAATATCATTCAAGTGCCATTCTTATGAGCTATGTAACATAAACTTAATATACAGGTTTAGCTTCTCATAAAACAAGCTTTATAATAACAATCACATAATTGACATCATTATATGATATAGTCAGTATTACATACAAACACATACATTAAACAAGATGTGTTTGTGAAACACTATGTCCCCATTTATTTGACCTTTGACCTTGAAGGATGACCTTGACCTTTCACCACTCAAAATATGCAGCTCCATGAGATACACATGCATGCCAAATATCAAGTTGCTATCATCAATATTGCAAAAGTGTACATTAAATAAGCGATTTTGACCCATATATTTGACCTTTGACCTTGAAGGATGACCTTGACCTTTCACCATTCAAAATATGCAGCTCCATGAGATACACAATCATGACAAATATTAAGTTGCTATGTTCAATATTGCAAAAATGAACATTAAAGGGATCTTTTCACGGTTTGGTAAATTGACAAAATTGAAAAAAGTTGTTTCAGATTCGCAAATGTTCGTTTTAGTTATGATATTTGTGAGGAAACAGTATTAATGAACATTTACCATAGTAAAAATATAGCCATTATATGTATCTTTTAACGATTCGAAAACCTAAAAAATATAAAGCGTTGCAACGCGAAACGATTGAATAATTTGGAAAGTTCTGTTGTTGTCTTTTAAATTTACGAAACTATGAAGATTGCTTATATAAGGTATAACAGACTTATTCGTGTATGCTCGGCGGAATAGCCGAGAGGGCTAATGCGTTTTTACATCAGACTAACTCCAGGACTCACTGGTTCGAGCCCTGGTACCGGCTACTTTTTTTTCTTTGTTTTAATTTTATTCTTGATTTTTTACTGGAGCTTTTAAGATCCAAGGTTTACATTTATCAATATAAAGCATTTAATGACAAACTTCAAAATATGCCAAAATCTGCGAAAAGGTCCCTTTAAATAAGCAATTTTGACCCATATATTTGACCTTTGACCTTGAAGGATGACCTTGACCTTTGACCACTCAAAATATGCAGCTCCATGAGATACACACGCATACCAAATATGAAGTTGCTATCTTCAATATTGCAAAAGTTATGGCAAATGTTTAAGTTTGACGCAAACAAACAAACACACAAAGCAACAGACAGGGCAAAAACAATAGTGGTGGGGGACATAAAAATGTCTAAAAATATTTTAAAACAAGAAACCGTCGGAGAGGGGTGATGCTCCCCAAAGGTTTTTTTTGTCACAATATTGCACTATATATTCAGATAAAAGGAAACGTTTAGTAGTTGGGGGGACAAGAATTGCACTATATGAACAGTTAATGGAAAATTTCAAAGGGTCATAACTCTGTGAAAAATCATCCGACCAGAACCGGCTGATAATATGCACATCTCCTCTTGGTAGTGAAGCTTCCCATAAAGTTTAATTGAATTGCGGTCATTCATTGCTGAGAAATAGCCCGGACAAAAATTGTGCATGGTCGGACGGACAAACGGACACACGCACGGACAGACGAGGCGGCGACTATATGATCCACCCCAAAAAAAAATTTGGGGGAGCATAAAAATAATCTTATACGTTGAAATCATAAAATGACATAAAATTAAATAAGAATAGATAACAAATTTGGAAATAATCACCCATGCATATGCTTCAAACATAGTCTTATCAAAAGTAAAATGAACATGCTTCCAACATTTACATGCAAAACATGTTTTTTTTTTCTGCAGAGCTGTTGCAAATTGCTATTGAACCATCACCTTGATCTTTAATGGACACACATTTTGTAATGTATGTGTCTGGTCTTGGGGAATAAATGTCCAATATATTCAATTTTGTCATCACACTAGAAGTTATGGAGCAGAAATTAAACATTGAACTGACATTCAAACCTTCAAAAACAAATAATAACAATTGCATCAACATAATTTAAATTCACTTTTTTTGTGTTGCTTTAAACATCAAGGATAAAAAATACATAAACCAACATTACAAACAATACAGAAAAGCTTACAAGTACAAAAGCTTGGTAAATAAATAAATGATGTTATATCAAAGGAAGCTACACTTAAGTGATGCTTTCCAGATAATTGATGAAGTTCAGTCTCAAAAAAGGTTTCCACAGTCATACAAGAACAAAAGTCCTTCCACATTTCAGGGAAGCTAAATATATTTAACTGAAGTTCATATACCTTCAAATACATAACATGATTCTGGACGAATCAATAAACTGGATTATGTTTATTGTTACAAACAATGCATTTACCAGTGATCAAATTAAGCTACTTGACAATTATTTTTTAGGTGGCTTTCCTACTTTTCTCTCAGTTGAAACAGTTCCCTTAGAAAGCATGCCACCACCTTCTTCAGCATTGTACAGTGGTGGCCAGACCAGAAACTGGACTGTGTCTCCCGATTCGGAGTGTGCAGTATGTCGATTAGCATCAAATTTGTCGCCTTTTTTTATATTGAAATCAATATGGAGGGGAGGTTCAGCTAATACCATTAGCCAACAAACATCAACACATCCTTCGAGGTATTTCAAGCAATCATCACTCAACTTCTGGTTTTTCTTCATTTTCATTATGAAACACTGCAAAGCACAAGTTTCAATATTACATGTTACGAAAATGACATTTTCCTCAACACAATTGTTTTTATACAATTATTAGTTTCAGCAAAATGTATGACTCTCCTGATCATAATTTAACAACACTAATGCAAAAGAACAAAACATGCAAACAAGCCTAAGCACATTTTAAAGTACACATTTGCATTATTAACTAGAGCTATCACTGACAATGATATATATGCCCACACTCCGTTGAAGGTCACAGGATGGTTTATGTCCTTCAAAAAACATCTTGTAGAGTCAAATTGTTTTGTTTGTTTAAAAAATCCATGAACACATGCTTTATTCTTAGATTTGAAAAACCTTATTTATTTAAAACTCTGGAATTTTCTGACATTCGACCTCTTAGTATGACTTTAACATTGAAGATTGTGCATACAACATCAACTAATACTGTTGAAATCCAATGGCTCAAAGAAGTTGTGAACGACAAGAAAAGTTGGAGCCATCAAAAATTAGAGCCAAACGATTTCTAATGTAATGTGTTTTGTCACAAAGACATATTTAGACTTGTTAACTTTGGTTTAAAATCACAATAATATGTTAAGAAGATTAACATTATTTAATTATTGGATTAACGACTTGCATACATTATGATCTGATTGTTTGTTAACAGTTTGTATGATTTATATTTATTACCATTCTGCCATTTTAATCCATACCATATGTGTTGATCATTACTTTCTTAGACTAAAGAAATTGTTATTCACTGATTAAAAATTAGTTAGTACATGTCAAGATAGGAAATTGTATATAAGAAATGAAATATAAACATTTAGGCAGAAAGAAACTTTGTAAAGTTATTTGCACATCTTGTTATTAAATATAGTGTTACAACTTAATTTAGTGTTTGAGCTAATTCCATTAAAGAAAATTTATTCCCAAGGACCAGGAATTTCCTTTGTGAAAGTTTACTTATATTCATAGTCTGCAGCAGATTCACATCTGGAAGAGTATTTATACTACCTAAATTTTGTACTACTTTCTGCTTATAAATTAATAAGAATAAAATATGTATTAATGTTTTTTAAATAAATATTAAATCAGTTTATTTTGCCCGATTTTATAGCCGAAATTCGGCTATGTTCCCAATCCCAAAAAGTATACTTTTTTCTCAAAATGTGGCAAAAAATTCCCAATGGCCAAAAAAAAATAATTTTTTTTTTTTTTTTTTTAGAAAGAAGTCTTATGTGTCTTTTATCTCAATTTTAATTTAATTACATCTAACAAAGTATTATATGATATTTTTCTTTTAATTTGAATGATTATAAAGAGTTAAATCAAATTTAGTATTTCCCTAATCAGTGGACTTTTCGTTTGGAAAAAAAGGCTAATGAATTTATTTTCCCATTTCATGAAAATGCCGATAAAATTCCCAATTCCAAAGCCATGGGCTATCTTCCCAAAAAGTGGAAAAAAAACCCTGTATAATTAAAATACATTTACACGTATATTAAACATATTAATGTATAAGTAATGGGTTTCATATGGTGGAGTCGCTTTCAGCAAAACAAACAAATAAAATAAATGAATATATAGCAATAAAACAGTGGGTGATACGAGCCAACCAGAAATTTGAGCCATGAGAGTTCAAGCCATCGGGTTTCGACTGTATTGTTTAACTTAATTCTCACATAAGGATGTCTACCTGTTTCACTAGTACTCCAACCGTTGGTGCAATCTTTCGACATGCATCTCTGATGACACGCTGGTCCTTTGACCCAAGCCGCACTACTGGTTTACTTCCTTGCATTTTCTGAATCATAACATACAGGATTAATGACCAATGTGATAGCCACATTTTACCAACAAACAGTTTTATGGAAACTTTGTATGAAAACGGTTTGAGAATTTAAAAGACTCAACATTTTATTTCCAGATAGTTGACTGTACCAAACACCTAAAAATACACTTTAAGTGATTTGTTTG
The DNA here is from genome assembly GCF_020536995.1 of Dreissena polymorpha. Lineage (NCBI taxonomy): Eukaryota > Metazoa > Mollusca > Bivalvia > Myida > Dreissenidae > Dreissena > Dreissena polymorpha. Next base: position 14,289,806 of record NC_068358.1, on the reverse strand, counting down.
TGTTTAGTTTATCTTCAAGTCTGCATGTATCCTTCTAACACAGAAAAGTTCAATGGAATACCTCAATCCAAACTCAAGATAACAAGTGGAAACTATTTTTTTACATTAATTTACAGCAACCTTGGTTTCGAACCACTAGCCCTAAATGCAAACCAAGCTAAGCATGTACAATACCTGCACACACAATTTCAGCACACTATCTCCATCATCACTTAAGTTGTGATCTTTACCCGACCAGCCCCAAATGTAATATCCTGCTACGTTGTCATAAAAGCTTGCTACATTAATTTAATCAAAATAAAAAAGGTTGCTGTTTCTACATTTTAGTAACAGTTACTTTGACCTGACAGCACTTGAAGCATTTCAAAGCCAGGTCTTAGTGTAAACTACATACACATACAATTTTCGATTCACGTTCAAATTGTTGAGCGGAACAGTTTTTCCATTATCAATTAAACAGACCTTAACCTTTTACGCAACAAGCCCCAAATACAAGTGAAATCTAGGTCTCCATGTAAGTTAAAGTTATTGACCAGAACCACCTGTTGAAGCTGCTCTCCCACATGTACTCAAGCCCCCCCCCCCCATTCCCAAATCTATTTATTAGGATTTTCAATCTATTTATTAGGATTTTCAATCTGTTGAAACAATTGTTAAACAAGAGCACCGCCTTGTGGGTGCAGACCGCTCATCTATTTTCTTTTTAAAGGTGAAGGGACTCTCATTTTCAATCACAAAGGAGGGAGGGGTGGAGTGAAGAGGGGTGTATAGTGTGGGGGGGTGGAATTAATTACATTATCTTCCAAAAATGCGAAAAAAAAACGGAAAAAAAAAATCCGGGGGGGGGGATGGGGGAGAGTGTGGGGGGGGATTCTTGGGTAGCAATGGTTGGACGTTATTTCAAACATAAAATAATTAAAAAAAAATATTTGTGTTTTTTAACCGTTTCAACAAAAAAAAATTGGGGGGGGGTGGTGGGTGGGGGGGGGGGTATAGTGTGAGGGTGTGGTGGTAATTTGTGAGATGATCTTAAAAAAAAAAAAAAAAATTAGGGGGATTCAGGTGGGGGGGGGGGAGGGGGGGGTATGTGGGTGGGGGGGATTATTGGGTGCGATGGTTGGACGGTATTTTAAACATAAAACAAGAGCACCGCCTGGCGGGTGCAGACCGCTCATCTATTTTCTTTTTCGAAGGTGAAGGGACTCTCATTTTCAATCACAAAGGACAAAGGAGGGAGGGGTGGATTGAAGAGGGGTGCATTGTGTGGGGGTGTGGACATTTATTACATTATCTTCCAAAAATGCGAAAAAAAGGAAAAAAAAAATTCGGGGGGGGGGGGGGGGGGGGTGGGGGGGTGGGGTTGGGGATTCTTGGGTGCGATGGTTGGATGGTATTTCAAACATAAAATAATAAAAATAAATATTTGTGTTTTTTAACCGTTTCAAAAAAAAAGTAGGGGGTAGAGGTGGGGGGTATAGTGTGAGGGTGTGGTGGTAATTTGTGAGATGATCTTAAAAAAAAAAAAAAAAAAATTGGGGGGGGGATTCGGGTGGGGGGGGTGGGGGGAGGGGGGTTGGGGGGGTATTCTTGGGTGCGATGGTTGGACGGTATTTCAAACATAAAATAATCAAAATAAATAGTTTTGTTTTTTAACCCTTTCAAAAAAATTGGGGAGGGGGTGGGGTGGGGGAGGGGATAGTGTGAGGGTGTGGTGGTCATTTGTGAGATGATCTTAAAAAAAAAAAAAATGGGGGGGGGATTCGGGGGGGGGGGGGGATTCGGGGGGGGGGGGGGGAGGGCGATGGTTTGGGTGGAGTCTATTGTGGTATGTCAGGTAAGAGTAGTTTTGTCAAAGTATCAATCAAATCTAATCATAAATAAAAAAGTTATGGCAATTTTAGCAAAATTTAATAATTTGACATTGAGAGTCAAGGTCATTCAAAGGTCAAGTTAAAATTCAACTTGCAAGGTACAGTAACCTCATGATAGCATGAAAGTATTTGAAGTTTGAAAGCAATAGCCTTGATACTTAAGAAGTAAAGTGGATGGAAACACAAAATTTAACCATATATTCAAAGTTACTAAGTCAAAAAAGGGCCATAATTCCGTAAAAATGACATCCAGAGTTATGCAACTTGTCCTTTTACTGTACCCTTATGATAGTTTGCGAGTGTTCCAAGTATGAAAGCAATATCTATGATACTTTAGCGGTAAAGTGGACCAAAACACAAAACTTAACCAAACTTTCAATTTTCTAAGTATAAAGGGCCCATAATTCGGTCCAAATGCCAGTCAGAGTTACATAACTTTGCCTGCACAGTCCCCTTACAATAGTTAATAAGTGTTGCAAGTATGAAAGCAATAGCTTTGATACTGTAGGAATAAAGTGGACCTAAACACAAAACATAACCAAATTTTCAATTTTCTAAGTATAAAAAGGGCACATAATTCTGTCAAAATGCCAGTCAGAGTTACATGACTTTGCCTGCACAGTCCCCTTATGATAGTTAGTAAGTGTTTCAAGTATGAAAGCAATAGCTTTGATACTTAAGGAATAAAATGGACCTAAACACAAAACTTAACCAAAATTTTCAATTTTCTAAGTATAAAAAGGGCACATAATTCTGTCAAAATGCACGCCAGAGTTATCTAACTTTGCCTGCCCAGTCCCCTCATGATATTTAGTAAGTGTACCAAGTTTGAATGCAATAGCGTTGATACTTTCTGAAAAAAGTGGACCTAAACGCAAAACTTAACCAAAATTTTCAATTTTCTAAGTATAAAAAGGGCACATAATTCAGTCAAAACGCACGCCAGAGTTATCTAACTTTGCCTGCCCAGTCCCCTAATGATAGTAAGTAAGTGTACCAAGTTTGAATGTAATAGCATTGATACTTTCTGAGAAAAGCGGACCTAAACGCAAAACTTACCCGGACGCCGACGCCAAGGTGATGACAATAGCTCATATTTTTTTTTCAAAAAATAGATGAGCTAATAACAAGAAATATTTGTGTTTTTTAACCGTTCCAAAAAAAATATTTGGGGGTGGGGTGGGGGGAGTATAGTGTGAGGGTGTGGTGTTCATTTTTGAGATGATCTTAAAGAAATAAAAAATTAGGGGGGAAGGGGGGGGAGGGGGGGGGGGGAGGGCACACGGGATGGTTTGGGTGGAGTCTATTGTGGTATGTCAGGTAAGAGTAGTTTTGTCAAAGTATCAATCAAATCTACTCATAAATAAAGAAGTTATGGCAATTTTAGCAAAATTTAATAATTTGACCTAGAGAGTCAAGGTCATTCAAAGGTCAAGGTAAAATTCAACTTGCCAGGTGCAGTAACCTCATGAAATCATGAAAGTATTTGAAGTTTGAAAGCAATAGCCTTGATACTTAAGAAGTAAAGTGGATGGAAACACAAAATTTAACCATATATTCAAAGTTACTAAGTCAAAAAAGGGCCATAATTCCGTAAAAATGACAACCAGAGTTATGCAACTTGTCCTTTTACTGTACCCTTATGATAGTTTGCGAGTGTTCCAAGTATGAAAGCAATATCTATGATACTTTAGGGGTAAAGTGGACCAAAACACAAAACTTAACCAAATAAAGGGCCCATAATTCCGTCCAAATTCCAGAGTTACATAACTTTGCCTGCACAGTCCCCTTATGATAGTTAATAAGTGTTGCAAGTATGAAAGCAATAGCTTTGATACTGTAGGAATAAAGTGGACCTAAACACAAAACTTAACCAAATTTTCAATTTTCTAAGTATAAAAAGGGCACATAATTCTGTCAAAATGCCAGTCAGAGTTACATAACTTTGCCTGCACAGTCCCCTTATGATAGTTAGTAAGTGTTGCAAGTATGAAAGCAATGGCTTTGATACTTAAGAAATAAAATGGACCTAAACACAAAACTTAACCAAAATTTTCAATTTTCCAAGTATAAAAAGGGCACATAATTCTGTCAAAATGCACGCCAGAGTTATCTAACTTTGCCTGCCTAGTCCCCTCATGATAATAAGTAAGTGAACCAAGTTTGAATGCAATAGCATTGATACTTTCTGAGAAAAGTGGACCTAAACGCAAAACATAACCAAAATTTTCAATTTTTTAAGTATAAAAAGGGCACATAATTCTGTCACAATGCAAGTCAGAGTAATCTAACTTTGTCTGCCCAGTCCCCTCATGATAGTAAGTAAGTGTACCAAGTTTGAATGCAATAGCATTGATACTTTCTGAGAAAAGTTGACCTAAACGCAAAACTTAACCCGACGCCGACGCCAACACCAACGCCGACGCCAAGGTGATGACAATAGCTCATATTTTTTTTTCAAAAAATAGATGAGCTTAAAATAAAGAAATATAAACCATCATTTTTGTATATAATTATATACTTAAAAAAGTAATTCAAAAGTGAAGCCACTAAAGCCGTAAGTTGGGTTCAAAAACAACACTTACACTTACGGCCTCTATGTCCTGTACAGGATGAGCAAATACATTCTGAAGAGAGTACATCCATGTTTCAGCCTCTTTCTTACACATACCCCAACATTCCTGAATATTAAAAATAAAACTAAATTAATTCATTTAATGATAATTAACATTAATATTGACCTGTGATTAATAACATCCAGCTACTACAGAAACCATGTCAAAACCAGACACCACTAGTTAACAACAAGAAGCCATCAAAGACAGTGTATCCTTGCCACAGTTCCATTATTCTTAAAACGGTACAGTAAGACTTCACATTCCAATCAGTTGCCCAAAGAAGCATTTATTAAAATTTTTAACAGAGTTATTTCTCTTTTCTATGTAATTAATAAAAGGACAATAACTCTTTCAAAATAAGTGAAATAGTTAAACGTTTATGATATGTACTGTAGCAGTTGGCAATAATTCTTCTTTAACAAGAGGGCCTAGAAGGCCCAAAGTCACTCACCTGAGATAAGAGAAATGACCTGTTCTTTGCAGCCCAAGATATCAATGGAACAAATGTTCTAACCAAGTTGCATGAAGAATGAACAACAAATGGCACCCTGGTGGCCATGTTTTTTAACAGACCTGAACCACTTTTGAACTCTTCCAAGATATGTCAAAATTTCATGAAGATTGGGCAAAAAATAAGTCTTCTATACTGTTCACATGTTTTCACTATATACATATTTAGTAAACTGCCCACCCCCTGGCAGCTATGTTTTTCCACTGATCATGACCATTTTCAAACTCGTCCGAGAGATCCACATAACTAATGTTTTGACAAAATTTCATGATGATAAGGCAATAAATGTGACTTCTAGAGTGTTCACAAGCTTTTTTACTATATAAATATAAGGAAAATGCCCCCCCCCCCCTGGCGGCCATGTTTTTTTACCGATCCCAACCATTTTCGTACTCAACCGTCATATCCAGAAAACACATGTTCTGACCAAATTGCATGAAGATTGGACCAAAAATGTTACTTCTAGAGTGTTCACATGTTTTCACAATATACATATAGAGAAAACTGCCCCGTCCCCTAGCAGCCATGTTTTTTTCCGATCTGGACCATTTTCGAACTCGTCCGAGATATTAATGAAACCAATGTTTTGACAAAGTTTCATGATGATTGGGCAAAACTAATAAGACTTCTAGAGTGTTCACAAGGTTTCTCTATAGCCATATAAGGAATACTGCCCCATCCCCTGGCGGCCATGTTTTTCAAGCGACCGGAACTATTTTTAAACTCAACAAACATATCATTTAGACAAACATTTTGACAAAGTTACATGAAGATTGTGCATCAAATGTGACTTCTACAGTGTTCACAAGGTTTTTCTTTTTTTTGACCTAGTGACCTTGTTTTTGACACAGCATGACCCAGTTTTCAACTCAGTCAAGGTATCAATGGGACAAATATTCTGACCAAATTTCATAAAGATCGGACTATAAATGTGGCCTCTGGAGTGGCCACAACTCAAAATGTTGAAGCTGCATGACTCACCAAGCACGACGGACAAAAGGCGATCACAAAAGCTCACCATGGGCACGTTGTGCTGAGGTGAGCTAAAAAGGCAAATAACTCCTCAAAATTTACATCATCACAAAGACTTGATAATACGTACTGTTGCTTTTGGAGATAATTATTATTAACAAGGGGACCTGAAAGGCCTAAAGTCGCTCACCTGAGAGGAAAGGAACTGACCTGTTCTGTGCAGCCAAAGATGTCATTAGAACAAAATGTTCTTACCAACTTTTATGACAAGTGAACACCCTGGCAGCCATACTTTTCAACAGACCAGAACCATTTTCATACACATCCAATATATCATTTAAACAAATATTCTGACAAAGTTTCATGAAGATTCATGAAGCCATGTAAGGAAGAATGCCCCGCCCCCTGGTGGCCATGTTTTTCAAGCAAATGGAACCATTTTTCGAACTTGTCCAAGATATCATTGGGAAAAATCTTCTGACAAAGTTTCATGATGATCGGACAATAAGTATGGATTCTAGAGTGTTAACAAAGTTTTACAATAGCTATATAAGGAAAAATGCCACGACCCCTCGGCGGCCATGTTTTTCCTACAACCGGAACCATTTTCAAACTCATCCAAGATATCATTGGTACAAATCTTGTGATCAAGTTTCATTATGATTGGACAATAAATGTGGCCTCAAGAGTGTTAATAAGTTTTTTTTTAAATCAATATATAGCCATATTAGGAAAATTGCTCCGACCCCTGGTGGCAATGTTTTTAAAGAAACCAAAACCATTTTCAAACTCATCCAAGATATCATTGGCAAATCTTCTGACCAAGTTTTATGAAGATCGGAAAATAAATGTGGCCTTTAAAGTGTTAACAAGGTTTTTCTATAGCCATATATGAAAACTGCTCCACCCCCTGGCGGCCATGTTTTTCAACCAACTTGCATCATTTTTTAACTCGTCCAAGATATTATTAGGATGATTCTTCTGACCAATTAAATTTCATGAAAGCGGACAATAAATGTGGTCTCTAGAGTGTTAACAAGATTTAACTATAGCCATAGCCATATAAGGAAAAATGCCCCGCCCCCTGGTGGCCATGTTTTTAAAGCAACCAAAACCATATTCGAACTCATCCAAGATATGATTGGGGCAATTCTTCTGACCAAGTTTCATGAAGATCGGAAAATAAATGTGGCCTGTAGAGTGTTAACAAGGTTGAACTATAGCCATATAAAGAACAAGGGACAAAATTGTCACAAAACCAGGTTTTCATTGTGAAAAAAAATCTGATAAAGGGAGAAAACTCAAACTGAACTTTTGAAATGACCAAAAAAAATTAACCCCCTTTGTAAGTTTTTTTTTTTTTTTAAATCTATTTTTAGTCGTGGCGACCTTGACATTGGAGATATTGACGCGATTCTTTCGTGGGACACACCGTCCCATGATGGTGAACAAATGTGCCAAATGATTTTAAAATCTCACAATGAATGACATAGTTATGGCCAGGACAAGCTCATTTATGGCCATTTTTGATCTTTGAACTCAAAGTTTGACCTTGACCTTGGAGATATCGACGTAATTATTTCGCGCGACACACCGTCCAATGATGGTGAACAAATGTGCCAAATGATTTTAAAATCTGACGATGAACGACATAGTTATGGCTCGGACAAGCTCATTTATGGCCATTTTTGACCTTTGAACTCAAAGTGTGACCTTGACCTTGGAGATATCGACGTAATTATTTCGCGCGACACACCGTCCAATGATGGTGAACAAATGTGCCAAATGATTTTAAAATCTGACAATGAACGACATAGTTATGGCCCGGACAAGCTCATTCCGCCAGCCCGCCAGCCAGCCAGCCAGCCAGCCCGCCCGCATTCGCCAATCTAATAACCAGTTTTTTCCTTCGGAAAACCTGGTTAAAAATGCCCCGCCCCCTGGCGGCCATGTTTTTCAACCAACAGGCATCATTTTTGAACTGGTCCAAAATATTATTGGGATGAATCTTCTGACCAATTAAATTTTATGAAAGCCGACAATAAATGTGGTCTCTAGAGTGTTAACAAGATTTTACTATAGCCATATAAAGCCATATAAGGAAAAATGCCCTGCCCCCTGGTGGCCATTATTTTTAAGAAACCAAAACCATATTCAAACTTGTCCAAGATATGATTGGGACAATTCTTCTGACCAAGTTTCATGAAGATCGGAAAATAAATGTGGCCTCTAGAGTGTTAACAAGGTTTTACTATAGCCATATAAGGCAAAATGCCCCGCCCCCTGGTGGCCATGTTTTTCAACCAACGGGCATCATTTTTGAACTCGTCCAAAATATTATTGGGATGAATCTTCTGACCAATTATATAGCCATATAAGGAAAAATGCCCCGCCCCCTGGTGGCCATGTTTTTAAAGCAACCAAAACCATATTCGAACTCATTCAAGATATGATCGGGGAAAATCTTCTGACCAAGTTTAATGAAGATCGGAAAATAAATGTGAAGGTTTTACTATAGCCATATAAGGAAAAATGCCCCGCCCACTGGCGGCCATGTTTTTCAACCAACCGGCATCATTTTTTAACTCGTCCAAGATATTATTGGGATAAATCTGCTGACCAAGTTTAATGAAGATCGTAAAATAACTGTGGCCTCTAGAGTGTTAACAAGAGTTTATTTTAGCCATATTTAGCCATTTAAGGAAAAATGCCCCGCCCCTTGGCAGCCATGTTTTTCAAGCAAAGGTTACCATTTTTGAACTCATCAAAGATATCAGTGGGACAAATCTCCTGAGCAAGTTTCATGTGGCCTCTAGAGTGTTAACAAGGTTTTACTATAGCCATATAAGGAAAAATGCTCCGCCCGCTGGCGGCCATGTTTTTCAACCAAAGGGCATCATTTTTGAACTCGTCCAAGATATTATTGGGATGAATCTTCTGACCAAGTTTCATAAAGATCAGACAATAAATGTGGCCTCAAGAGTGTTAACAAGATTTTACTATAGCCATTTATAGCCATATAAGGAAAAATGCCCCGCCCCTTGGCAGGCATGTTTTTCAAGCAAACATTACAATTTTCGAACTCATCCAAGATATCACTGAAACCAATCTTCTGACCAAATTTTATGAAGATTGGACAATAAATGTGGCCTCTAGAGAGTGAACAAGGCAAATGTTGACGACGCACAACGGACAACGCACGACGGACACCGCATGACGGACGATGGACAAAAAGCGATCACAAAAGCTCACCATGAGCACGTTGTGCTCAGGTGAGCTAAAAATCGTAAGCAATTGTAGGAGTAACACAGAAGATTTTTTTGTTACTTTAAACAAAGGGGAGTAACTCTTAAAAAAATAAAGCAATCTAAAACCTAGACAATAATCCTGTAAAACTTGGAGCTAATTATTCTGTAAAATGCTGATGAACTTTCCATGCAAATGTATCAAGAAGCTTGTATATGTATGCGTCAGCAAAGAGCAATAATTCTTTCAAAATTAATGAATTTACATAGCCTGGAACAAATGCCGTGTTAGAAGTACTTAAAAAATAACTATTCTGTAAAAGTCTAAAAAATTGCATGTCAAATCCATGAGGAGTTGCCCACATAAGCTTTTATATGTAGTTTTAAACAAAGGGCAATAACTTTTGAATAATAGCTTAAGCACAAATAGCAGGGCCTTATTGTGCTGTAGGAATTGGAGATATTTGTTCTGAATGATACCTTCAAGCTTTCCAAAAGAAATCGTATGGCCTCATTTGGTTTCTGTTTCTGTTTGTTGGTAAGGTCTTCAAACGCATCTGTCCATGCATCATCATACAAAGCTCCAAACTTGTCAGACAACTTCATGGCTCTGTTAGGATCACTAAGATCAGCGATATCTGGGTTTTGATCAGTAAGCATGTGACCCGCTAATTTGCTAAATCTGCAAGAATAGAATGTAATGTTGGGCTGTTGAGATTCAGCCTTTTTTTATACAACATAAGTCAAGTATTTTCCTAAATTTCTAATTAAAAACTATTTCTGAACACACCTACTCCTTGATTTTGAACAATGTGTGCCCCAATGCACAACATGCACAATTAAAAAGGAAGTTTCTATTAATGTTTCCATTTTTACATTCTCATCATAACAGCTAAATTTATCATTAAAATATAATAAGCTGAAACCATTTTTTACTTTAAGTAGCAGTGATATTGACCTAGCTTACAATGTCATAAACCGGAATCCATTTAAAAAATTTTTACAACTGACACTGAACATAAACTCATGAAAGTCCTATGCAATCCAAGCCCAGTCTGATACTAAGATTTTTGCAAGACATATATATATATATATTTATATGTAGTTTCAATACAATAGCTAAGTTTTATCTAGAGATATTGAGCAGGACTTAATTTTCAATATGTACTGAAATGACCTTCACCTTGACCCCATACAAATTTGCAATCACACTCTATGCATTTATTCAATGTATCCATGTATGAAGTTTCAATACACAAACTTAACCCTTTCCCACTCAGAGGCAAAGTGAAAATGGCTATGTGCAAACAGCATAAAAGCAGAACAGCCTGTGAGTAACTGCTCGCTGCTCATCAGTAACTAAGGATTGAAAATGAATCCTTTGAAACTTCAATTCAGTAAGAAAGGTATTTTATTGAATTTAACTTTTGAAGGGACTACAAATGCGTCAAAATACATACCTAAGTGGTAAAGGGTTAATTCAGTGTTAAGAAAGACAACATAATTCTTTTTTCAGTTTAAACATTTTTCTCGCGTTTCTTTCCATATCTAGCTTACAAATGAACTCATTAGCCTTTTACAAAGAGAGGAGTATATCTGCATATTTGTAGAAACCATGGTATTTTTACTGCCTTTTGATATATTATGGTTGTTATCAAATGAGATAAAGTGATGTTTAATGTAAATTTTTAACTTGAGTTTGACTCACAGACTGTACTTGATAGTTTTTTACAAGTCAGATCAGTTCGGTAATAATATTGATGGTAAAAGTAAAGGAAAACAGAAAAGTTAAATCTATTTGAGAAAAAAAAAGAAATGTAACAAATTACTAACAATTCTTTTCTTATGTTCACCAACACATTAAGGTCATTGAACCACACAAGTTTAAGTGAGATGCAGCCAGTCTTTTATGAATTTTGGATATTTTCTTTAGCAGAACAAAGAAAATAGGGCAAATCATTCTGCCCAAAATCGTTTTTAAAAGTGCTTTCTTTACACAATAAGCTTTTTCATATGGGCACGATCCATCCATTTGTTTAAGAATAATTGAACACACAAGCTTCATGGTGTTGAAACTCCCACACATGTCAATATTTCTGTCAAACTTGCACAAATTTCTTTCTGTACAATCATCTGCACATTAAGTTCATTCAACTTTAAAAGTCTGAGCATGATCCACCTAGGAGTTAAAGAGGAGTTCAAACCATGAGATTCATATTCTAGAATAACACACAAAGGGCCATTATAATGCCAAAACTTTAAGCAACACAAAATCCTTGCTTTTTATCATCTTTCTGATGAGGGTAATTAAACTGAGAAAGTTTATGCACAATTCACCCAGCCTCTATAAAGAGCAGTTAAAACAAGAGACTAATGTGTTTGTCAGAAACACAATGCCCCATACTGCCCCACTTTGAAGCCATATATTTGACCATTGACCTTGAAGGATGACCTTGACCTTTCACCACTCAAAATGTGCAGCTCCATGAGATACACATGCATGCCAAATATCAAGTTGCTTTCGTCAATATTGCAAAAGTTATGGGCAATGTTAAAGTTTTCTGACGGACAGACTGACTGACTGACAGACAGACGGACTGAAGGACAGTTCAAAATCTATATGCCCCCCTTTGGGACATAAAAAACAAGCATTCGGATGAAATTATTTATTTATTATGTACATGTACCAATGGCAAGGGCAATTATTATTCCCTTCCATTTCGGGGTCTAAAAATGTGGCCTCTAAGAGATTTAACAAGCTAAAATTAGACAATGCCAGACATAGGTTGACCACACTTAGTGATCAAGTGAGTAAAAAACAATATGATTTTTAACAAGAGCGCCGCATGACGGAGCAATATACGCCCGATTCGTGTGCCATTGGAGATGATACACTGATGATTGATGTATTTGTTTTGGAAATAAGCAAAAAAAAATTTCAAAAATCGCGAAAAAAATAAACCCGATGAAAATATCGCAAAATAAAACTGGATAAAAATATTGCATAAAAATATTGCATGTGTTAATCGGTTGCATGTCTCCAATCAGACCTGACTGATATATAATCTATATACTACCTCTGACCAAGTTTGGTGAATTCAACTTGAACTAGAGCTTTGTCACTGAATGTGACTTATACCCCCATACCACTTTGACGCAGGATAAAAAGTTGTTTAAAAGTTTCGGATGAATACAATTTGAATTAGAGTCCGGACAAAGTGGCGCCGTTGAAAATGCACAAATTGACCCTATGACCTAGTTCTTGACCCGACATGACCCATATTCGAACTTGACCTAGATATCAACTAGATGCAACTACTGACCAAGTTTGGTAAAGATCGGATGAATACAATTTGAATAAGAGTCCGGACAAAGTGGCGCTGTTGAAAATGGACTAATTGACCCTATGACCTAGTTTTTTACCTGGCATGACCCATATTCGAACTTGGCCTAGATATCAACTAGATGCAACTACTGACCAAGTTTGGTGAAGATAAGATTTATACAATTTGAATTAGAGTCCGGACAAAGTAAAATGCACTAATTGACCCTTTGACCTAGTTTTTGACCCAGCATGACCCATATTCGGACTTGACCTAGATATCAACTAGATGCAACTACTGACCAAGTTTGGTGAAGATCGGATGAATACAATTTGAATTAGAGTCCGGACAAAGTGGCGCCGTTGAAAATGCACTAATTGACCCTATGACCTAGTTTTTGACCCGGCATGACCCATATTCGAACTTGGCCTATATATCAACTAGATGCAACTGCTGACCAAGTTTGGTGAAGATCGGATGAATACAATTTGAAATAGAGTCCGGACAAAGTGGCCCCTTTGAAAATGCACTTATTGACCCTATGACCTAGTTTTTGACCCGGCATGACCCATATTCGAACTTGGCCTATATATCAACTAGATGCAACTGCTGACCAAGTTTGGTGAAGATCGGATGAATACAATTTGAATTAGAGTCCGGACAAAGTGATGCCTTCCGCCCGCCGCCCGCCCACCGCCTGCCCGCCCGCCAAGGGGTTTCACATAATACGTCCCGTATTTTATACGGGCGTATAAAAAGTATTGACTCATTGGATGCTAACTAGTTTTTGTTTTTAAAAATGCACAACAAAATATTCTTAAAATTATAAACAGGTGTGCCCAGGGACACTTAAACAGGGGGTGAACAAAATTGTTGGAATTGTTTATATTGTTTCCTAAATGACTTCATCACAATACATTGTAATTGGATAATTATCAACCAAAAGAGGGTACTTAGTATTTTGTACTAAATGCAGGAGGAAATACTGTCAATATTCCCCTTAAAGGTTCAATATAATCCCTCAAGACATTAAAGAGAAACTGTCTTACTGAACAACTTTAACTTAGCCAAGGATGCTGACGTCAACACTGGGAGCTGTAGAGAATAGCCAGCCTTTTTTTTAAGTCAAGCAAACAACAATAAAAAATTGTTTGTTATCATATAAACATACATATATATATACATATTTTACCTGCTTTTCAAATCGTTATGTTCTTTGGATATGCTTGTCAGATCATTTCCCAGTGACATGATAGTACTATCTCTATTTTCAATGTCTTGTTGATACTTCTTTACATCGCTGTCCAGTTTAGACACATTTTGAAGAAGTTGATTTCTTATATCCAATAAGTCTGTATAAGCTTTGTTGTTTTCCTTAAGTTGTGTTTCTGCTTCATTCCATCCCTTTTCAAACTTGCCAACGTCCTGTTTGAGGCTATTAATCTCTTCACTTAACTTCCTGTTTATTTGTTCTGCTTGCTCAATTCTATGAAAACAACAACACAAAGTCATGAAGTAACACTGCAAATTTTTGCAATCCAACAGTGTATTTTATGCAGAGAAAAGAGGTGAAGTTTTGAAATATTTAATAATACAATTGATTGTCATAAATAATTTTGATGAACATAGAAGTTTATCAGAATAACAAATAAATAAAACAATTTAAAAAAAGAAATTACGTTCTATTGCTTTATGCTTATTCTCATCAATTGCGGAAAAAAGTAGTATACAATGCAGAAATTGTTTATTTTTGATAGGATTAATAATGGACGAGATAACATTGACTTTAAACATTATGATAAGCTTATAAAGAAGACACCTATATCCCCCTCCCTCAGATTGTATTGACCTTTGAGCTTTCATTTTGTGTGTTTGAATGATGACTTCTGGACATCCTTTGAATAACATAAACTGTTCATGAACATCCTGTAATAAGTATGAGAGATTTGCAGCAGATACAAACATACTGAATTAGGCTGCACTATTGACCTTAGTTCAGTTTTGACCTTGAACTATAGCTGATGTGACTGACTCATACCTTCCACACATCATCTCAATGAATTTAACATAGAAGCTTAGTTCCATTAAATTTCTTCAGAATATGAGATATAGAGCAGACAATAGTCTATTGAAATCTTATAGATTATGAGATATAGAGCGGACATCAGTCCATTAAAATCTTTCAGTGAATGAGATAAGCGCAGAAACAAAAAAGAAGGCTCAACATTTTTAGCTTAAAGTATACCTTGACCTTGAACCGAAAAAGCTGTTTTATTCCCCTGTAAACTGTGTCCATTACCTTAACATCTGAGGCAAGTTTCATGGACACAAAAGATATCGCTCAAACGTTTCACCTTCAAGTTGGTCCTTCACCTTAAAAAAGTGGGACTTACTCATGCCTTTAGAACTCATTAACCTAAACATTTTGTTGACTTCTTCAAATGCAAATTCATACCAGGGTAAAGATGATGAGGACCAGGGCACAAAAATGTGGCTCAGACATTTGATCATAAGTTTGGCCTTTATCTTGAGCCAACATCAATGACGTAAACATTTGAGCCAAATTTAATTAAAATCTTTCAAAGGGTAAAAAAATGATATTTTGCTGACACAAAATTGGATACTGAAACCTCTGACCTTCAATCCTGACCTCAACCATTAACCCTTTCCCACTCAGAAGCGAAGTAAAATGGCTTTGTGCAAACAGCATAAAACCAGAACAGCATGTGAGTAACTCACAGTCTGTTCAAGTTTTATGCTATTTGCTGCTCATCAGTAACTAAGGGTTGGAAATGATGCCTTTAAAACTTTAATTTAATAAGAAAGGTCTTAAATTTAATGTAACTTTCTAAGGAACAACAAATGCCTAAAAATACGTATCTAAGTGGTAAATGGTTAACTGGAATGACTGACATTTGCCTTCTTCATGTATTCTCAATCACTTTCATACTGTTAATATTATTTATATTTTTATCTTCAATTATTACCTTTATCTTGAGCCAGAATGACTGACTCATGACTTCTGAGCAATGTCTCAATGACATCAAAATTGAATGAAAATCCTTAAATGTGAATAGGAGATATGAACCCCAGAGAGATGTTATGTACAAATTGACAAATGGATGGACAGACAAAGGCCATTCCAATAGTCCCACACCTGCTTTGATGAAATGTATTAAAGTTTGAATTAAGATCAATGGAAAAAGCAACAACAATGTGCTGAAATGTCAT
The DNA here is from genome assembly GCF_020536995.1 of Dreissena polymorpha. Classification (NCBI taxonomy): domain Eukaryota; kingdom Metazoa; phylum Mollusca; class Bivalvia; order Myida; family Dreissenidae; genus Dreissena; species Dreissena polymorpha. The sequence goes on along the minus strand of NC_068358.1, from coordinate 14,274,035 downwards.
TTAGTAAAGGTGATTTACATTTAATTCTATTACGTCATACTATTTCCAGAATCAAATGAGATGTGCAATGACTGTATCATAATTCGTCAGTGCGCTGTTGTATCTCATACAGTGTACACCTGTTTTTGGTTTTACACTGAGAACAACTAGACCGTGACGATTTTTTCTCGTCAGTTAGAGACTTACTAGTTTTTTATATTCTTCGGAATATTGGTCTCTACGCAAAAGCTATCTTGTTAGCTTAATTGTATTTTATTGTTTTCGGACAAAATACATTAAAATATATCTGCTCGCAGATTTAAATATAAATGTACGACTTTGTTATTTTACGGCAGTTGTCGTTAGGTAGTCTTTTTTCTCTTCGTTGCACGTGTGTTATGGCGGACAAAGAAGTTCAAAACTCTAAACAGTCCACGGTTTCGGCCGTTACAGGCATGAAAGAGCCTAAACCTCCAAATGAAAATGCAAACGCATCAAAGACTTCATCTGTGAAGCCAGGTAACTCCCATCAGGTACCCGCCACGAATGCGAACATGAATGAAGTGTTAGAAATTTTGCGCGTGCTAAATTCTAATGTCAATGCTCAAAATGAGCGCATAGAAAAACAAGAACATTGTTTCAATGAATTCATGGCCGCTTGTAATGAACCCATGGAGGATGACTGTAATTATGATGATTGTTATGATGTTGAAACAGAACACGAAGAATCCTCTATTGAGTCGGAACAAAAATCCATTTTCAAACAGCTGTCCGACAAATTTTATCAGCATGAACAAGTTGATGTTGATATTCATCCTGACGTGGCACGTCTTGTAAACAACTCTTTCAGAAATGGTTTATCTGAAGACAATCTTGATGACATTTGTAAGCGAATTCATCGCCCAGAAAATTGTGACTCACTGGTAAAACCAAGAGTTAACCAAGGCATTTGGCGCCTGTTGAAAAGCTACACTCAAGCTGAAGACGCACGACTTTGTGCCATTCAAGGAGTTGTGTTAAAAGCATCCATAAATATGGTAAAACTTGTTGAAAAGCTTGGGACAAATGAGTCGGAGAATGTCGAGTTAGGAACTACTGCCATCGCTCTGTTGGGTCATGCTAATAAAATGATGAATACAAAGTGAAAAGAGCTCCATAAACAAGATTTAGACTATAAATATCATTATCTTGCTTCAGCATCATTACCCTACACAGCCCTGTTGTATGTTGAATGACACAGATGTTAATAAAAATGTTAGAGAAATCAACAACATGAATCGTATTGGCAAAGTGGGGTTGGTCCTATGAGGGGCTTTAGCCGGGGACCCCGAGCTGGGTTCAACCCATATGGTCATCGCGGACGTGGCTTCCACGGCAGAGGCAGAGGAAATGGCCCTTTTCGGACTGAAGCCTTTCCAAAAAACTTGAGACCCCAACAGAAGAAGTAGATAAGGTGAGTACTTTTGTTGCTGGTAATATAAAAAAAATCACATTGAAATTGGAGAAAAATTACAAATGATAATAATTTCCTAGATATTATTGAGCATTGCCATTTGGAATTTATTGAAGGCGAAAATCCTATCAAAACAACCTGTTATAGAAATAGATTCTCAGAAAAAGAAGAACAAATTATAAATAAAGAAATACAAAATTTATTGGCAATGTGTGTTATTGAGGAAGTTGATCATCACCCTAATGAATATATTTCTCCAATTTTCATTATTCCAAAACAAACTGTGGGTGAATATAGGATGATTTTAAATTTAAAATTATTAAATAATCATATTCAATACCATCATTTTAAGATAGACACCTTTGAAGCAGCTTTAAAATTGGTAAAGCCTGGTATTTATTTTGCAAGTATTGATATTCGCCATGGCTATTACAGTGTACCAGTTGCTGAGGAAGAGCAAGTACAAATCAGATTCAATCATTTAGGAAATATTTACCAGTTTTAAGTACTACCAAATGCCCCATCTGCCCCAAAGTTATTTACAAAACTCATGAAGCCTGTTTATGCATCTCTGCGTATGCTTGGGCATAAAAATTCTGGTAACATAGACGATTCGTTACTTCTGGCTGACACGTATGTTGAATGTCAATTAAACATACAAGATACAGTAAATCTTATTACTGATTTAGGGTTTATGATTCACGAAAAGAAATCGGTATTAGTACCAACTCAAAAAATAACATTTCTCGAAAACATCATTGATTCTGAACAGATGTCAGTCACTCTACCAGAAGTAAAAATTCTTAAAATAGTACAAGCATGCATAGATTTGTACACACAGAAAAAAGCAAAAATTTGAGATGTTGCAAGGGTTTTGGGTTTGCTTGTTTCATCTTTCTCAGCTGTTGAATATGGTCCGCTTTTTTACAGAAGTCTAGAATATGAAAAAATTCATGCCCTTCAGCATAATGCTGGTGATTATGAAGCAATCATGTTCATTTCGGAGAAAATGAAGCAGGAACTTAGCTAGTGGATTGAATGTCTACCACAGCAACAGAGAAAAATAACCCATAAAAACCCTGAGTTAATTATAACAACAGATGCAAGTGCTTTTGGATGGGGTGCTATATGTCTTAATGATAAAATTTGTGGTAGATGGGATGAAACTGAAATCCAAAACCATATAAATGTCTTGGAATTACTTGCTGCAAGTCATGCTTTGAAATCTTTCTGTAAAACAAAAAGCAATATTCATGTACTGAAACGTTCAGATAATTAATCAAATGTTGCTTATATAAATAATCTGTACTTCTGAATGACATTGCTAGAGAACTTAGGCTGTGGTGTAAAAACAGAGAAATTTGGGTTTCAGCTACACATATCCCAGGTATAATGAATGAAGCAGATTTTAGTTCTCGAAATTTTAATGAAAATCTTGAATGGAACTTGGATGAATCTGTTTTCTTAAACGCAGTGCAATGCTTTGGTTTGCCAGAAATAGACATGTTTGCTTCTCGTTTAAATAAACAGATCAGTAGGTTTGTGTCGTGGAAGCCAGATCCCGATGCTGAAGCAGTAGATGCATTTTCTGTTGATTGGCATAACAAATACATATATGCATTTCCGCCTTTCAGATGCATTGCACAAGTTCTGCAGAAAGCCAGACAGGACAAGGCAGATATTTTACTGGTGGCACCATTTTGGATAACACAGAATTTCTATACCAGCATCCTGGAGATGTTGACTCACGATCCTTATATTCTGAAGGTTGGTCCGAAAATATTGAAAATACCACAAACACAGAAGATTCATCCATTAACCAACAAACTACATCTGATGGTATGTCGCATATCGGGAAATTCTATAAAAAGCGAAACCTATCTAGCTAGTCTATTGACATCATCATGGCATCATGGAGAAAAACTACACAGAAGCAGTATTCCACGTACATTAACAGATGGGTTTACTTCTGCAATAAAAGGAAAATTGATCCATTTCAAAACCCTATAGAATATTGTATTGAATTTCACAGAATTATATGAATCTGGACTGAGATATGAAACACTTAACACTGATAGAAGTGCTTTGTCTAATTTGTGTGAAAAACAGGATGGTTATTCAGTTGGATGGCATCCTTTAGTAGTTCGATTACTCACTGGTGTTTATAATTTAAGACCCGCAAATCCAAAATATCAAGAAACTTGGGATGTATCTAAAGTTCTGTGTTATCTCAAAACACTTACACCAGTAAATGATTTATCATTGAAAATGTTATCTTACAAACTTGTTATGATTATTGTTTTGACTCAAGCAAGTCAAAGCCATTCAATTTCATTATTAACATTGGAAAACATTGTTAAAAACAATGACTCTTATGTATTGTTCTATAGTGGGTTGTTAAAACAAACAAGGAGAGGAAAAGTTAATCCAATCCTTAGATTGTGTAAATATGTGTCAGACAATGATGTTTGTGTATATACCGGTAGTACTCTTACTGAATATATTAAACGCACAAGTACACTGCGCAATAGTGAAAAGAAATTGTTAATAAGTTACATTTATCCTCATAAGGCTATAGCCTCTACTGCTGTGAGTAGATGGATTAAATGTGTGATGAAAAATTCTGGAATTGAAGTTGACAAGTTTAAAGCCCATAGTGCGCGGTGTGCTGTAACTTCCAAAGCGAAACAAAGTGGCCTTCCAATTCCTGAGATTATGAAAATCGCTGGTTGGTCAACAGATATGACATTTGCTAGATTCTATGACAAGCCATTGGAAAAAGAAAGCAGCTATTCTTTTCAAGACGCTACATTACAGTGTTGAGGTTTGTTTAGCAAAAAATTGGTGTTTTGCCTCAAATTGTTATCCTGCAAGCACGGTTTGGTTTTGCGTTGAAATCTCATTTGATTCCGGAAATAGTATGACGTAATATAATTTTCACAAACAAACAATACTTACCTGTAAGTTGATGTTTGGTTGGAATTCTATGTAGTCATATTTCTATTGAAGGGATCAAATGCCCACCTCATGTTTGCCTCTCATGGCCCACCTCTTTTGAGGAATAAAATATGTTTGATCCTTCAATACAGGCTGTCAAGTGACCTTTTTTCAAAAAGTAGGAAAAAATAGGAACTACTTTTGCAAGAAAAGTAGGAAAAAAGTAGGAAAAAGTAGGAACTTTTCCCTCAAAAGTAGGAATACATAATACTTATTTTTTAGACACAGGTCCAGGAAACATAGCTTGAAACAGAGCAGGAGTGCCATCACATGTTCTGTATGGATACCCACTTGAAGCTACCTTAAGGGCCCAGAAGATTTCAGCCTTTTGTACCTGTTCCTTGTGTGATGGATGTACTTGCATACAGATAGATTTATCCCCACAACCCTGAGAGCTGCTTGGCTTTTGGGCACTTCCAAACAAACGCTTTTGTGAATTATCATGCATGTATTTCATGTTTTCCTTGTGTTTTTATCCATCTGCATGACTTATAAGTTGATTAGCACCAGAATTACTACAAGATGGACTTCATTCAGACAGTACAATATCTTGCAAACTCATTGCCGGTATCTCTCTTGCACCATGATCCCAGTGTTTTTCCACTGTTGTCCAACCTCTCCATCCATGAAGGGTTAAACTTTGTTTTCCCACTAGGAATTTTAGCACTTATAGTGTATCTATGATAATTAAGTTTCAAGCAAAGCTACCCTGATAAAGAAGTATACATGTAATTAGATGCTGTTCATTTTGGTATATCATCAAATAAGTGGTTAGAGGTCTTCTGTGTATCGATATAAAAATGGTAATTATGACTTAAGTTACATTCAAAATGACTGGTCATTGCAGAGCAGATTATGCAACTGGAGATAAGACCTTATCACCTGACATCTTTTATGACAGCATTGATTGGGCAATGAAACAGTTGCACTACATTGTTTATTCCAGTTTCAAAAAATGGCTTTTACATTATTGATGACTTTGCGGGAGTGTAATAATGCCGTTTAATAATTTTAATACTTCGCTTTAACACCTTGAAGTTACCTCACTAGCAATGGCATCATTAGACAAGAATTGTGTTTGTCCGAAACACAATGCCCACTATTGCGCAGCTTTGAAATAAAATTTCAATATATCATTTGGCAGGTTTAGAAATTATCTCCCTTTTAAAGCTTATTACTTCCCTTGGATTGTATTTTTTAACTTTTGACCTTGAAGGATGACCTTCACCTTTCACCACTCAAAATGTGCAGCTTCATGAGATACACATGCATGCCAAATATCAAGTTGCTATCTTCAATATTGCAAAAGTTATGGCCCATATTAAAGTTTTCGGACGGACACACACACACAGACAGACAGACAAACGGACTGACAGTACAACTGCAATATGCCACCCTACCGGGAGCATAAAAATGTATCAGGGCATTTAGGCTCTGTGCATTTATCTTTAATTACTAAACATGATGTACCTATGATATCAATAGAACATCATATCCGTTGTCATGTAATACAGAATTTATTACATTATATTTGTAAATGATGAAAACTCAGCAAAGCATCAGTTTTATCTTTTTTCCAATAACTTGTGTAATAAATTCCATATTACATAACCACTCATACAATACATGTATCTCTATATCTCTACATTCCAAACAGCAATATCATGTAAACATGCATAAGGTTTGGTCAAATTGTTGTCAATGGAAACAAAATAAAACTGGAATAAACAATGGGTTCCCTCAGCTCTTGCATCACTGGGAACTGTGTAAGGTAGTGAAGTCTGCAGTGTACAAATGCTAAGGAAGTAAACAAGGCACTATTGTTACATAAAAAAAAAACTTGTCAATAATTTCAAAGTTACATAAGAAATAAATATTTATGCTCCTGAAGAGGTGCTAGCAGACAGTCAGCATGGGTTGTCAGGTCTCATCTAGATGAATGCACATTAACAGGGATACAGTCATGCCATAGATTCATTCATCCTGCAAGTTTACTAAATTAACTCTTTAAAAAAAAAATATTTTCCAACGAAAATGAAAAAGTAGGAATAGTAGGAAGATTTGGTAAAAAAATAGGAAAAAGTAGGATCCTGATGAAAAAGTAGGAAATAGTAGGAAAAAGTAGGAAAAAGTATGACCGCTTGACAGCCTGTTCAATAGGACAAATCTTGCTTGCAATTTCAGCGTTAAATACTGACGAATTATGATACGGTTATGCACATCTCATTTGATCCCTTCAATAGTAATATGACTACATAGAATTCCAACCAATCAACTTACAGGTAAGAATTGTTTGTTTGTGGAAATTATGATGATACAAATGTGTTGGATTTAAGAAGTGGTAGTTGTTTCAAAACATCAATTATTAAAACTGTTTGTAATGCATACAATTGTTATATAGGCTCTAAAAAAAACATTATAATCAAAGTCCGTGAAGAGTGACTTACGTTTCGGGAAATTATAAGATTGCCATAGCCAGAAAGACAAGCTTGACAAATAAAATATTTTGAAGTAAAGATGGTTAATAGGTTTTAAAATTAGACCCTTTGACCTTGAACCGTGACCTTGATATTTGCACTAGGAACTGTGTTCTTACATTAAAAAGATCCATCTAAGTATTCTTCAAATCAGTTACAAATCCTTTTTATACAGAAGGCTTTATTTTAAACTGCTAATGTGACCTTGACATGGATCCTGCCAGCCCATTACAGTATGTCAAATAATAACTGTAACTTTTTAAATGTTATTTCAAATACATCTATGCTGAACAAAGTCACACAGGGATGACTAACAAGGGTTGATTTCTTGTATTCACACTTGAGCTTGAACTGTGACTAAGACCTCGACCTCGCTCCCGCAATTTTCAATCCTGTTAACAATAATGTTCCTTTTCTGCAATGTTATACAATATTATACAATTGGGCAAATGTGAGCTCTGGACACAGGGTTGACAAAATATGAAGTTGACCTTGAACCTTGGGATCAGATTTTGATGTTTCGAATTCCATCACATAATTCTTGTCACACCTGCCAAATTATTTAAAATTCTATCCATGCTGAACAAAACAATTATCTCGACAAAATTTTAAGGTCGATTCCTATATTTTATCCAAAATGATGACCTTGGCCTTTTGGACCAGATTTTGGTGTGCGCCCAATCATTCTGCTTCTGTCCTCCAAAAAGTGATTGAAATATCAAGGTGTAATATTCAAAGTTATGCTTTGGGCATATTGTTTAGAGCCTGATTTCCAAACTGACTCTAGACCTTAAAATACCTTGATTTTGAAAATTGGTACCCAGTTTTTATATGTGTAACTAGTTTGTTTATCACGTTTGCTTTAAAAAATCAAATGGACAAAGTCATTTTCCTGATGTAGTATTCTGAGGTCTGTTATCCACCAACTTATGTAAAATTTAAAAACTGTTGCATAAATGTTGTATCCAAGTTTCTTTAAAATTGGTAATAAATGTGTCCTATAGTTATTACAAATCTTTTTTTTTTCTCTGACTTTGCGATCTAGTTTTGACCCCACATGACCCAGTTTCAAACTCGCCTGAGGTATCATTTAGACAAAAGTTCTGAAGATAATCAAATAAATGCCGCCTTCAGAGAGTTCACAAGGTCAAATGTTGATGCCACAATGAAGTAAACCCGCGATGAAGAACAGACAAAAGGTGACCATGAGAACGTTGTTCATGTGAGCTAAAAAATGAGTCATAATGCAGCAAAATTGTCTACACAAAATTATAGTTTATCCTGTAAAAACTGCAAAAGGGCTATTACGCTTCAAAAACTATGGGCAACAAAAAAGAATTTCTTCTCCATAATCTTCTCATTAAGATCATTTAGCCATTAAAGATTGAGAAAAAATGCACCACTCTAAAAACAAGAGTGCCAAACTGTCACAGCCCATTTGAAGGTTTTTGACAGCTTGTTGACTTTACCATTCGAGTGGCAAAATGATACATTTCTGAACATTCGTGGAAAGCACGAATGAAAACTTGCGAAATAAGTGAAGCATGATATCAAAACTAATGGACTAGGGTAAGAGACACAATGGTGATTGTTATAAACACATTAAGTGACCCTGTGGCCTATTTCTTGACCCCGCATGACCCATATTTGAACTAGACCTAGATATCATCTAGACACAACTTCTGACCAAATTTGGTGAAGATCGGATGAAAACTACTTCAATAAGAGAGCAGACACCATGCTAAGTACTTGAAATGCACTGTTACCTCATGACCTAGTTTTTGACCCGGCATGACCCATATTTAAACTTGGTCTAGATATTACTTTGACACAACTTCTGACCAAAGTTGGTGAAGATCGGATGAAAACTACTTCAATTAAAGAGCTTCAATCATGCTAAATCCTTGAAATGCACTAAGTGACACCGAGACCTAGTTTTTTTTAAACCCGGCATGACCCATATTCGAACCTGACCTAGATATTGTCTAGATAAAATGTCTGACCAAGTTTGGTGAAGAACGGATGAAAAATATTTGAATTAGAGAGCCGACACTGCTGTGGGCGCCGCCCGCCAAGGGTGATCTTATAATACGTCCCAATTTGAAAACGGGTGTATAAAAAGGATTTGAATAAAGAAACTTTGGGTGCTAATATTTTTTATTGGAAAAACAGAAGACATAATTCTGCCAAAACATGTCGCAGCCAATATCCTTCCTGTATATCCCTGTTACACTGGATTGGCGTCCTGTCTATAAACAAGTTATTTTCAGAAAAGAACAATAGTGGTAGTAAGAACACAAATGTGTTTGCCCTAAATTATTTATGATCTATTATCAGTTATGACAAGATATTGTAGGTTGGTCAAATCAATCTTGGACTATATAACAGCGTCCACACTACATTCTTGGCATGTATTATATGACGCCACTGCCACAATGGGGTTTGTAATGAATTAAATCTGGATTTATGGCATCCTCATGGCGATCCTACATCATTCTAGCCAGAATGCCAAAAGAATGCAGAGCCTAAGCCTTTACTTTGAATTTATCAATATAAGTCGCCCTTATGTTGCCCACTTTGGTATTTTTTGCATATGGATGTCCTTTTTATGTGTTCTCACTAACCCCATCGTTCTTGGCAATCCTACCTCATCCTAGGTTGCCATAAGAACTCAGCAATAATGGGTTTTTGGCATTAAGGGGGTGTTATGACCATCTACACTGAGTTTTGAAAATAAACACAGAAATTAATGATAAGTTGAGTACACAATCTTGAGCATATATGTATGTTCATACCACTAGATGGATGGATGGACAAGTTCACTGCATAATTCCTCCCACTTGTTAGGGCATCAACTTTAAGTTGAAGTTATTTTGAAATCTTTTAAGCATAAGAAAGTAGATGGCCACAATAAAATATGGTCACACACACAAAATGATGGACTTTCATCCAAGACTATTACAATATTACAACTGAAACTTACCTTTGTTTAAGTACAAAGTTTTCTTCTTTTTCTTTAAAGAGTTGTTGTTCTTTTGTCATCTCCATGTCATGTCTGTAAAAAAACGCTTGAACCGTAAAAGTAATGATAGAAACTGGACGTTCTACGAACATTGGTATGTTGATATATAAGTGCCCACGTGTCAACAGAGTACAGCATTGTTGTGACACACATGTACAACATTAATTATTTATTGTACATGTGTTGCCCTTCGAGGACAAAATATTTAAGTTACCTTCGTAACTTAAACAGGAAAAACTTAAGAGAGGATATTAATTCATAACTTGCTACACAATAATATTCTCTAATTTGTTTTTTACAAACATACCAAAAAGCTACAACCTCCAATGAAGGAAAGTCAAATGTTAATACTCATTCAAAGTAACTCATTTTTAATTCACACATTTTATAGCATTATTCCTATCACATAATTTATTTTGGTAACGCGCTTACACCACACAATTCCATGTATTCTGACGTAGCAACAGCTTGTCACCTATGATAAATACCCCGGCACAACATATATATATATTTTGTAGCAAGTTGTAACAATAAATAAAGCGCATTATTTGAACAGAGTTTGTAGAAAAATATATTTAAATGTAGTTTTTTACAAACTACAAACGACTATTGGGCCTTATAGATTTATCAAGTAATGTTGATATATAAGCCTATATAAACTATTTTTGATCAAACAAGAGTAGCCAGGTCTGACCACTGATCAGTATTTGATGGACTTGAGTAAAGGACCAATATACAATTTTACACACAAAGAATAAACACATGAAAACGTTTAAGTTTCATTTATATACTTTTTTAATGAAGTTGATATTAATTTAAATCATTATTAGTTATACTGTAATTTGTAAAAATTGCACAAGAAGACCTTCTTAACAAAATAAACAATCCATGAAAGTTTGAATGCTGTACATTAAAAAGAACAGGAGATCTCATTTAGTCAAATTTGTGTCTACGGACTGGCGGAGAGACCAAATGGTAAATTCAGCATCCCCCATTAACTTACAAAGTTTTATATTCCTGAAATGATTTAACAGTAAATTTGGTACATATGAATAAAAATAGCTAATACTAAGTCCCAGCTTTGCCCCATCATGCTTATAATTTTGCCCTTCAGTTTCGCAATGCATTCCTACTGGACCAAGTTATGATCCACAGTGTTGACAACTTATTATTTAAATTTGACATTTTTACTTGACCTTGGACCATGGCCACTTATACTTGTCACATAACTTCCAATATCTGCATATTTATTATTTTTGCCAAGTTTATAAAAACAAAGAAGGACCAGCTTTGATACAGAAAAAGTGTTGAGAACTTATTTCCTAATTAGGTTTTGGCCTTGAAATGTGGCCTCAAGACCTAGTTCTCGGGGGTCAAACTCTGTCGATTCATGTTCATGCTTATAAAAAATCCACTTATAACGACCAAAGTTATGCTGCAGACAAAGACAATTATTTATCTTATAGTCAGTCTGACCCAGCCCAGGTGTTCCCTTACTAGGGCCATCTTAAAAATTGGCATGTTTAAACACATGATAGTTGTTCCGGTGTGTTGATAAATAAAACACAAGATTAATGTGCATATGATAAACATATGATTAGGAGTTGTATAACCAATTTACATTTATTTTATGATTTCCAATGGTTTATAGAGAAATATCAGTGAAATAAAACTGATATTTCACTGTTTCATTCAGTGAAAAATAACAGTGAAAATTATCGATAATTTTAAATTTTTAACCGGAACTTTTTTTAGATATCTTACCCGTACGAAATAATGGGGCGGATTCCGGGCGTAATCAGGGCGGAATTGGCACGTAATGTTGGAATTACGCCCGTACAACTGGCGGAATGAGTTTTACGCCCGGAACTAAAATTATTTCTGGGCGTAATTCAACTGTTTTTTCCGGGCGTAAAACAAATCCGGGCGTATTTTTATACTTAGAATTTGTATGATGGAGATTTGTGGACGGAATTTTGCACTTTGTTTCTTTCGTGGGGCAAAATTTCATACTTATAAAATATTTGTGAAGCCACATGACGGAATTTTGAACTTAGTAGTTTTTATAGAGAGTAATATTGGACTGAACAATAACTTAATAAATTTAATTTAAACCAAAGTACTGAACAAAATATTACCAGTAACTGATAACTTAATAAACGTTTTTAAAAAAAATATTTAATTTTATTTATACATTTGTACAATCAATGAACATTCATTATAGACACAACTATTTCAGTCACAGTATAATTAATTCAGCATAAAGCTTTGATCTAATTTATGATTTTCATGTTCAGATTCTAAAACATATTTTGTAGTATTTTTATACTTAATTTGTGAGAAGCTGAAAAGGAGACAGACTTGTGAACTTGTGATCATGAATTATACTCTTAGATTTTGCATTATTATTGGCAATATTGCTGGTAAAAAAAAATAGGAGATAACAATAACACATTTTAATTAAATAAATTTTATCTATTGCTGACTTTTACAGTTTACACTTATAATTTTAAGTCTGACGGATGACCATGCATTAAAAATCTATATGCACTTATTTTTTTAATTCACTTCTTTAATTCTTCTTCTTTTTTGAAAATTTTGCTCATTTTTAATAATTATTTCATAATTATAATAATGACTGTAAAGTTTAATAAAGAACAAGACTTGGTAATGTTTTCATCATTTTAAGGTTTCCTTTAACATTAAACACACAACAGTCTAGTTTAATATTATTTGTTTATATCATCAATATGAATGCAGTTTCTCTGCATGTTACTCTATAAATGTTTTTATAGAAGTTAAGATTTCCCCAGTCTGAAAAGACCATAATTATGTACATAATTATACCAAACCAATGTTAATTTAATCTCAGATAAACACTGACAACCTGCTGAGTTGATCTCATGCATTGTGCTGCCCATTCTATACTCACCAAAGGCTGAGTCACATCTGTACATGTTTATAAACCATCTGGGCTTATCAGGCTTCAGTGGATTGGTCAGTGGTACAGGAAGTGAGTGGTAGAAGTTGCAGTTTGAAAACATTAGAGCGGTTAAGCAAATTACTGACTCTGAACTAAATTGTCAGTATAATACTTAAGCAAAATGAGGACTAAACTGTAGTGAAAAAATGTCTTGCAGGGAGTACTGTGTCAAAAACAATTTGTATTTAATACACATAATGTGGAAATGAACAATAAGTTTGTTGCAAAAGAGGTTCAAATTGGCTCAGGTTTAACTGTGATTTGGTCTCACCAAATTCCTGTGTTTTTGGAATACTGCAGAACAGCATAAAAGGTTTGTATTTTTACTCCTTCATTCCTCTATTATTTAGATTATTAACTGATATAATTGTAATTGTATTTGTGTACTGTCCCAGTGGGAAATGTAAAAGGATGATGAAAAGTAGACGGGCATCTGAAGGAAAAACAACACAGTTTGAAACTAAAATGAAATACACAAATTTCTTTAAAATATATAGTAAGTACTTAAATTAACATTTCATTTTCAGATTATGTCATAGGATTAGGGAGAAAGGTTGCTGGTGGCATAACAAATTTTCCCTTCTCGGACCTCAAAAGCCACATCACAGAATTTGTTTGCAAGAAAGCACAGTGTTGAAAAAACATGTGAAAAAATGAACTTTTTTATATAAATTTTGCCCTGTGTGCGCGCCCGGATGATGAGCACAAAGCGGTCCTTGACAAAGGAAAGCTGGATTTGTTGATAGGTAAATCACAATTTTACTATACAAGTTATTGTATTATTAGTTTGAAATAGTTAAGTTCAAAATAAAGATTAATTTGAATTATACGATTAGTGATCCTCAGGGCAAGGCCTGTCAATAACAGGGTGTCTCAGTACCTTGCCGCACTAAGATCCAAACCTGCCCCCTTTGACCCCGAGTCATGTTTTTAATTGGTTCTGATCACATTATTTTACAGAATATTCAATGAATTTTCAATAAACTAATTTTATTTTAACAGTGAAACTAGTTTTATCAATTAAAAAAAATATTTTTATGCCCCCCTTCGAAGAAGAGGGGGTATATTGCTTTGCTCATGTCGGTCTGTCTGTCGGTCGGTCGGTCCGTCCGTCCACCAGGTGGTTGTCAGACGATAACTCAAGAACGCTTGGGCCTAGGATCATGAAACTTTATAGGTACATTGATCATGACTTGCAGATGACCCCTATTGATTTTGAGGTCACTAGGTCAAAGGTCATGGTGACCCGAAATAGTAAAATGGTTTCCAGATGATAACTCAAGAACGCATACGCCTAGGATCATGAAACTTCATGGGTAGATTGATCATGACTCGCAGATGACCCCTATTGATTTTGAGGTCACTAGGTCAAAGGTCAAGGTCACAGTGACCCGAAATAGTAAAATGGTTTCCGGATGATAACTCAAGAACGCATAAGCCTAGGATCATGAAACTTCATGGGTAGATTGATCATGACGCGCAGATGACCCCTATTGATTTTGAGGTCACTAGGTCAAAGGTCAAGGTCACAGTGACCCGAAATAGTAAAATGATTTTCGGATGATAATACAAGAACGCATATGCCTAGGATCATGAAACTTTATAGGTAGATTGATCATGACTCGCAGATGACCCCTATTGATTTTCAGGTCACTAGGTCAAAGGTCAAGGTCACGGTGACCTAAAATAGTAAAATGATTTTCGGATGATAACTCAAGAACGCATATGCCTAGGATCATGAAACTTCATAGGTATATTGATCATGACTCGCAGATGACCCCTATTGATTTTGAGGTCACAAGGTCAAAGGTCAAGGTCACAGTGACCCGAAATAGTAAAATGATTTTCGGAGGGTAACTCAAGAACGCTTTTGCCTAGGATCATGACACTTCATAGGTACATTGATCGTGACTTGCAGATGACCTCTATTGATTTTGAGGTCACAAGGTCAAAGGTCAAGGTCACAGTGACAAAAGTCGTATTCACACAATGGCTGCCAGTACAACGGACAGCCCATATGGGGGGCATGCATGTTTTACAAACAGCCCTTGTTAAAATGAAAATGCATGTAATATTAAATAAAATGCGCATATATTGCACATGTTATTTGAAAATATTCCACAGGGATAAATATCCAAGCACATTCAAAAGTGTACTTAGTTGCCAAATTTGGACCCTGTCTTTTTCAAATCCTAGATGGGGCCCTGGATTAGATAAAAAGTTTGAAAAAGCAATTAATTCTACATAAGTTGTTAACAGTATTTGCAATAGGTGAACTGTAGTTGTACTTAATATCAAATTGCATTTCAGATTATGACATAGGATGGGGGAGAATCGTGGACCTGAACAATACTGTGATAGAGAGGAATTCCTACTCAAGAAAGCAGTTTAAAAAACACAGTCAATGTGAAAGAGTGAACTTTTTTATTTTGGCCGTGTATAAGAACAGTTTGTTTTTTAAAAAGTGCATGTCTATCAAATTATTTTTTATGTATATATATTGAATATTTTTGTTGTTTGTCTTTAAAAGCTACATTGTATCTTAAAAGTATCATCAAAATGCGGAACGAAAATGCATACATTTTCCGCATAAGTTCCACATTTTTTGTGACTGCGGAAAACATGCGGGGATTTTCAGCATATGTTCCGCATTTGCAGAAGTATAAAATGGTGATCCATGTTTTTAAAATGTATTATCTTAAAATAAATATAAAGATACTATGTTAAATGTATCTTGTCATAATTTTGACAAGTTTTTAGCTAAACTGAGCACAAAGTGCTCATGGTGAGCTTTTGCGATAGCCTTTTATTTTTTCAAATGGCCTGTCCTTATATGGGTATATGGGTATATTTACAATATGCATGTAATCCGATTTCCGCCCGGTATCTAAATTACGCCCGTTATCTAAGTTACGCCCGTAATTTTAACATTCCGCCTGTAATCTGAATTCCGCCCATAAACTGCTTTCCGCCCGTAATTTAAAATTCCGTCCCACCTCATTTACATATTTCGCCCCTGTTTTCCGCCCGGATTACGCCCGGAATCCGCCTGGAATCCGCCCCTCTTCTTAAAATCATATATAGAAAAATACGCCTAGAAATATTTTTTACGCCCGGAATTAAGTTTGCGATTCCGTGCCGATTCCGGGCGGAACATTTCGTACAGGTTGGTTTCCCCACTGTGACCCCCTCAATGTTACCAAAGGCGAATACTCTACATCAAATGTTTATAAAAACATACGGATAACCTACCCTTTAACATACATGTAATAACATTTACGGGTGCCCAATGGGGAATAATAATGTCCGGAATGTCAAAAATACAAAAATAATCATTTGTAAGCATACAATTAAAAGAAAATGTGTTTTATTTGATGAATATCGATTTTAATTCACTCATAATCATAGAAAGAAATGCTGTGCCACTCATGAAAACATCTTTTTCTACGATCACTTATGAATTTAAATTGATATTCCACCAAATCCAACAAATATCCGCTATATCTTTTGCATATGATAAACAAAGGCAATGTCAAACATCACCATTTATATGTGAATAAATCAAATATGGTTTTGTAAAATGCTGTTGAATATGAAAATACTCATAAACTTTCTTTTTGTGTGATTCGCTTTCTTCTGGTGAGTTCACAGATTTTTTGTCTGCACCAGTGGCTGACGATGTGGACCTGAAACAAAGAAACAACAATAAAGGGTTGCTACTTTACATTGAGAAATAGAAAACCCACCTTTACACATGCTTTCAAATTATAGTTGATTATTAAAGTTAATTAAAACACATTCTTCTTTTAACCCATTTTAATTGGGATACGGCTTTATTCGTATGGCCCTGATATCAGTTTATTAACAAGAGCACCGCCTAGCCGGTGCAGAACGCTCATCAATTTTTCTTTTTAAAGGTGGTGGGATCTTTCTCAATACTTCAATCAAAAACAGGGGAGGGGTGGGGGTGGAGAGGGGTTTATAGTGTGGGGGTGTGGTCATTTATTACATTATCTTTCAGAAATGAATAAAATGAAAAGAAATGTATTTGTTGTTGTTTTTTTTTTGGGGGGGGGGGGGGTAATTCTTGGGTGGGATGGTTGGACAGTCTTTCAAAAATAAAATAATACAAATAAATATTTGTGTGTTTTTTTAACCATGTTTAAAGAAAAAAGAAATTTGGGTGGGGTTCGGAGGGGGGGGGGGGGTTGAGAGGGGGGGGTATAGTGTGGGGTGTGGTCATTTATTAGATGATATTTCAAAAATAAGAAAAAAATGGAAATAAAAATAAAAACAAGATGTGTTTGTGAAACACAATGTCCCCCTATATGATGTTTGACCTTGATGGATGACCTTGACCTTGTGAAGGATGACCTTGACCTTGACCTTTCACCACTCAAAATGTGCAGCTCCATGAGATACACATGCATGCCAAATATCAAGTTGCTATCTTCAATATTGCAAAAGTATTCATAAAATAAGCGATTTTGTGCCACAATTATTTGACCTCTGACCTTGAAGGATGACCTTGACCTTGACCTTTCACCACTCAAAATGTGCAGCTCCATGAGATGCACATGCATGCCAAATATCAAGTTGCTATCTTCAATATTGCAAAAGTATTTATAAAATAAGTGATTTGGGCCACATATATTTGACCTCTGACCTTGAAGGATGACCTTGACCTTGACCTTTCACCACTCAAAATGTGCAGCTCCATGAGATACACATGCATGCCAAATATCAAGTTGCTATCTTGAATATTGCAAAAGTATTCATAAAACAAGGGACAAAATTGTCACAAAACCAGGTTTTCATTGTGAAAAAAAAAATATAATAAAGGGAGAAAACTCAAACTGAACTTTTGAAATGAACAAACAAAATTAACCCCCTTTGTAAGTTTGTTTTTAAAAAAAATCTATTTTTAGTCGTGGCGACCTTGACATTGGAGATATTGACGTGATTCTTTCTTGCGACACACCGTCCCATGATGGTGAACAAATGTTTCAAATGATTTTAAAATCTCACAATGAATGACATAGTTATATCCAGGACAAGCTCATTTATGGCCATTTTTGACCTTTGAACTCAAAGTGTGACCTTGACCTTGGAGATATCGACGTAATTATTTCGCGCGACACACCGTCCAATGATGGTGAACAAATGTGCCAAATGATTTTAAAATCTGACAATGAACGACATAGTTATGGCCCGGACAAGCTTGTTCCGCCAGCCCGCCAGCCAGCCCGCCAGCATTCGCCAATCTTATAACCAGTTTTTTCCTTCGGAAAACCTGGTTAATGAGCGATTTTGACCTTGAAGGATGACCTTGACCTTTCACCACTCAAAATGTGCAGCTTCATGAGATACACATACATGCCAAATATGAAGTTGCTATCTTCAATATAGCAAAAGTTATTGCAAAATGTTAAAGTTGGCGCAAACAGACCAACGTACAGACCAACAGACATGGCAAAAACAATATGTCCCACACTACTATAGTGGGGAACATAAAAATTGAGAGGGGGGATTTTGGGGTGGGGCGTCGGGGATGGTTAGGGTGGAATCTATTGTGGTATGTCAGGTAAGTGTTGTTTATTTGTCAAAGTATGAATCAGATCTGATCATAAATAAAGAAGTTATGGCAGTTTTAGCAAAACTTAATACTTCACCTTGAAAGTCAAAGTCATTCAAATGTCAAGGTCAAATTCAACATGCCAGGTTTAGTACCCTCATAATAGTGAGAAAGTATTGGAAGTTTGAAAGCAATAGCCTTGATACTTTTGAAGTAAAGTGGATCTAAACACAAAATTTAACCAAATATTCAAAGTTACTAAGTCAAAAAAGGGCCATAATTCCGTCAAAATGCCAACCAGAGTTATGCAACTTGTCCTGTACAGTCCCCTTATGATAGTTAGCAAGTGTTCCAAGTCTGAAAGCAATAGCTATGATACTTTAGGAGTAAAATGCCAGCCAGAGTGATGTAACTTTGTCTGCCCAGTCCCCTCATGATAGTAAGTAAGTGTACCAAGTTTGAATGCAATAGATTTGATACTTTATGAGAAAAAAGGACCTAAACACAAAACTTAACTGGACGCTGACGCCGACGCAGACGCTCAGGTGAAGACAATAGCTCATATTTTTTTTTCAAAAAATAGATTAGCTAAAAATACCAACTATTGATAACGATGTGAAAATTGTCAAGCATGCTAATGGAACATTTATTATGAACTTTCTTTGTGAGGCTAAGTATACACAAAGAAATGCATCAAACGATTCAATAGATAAACATTTGTGTGGTATAGATTCTGGCGGTAGGACGTTTGCTACAGTGTATGACCCAGTTGATTGTAGTGTTTTTCAAGTAGCTATTAAAGATGACAATCAGTAAGTGATTAGTAAACTCCACAATAAAATTGATAAGGAACGCAACGTGTCCCTAAAGAAAATACACATAAAACTAAAATCATTCGTTGATGATATACACTTAAAGCTTTCTTCACATCTCGTAAAAGAGCATCAGTATGTTGCGCTGGTAAAAATCAACGTAGCACAACTGGTAAAGAAAAAGAGACCAAAACAGCTTTCACTGCGAGGTTAAAGGGATCTGCTTTACAGGCAACATTACAGATTTCCCCAAAGGCTAACTCACCGAACAAGAAAACGGAATGCGTATTGGATGTTCAAAATGAGGCAAACACTTCGAGGACGTGTGCAGTGTGTGGACAAATCAACAAAAATCTTGGACAGAGTGAAACATTTGAAACATTTTATTGCAATCAGTGCAAATATAACACACAAAGATACGTTAATAGTTCTAGAAATCTAAAATCATTGTGCATGTTTCCGTTTGAAAATCAACAACAATAAATAACAATTCTGTAACAATTAGGTTGATCAGTCCTAAATTAGAAAGTCGATTGCTATGAGATTTTGCGTACCCATAGTCCAGGGCGATTATCTACTGAATGAAATGGGTAAAGATTATATTGTTAAAATCCATGTCTTTTTCAAAAGAAGGCTTGATTTAACTTGTTTCCCATGCAATGCAAGCAAGACAATATCATTATCACTTTTTTCCTCATAGAATATGCTCATGCACATTCAAATGACATCAATAATAGATGACAGTGCAATATGAGATCTCCTACATACAAAAATTTAATACTTATTTATTAAACTAGATATCTTTAAGCAACATGTTGATGGTAAAACTAATTTATATGATCCTAAAAATATATCTAGATATTATGTGTAAACAAATGTTTTGATTCAAGACCTTGTGACCTTAACCTTTGACCTGATGAACACAATTTGAGAAAGTTTCCTACTTAATTGCACCAAGAAACCAATACATCAATTTGCAATCTCATATTTATCACCACATTCTCAAGATATTGTGCAATTTTCAACCAAAAATACATGACCTTAATCTTTTGACCACGGCTATCATTCTTCCTACCATGCAGCCAGCTAACCATTTAAGATGTGGTGGGTGAAAACATTTTGTAGATATCAGGAACAAACACGTTTTTGACCAAGCTAATGTTACATTGAGCTTTAACATAGTTACCCAAAATTTAACAAGAGCACCGCCTTGCGGGTGCAGACCGCTCATCTATTTTTCCTTTTAAAGGTGCAGGGACCTATTTCAATTTCAATCACAAAGGAGGGAGGGGTGGAGTGGAGAGGGGTGTATAGTATGGGGGTGTGGTCATTTATTACATTACCTTCCAAAAATGCAAAAAAATGCAAAAAAAAATATTTTTTTGGGGGGGGGGGATTCTTGGGCTGGATGGTTGGACGGTATTTCAAAAATAAAATAATAAAAATAAATATTTGTGTTGTTTTTTAACCATATTTGAGAAAAACAATGCTGCTAACTTTGCAGCCATATAAGCAAGAAAGTTACTAGTGTTTATTTTGCATTAATATCTGCTCTAAATCTCGACTTAACTCGCTACGAAATTTCTTAGCAGGATGACCCAATTACAGCTCCACTAAGAAAATTTGCAGAGGGTAAAGTATAGATATAAAGCAAATTAAACTACCAAATAAAAGCTGATCATTTTCTTTATTATATTGCTGGTAAGTGAGTGTCTTTTAAAAATTAAACAATTTTTTTTCCCGCAATTTTATACCTTTTAGGGTATAAAATTGCGAAAAAAATACCCTTCTCGGCATGGACATCGCCATCTTGACTATCACGAGATTACCACCTATGATACTTCTTGACCATGTTTTGACCCCATGTTTCGAGGATTTGAATTGGGCTAAGATAGAGATTGTTACAAAAAACACAGTGTCTTTTCATGTTTGACATTTGTGCATAGCTATTATAAAATCAATCATTATATGGCAACGTTTTGGCTGAGACATGCCTTTTCAAGCTTGTTATTGCTAAATTTTACCTTAGACCTCTTCATGACCTTGACTTTTAAAGAATGGAGACAAGTTTTACATGCACAAATGGTCTTATGATGATTTCCATTTGTTCAAAGTTATTTAAAGATCTTTGAATATATAGCAAAGCAATTGCTAAGAAGTGAATTTTAGAATAGACATGCAGACACTTGTTCAGCGCAACTATTACATGCTGCCTTCCTCAAGGGGGAAGGGTTTGTCACTGAGCAGTGCATACTTGAATAATACTCAATACTGCAATCGATCAATGAAAACATATTGAATCTGTTTAGGTATTTATTTCACAATTCTGTACATCCAATTGAACATTTCTAAAAACAAATGTGTAAACCATGGAAAAACAGACATAAATTCAGAAAATCTTAGTCATACTCACAAGTAACTTAAAAATTGAATTGCAGTTGGAACCAAAACAGTCAAACTGTGTTTACGGCAGTTAAATCGATATATTTCTTAATATAACAAACATGCAGCATTCTCCTGAAATAGATTAAAGTTAAACAAGAGAGCCATGATGGGCCTGACCTGAAGCACTGACCTGAGTTCAAGGTAAACAAATTGTCAAAACTTGAATTGGTGACTTGCTTTTGAACAACATGATTTGGCTCGGTAATTATAAAAATAACATTCTGACCCACCAGTTGTATCGAGATTGAGTCATTAATTGTGGCTTCTATCATAGAAACACGTTTTTTCTCAGATTTGATAAGCTGACCTATATTGGATGCACATGACCTGCATTTAATCTTGACTAGATATTGTAGAGATTAACATTCTGACAAAGTTCCATCAAGACTGAGTCATAAATGTGGCCTCTACAGTTATGGCAAGCTGTTGTTAAGTTTGATCTTGGGACCTGACTTGATATGTGTTACCCTAATTCAAACTCTGCCTGTGTATTGTAAAGATAACCATTCTGACCATACATGTGGTCTCCAGAGAGAAATTAAGATTTTTCTAAGAATTTACCTGGAAACCAAGTTTTTGGATGCACATGACCGAGATTAAAACTTAGCCTAGAGGTTGTCAAGTTAAAAATTGTGACCAAGTTTTAGTCTTAAATGTGGCTTCTACTGTGATAACAAGGTTTAACCTTGAGATTTTGTTTTGAACAAGAGGGCCTGAAAGGCCCAAAGTCGCTCACCTGAGATAAAAAGAAATGACCTGTTCTTTGCAGCCTAAGATATCATTGAAACAAATGTTCTAACCAAGTTTCATGAAGAATGAACAACAAATGGCCCTCTGGCGGCCATGTTTTTTTTAACAGAGCTCAACCATTTTTGAACTCTTCCAAGATATGTCCAAATTTCATGAAGATTATGTCTTCTAGACTGTTCACATGTTTTCACTATATACATATAAAGAAAACTGCTCCACTGCCTGGTGCCCATGTTTTTCCACTTATCACGACCATTTTCAAACTCATCCGAGACATCCACATAACTAATGTTTTGACAAAATTGTATGATGATTAAGTAAAAAATGTGACAGTTAGAGTGTTCACAAGCTTTTTTACTATATAAATATAAGGAAAAAGACCCCCCCCCTGGCGGCCATGTTTTCTTTATAGATCCAAACCATTTTCGAACTCAAATGTCGTATCCAGGTGTGGTAGTGCGGTCTCGTTTACTTACACACGTGAACTGGTCACGTGATGGTTACGAGTTATGTAACTTTGTGAGCACTTTTGTAATGCGGAAATATTTATTCCACAATCGCTTATTTCCGGTCAGGATGACACTGCTGACTGGTTGTAATGTCTATTCATACGACACATGAACACTAACTCCGATCCTAATAAAAAGACGAATTCTTCGGTTATTGTAGGAAAATATGAACGAAATGCATTTTATGAAATTCGTCTTCAATATCTTGCCTATTTTGTGTTATTGTAACATGTATTTATCAATATATTACAATTTAACACATATAAAAATCGTATAGTCTCGCTTTAATTGTTTGACAAAAGAATGCCATATTGTACAGAATCATCAAACAATAAAAAACATATTCAAAAGTTTGCTATTCCAGAATGTAAAACTATCATTTATAATTAGTTCCACTTAATCTTCTTGTGCTTAAAACAAATATTTTAAAAAGGGAGACGACTCTGTCAATTCAACATAATTTTTTATTTGCAGTTACTTCCCTTGAAATGATAAACTATATAGTGTTCAAAAGCTGTTTTTACTATATAAATATAAGGAAAATGACCCCCCCCCCCCAGCGGCCATGTTTTTTTACCGATCCAAACCATTTTCGAACTCAACTGTCATATCCAAAAAACACATGTTCTGACCAAATTTCATGAACATTGTACCAAAAATGTGACTTCTAGAGTGTTCCCATGTTTTCACTATATACATATAGAGAAAACTGCCCCGCCCCCTGGCGGCCATGTTTTTTCACCGATCTGGACCATTTTCGAACTCGTCCGAGATATCAATGAAACCAATTTTTTGACCAAGTTTCATGATGATTGGGCCAAAATTGTGACTTCTAGAGTGTCCACAAGGTTTCTCTATAGCCATATAAGGAATACTGCCCCGCCCCCTGGCAGCCATGTTTTTCAACGGACCGGAATCATTTTTGAACTCAACCAACATTTCATTTAGACAAACATTTTGACAAAGTTACATGAAGATTGGGCATCAAATGTGACTTCTACAGTGTTCACAAGGTTTTTCTTTTTTTTGACCTAGTGACCTAGTTTTTGACCCAGCATGACCCAGTTTCGAACTCAGTCAAGGTATCAATGGGACAAATGTTCTGACCAAGTTTCATGAAGATCAGACAATAAATGTGGCCTCTAGAGTGGTAACAAGGCAAAATGCTGACGACGCACGACGGACGACGCACAACGGACAAAAAGCGATCACAAAAGCTCACCATGAGCAAGTTGTGCTCAGGTGAGCTAAAAAAACAAATGACAAGCATTCGATGCGGGCTTAAATTTTGTCAAGATTTATATTCTGAATAAGTTTCAATAGGATGGAGTTACAATGAGGCCCTTACAGTGAAAACAAAATTCTTTTTAAAATATGGGCACACAAAACCCAGATTTGAACTTGGCCTATATATTTAAAAATGTACATTATGACAATTTGTCATCAAGATACAGTCATTCTTGTGCCCTCTTACAGTTATAACAAAGGTTTTCAAAGATTTGACCTGGTGATTTAGTTTGATCCTGCATGTGATAATATTTAAACTCAGCCTCGATATTTTCAAGAACAAAATCTGAGCAATTTTCTTCAATATTGAATGAAAATGCGGCCTCCAATGTGGAAATGAACTAGGCGCTGATGATTTGTGTTTTATGTCGAAATTTTAATCTTAGTGTTTTCTCTGTATGACATAGACTTTCTGTGCTCTTTGCTCTTTGACAGTATTGGTACAAATTAATTTTTTTACTGTAAACATACATAAAAACAAGCAAATTTGTTGAATCGATATCCCCAGCAAAATAAAATTGTGTATATGGATGGGTGCAAATCTCTTGATATACCGTATAATCCAAAACTTGAAATTCTCCACATTCATATCTATACACTCATACAGTTAAATAAAAAGGAAATCTATTAGCGTATCTGAGATAAAGCCCTGAAAAGTTCCATCAAACAAAAAAAAGAAAAAAGGCATTGACTCTTATTTAAGAAATTATAGAGTTATGGTTCTTAAGCATGGCAACTCTCCTCATTGATATAAATTCACCCATGAAGTTTCATGTTGAAATTTTGTATTGTATCTAGATATATACCTGACAATTTACAACACAAAAACAAACAAAGGGCCATACATTTTAATGTTGGGTTATGGTTCTTGTGCATGGCACCTCTCCTCATTGATATCTATTTACCCATGAATATTCATGGTGATATCTTATATAGTTTTTGAGATATAGCCCTTACAAAATTTTGTGACAGACAGGGATGAACAGACAATGCCAATTCTAATATTCCTCCACCTTTTGCAGGGGATAAAAAATCAATTAACCGCTGGAGTGGGACAAATTTTGACGCCAGACACATGATTAAAAAAAAAAATCTTAAAAGAGGTAAACCATAAAATATTGCACACCAAATATTTAACCCCTGACACTTACACTTTCATAGAATAAGATTTTTTTTTAAATCTTATTTACTATACAAGTCATTATAAATTATGTTTTCCCTACAAGTGGTTTGTTTTGAACCCATGTATATGATTTGAATAAACTAGGGCAGACCAATTAGGACCCCAGAGGCATGATTTGAACAACTTTGGTAGTGGACAACCAAAAGATGTTAAATGCCAATTATCAAACATCTGACCCGAGTGGTTGTAAAGAATATTTTTAAAGTTATTCACTATTTAAATCATGTTACATTCAGACCTGGCCGGTTTTGATCCCAGATTCATGATTCTTACAAACTTGGTAGAGGACCACCATTCAATGATACATGCTTAATACCAAACCTCTTTGTCATGTGCTTTCAGAGAAGAGATTTTTTACTATATAAATATAAGGAAAACAAGAAACACTTAAGATGGGACAAATTTAACCCAGGGGCTTTTTTTTAACAACCTGTGAAACCAATACCATTATTTAATGTTATATACCAAATATTAAACTCCTGACCCTTGCAGGATTTCTACTGCCTCTCCACAAAAAACTAGGGCAAAAGTAGGGCAAGATTTTAGCAAAAAGTAGGGCAAAGAAGGGATTTTTTCTGTTAAAAAGTAGGGCTAAATAAGAAAATTATTACCATTTTTCAGCTGGAATTACCGTTAAATTGATACATATCCTAGTCCATCTGATGCTGTGAGAATGCCTTGTTCTGCCCATCCTTGAAATACAGGCACCTGAAATTTGTATTTCTCATTTAACATCAATTTACACAATGGAATACAATAATGAACATGACATTCAAAACATACACTGTTAATCTTATAAAACAAAGCACAAAAGCCCTTAGCATTAACCCTTTCCTCCATGAATATGTACCAAACTTCACCAACTATGAAGTATTCTTGCACTAGTACTAAAACAAAGAATTTTCTCAACACAGGCAATAGTGAAGAATTATATTTTTATTACAATTGTATAAGCAAACAGAGACTAAGGTCTATTCCGTTTGCAAAGGTGTTAAAATGAGTATACATGGAGTAAAGGGTAAAGTAAAATTAGTTTCAAAGCATACATGTTAGTAAGTGTAAGAGCTAAACAGATACTACATAAGCATGAGTATTGGCATGTACCATTGTGTGTTGTATCCATGATCATAAGCAGTTACAAAACATAACTGATTGCAAGGTTACATTTTTGCAAAAATTATGCAAAAAAAACACAGGCTCAGCATTTAATATACATAAAAAGCAATCTACAACACAATGAGGTGGAATAGGATATGCACGCTTTAATACACTGGCCAAACATTTAAGTAATATACACAGTTAGTTATAGGCCTACAATATCTACATGAACCATATTATTTGCATGAGATACTGCTTTTCTCTTTTTGAGAATAACTAAGAACCTGCAACAATGATTAAGAGTGGTTACAAGTAATTTTTATGTTAGTGAAACTGACTAGTTATAGTACTAAAATGGACATTGTATGGATCTAAGTTGTCAGTATGTCACTGCTGCAACATAGTATTGACACAAAGCAAATCAAGGCTGGTCAAAGCAGTTGGTCAATGTAGTGTCTTATATCAAACTACAAATGCCACCGTGTTAATCAAATTCTAATCAATTTATTAATTTCAAAGTAGATGTGTGTCCATAGGACACAGATGCCCCCACAATTTGGCTCTGTCATAAAGATTCCTATTGTTTGCTAAATTAGGGGCCATAACTCCATAGATATCTGATACACTTGCATCAAAATACTCAGGTATACAAGTTCACATGCTGACAACTATTCACAGAAAGATGGCTCTAGCAGTTATACTTTTGAGTTTTGCGCGACACAAACTTTGGGCTATGGACAGCCAGTTGGATGGACAGACAAATAATGGCAAATCTCCCCCTCCCTTTTTTGTGGGGTCATACAAAATTATTTATGATTAATATGACAGTTAGGAAAAGCAAGCTTTACATATAAACTAAAATGTATTTTGTAAGAAAGGAAAGCATCATCTGCAATAACGAATTTAACCCATAAGGTTTCAAACACAGCATGGCATTTGTAGGTTCCCTCAGCTAGTAGCATCATTGGGGAAAAAGAAACTTGGCAGTGTAAAGTCTAGATGAAGCGTGCATATCTGTCATATCTATTTCAAGAAGCACATATGTTATGATTAAATAGAACATGCATGTATTTTCACAGTGTAAAAAGATATGATCTTACCTAAAGACCAATATGTCTGTACTGACTAGCCAAGGAACCATGGTTTTTCAAGGATGGACATCACAAGGTGATCCCCCAAACACATCTGAACGGTACTCATTACAAAAGATTCATAATGAATGGAAATTCTGCAAAATATCTAAAGAAGAATCATGTAAGCCTTCATTTTACATTTTATTTATTTTAATTGCAAAAATGAACAAGAGTGCCAAACTGTCACAAGATACGCCCGTTCGGAGGTTTTGGACACCATGCTTAATGCTTGAAATGCACTAAGTGACCTCGAGACCTAGTTATTGACCCGGCATGACCCATATTTGAACTTGACCTAGATATCATTTAGATGTAACATCTGACTAAATTTGGTGAAGATCAAATGAAAACTACTTCAATTAGAGAGCGGGCACCATGCTAAATGCTTGAAATTCATTATGTGTCCGATCGTGACCTCGTTTTTGACCCGGCATGACCCATATTCGAATTTGATCTACATATCATCTAGACTCAACTTCTGACCAAATTAGGTGATGATCAGATGCAAACTACTTCAATTAGAGAGCGGACACCATGCTAAATGCTTGAAATGCACTAAGTAACCTTGTGACCTAGTTTTTGACCCGGCATGACCCATATTCGAACTTGACCTAGATATCAACTAGATGCAACTACTGACCAAGTTTGGTGAAGATCGGATGAATACAATTTGAATTAGAGTCCGGACAAAGTGGTGCCGTTGAAAATGCACTAATTGACCCTATGACCTAGTTTTTGACCCGGCATGACCCATATTTGAACTTGGCCTATATATCAACTAGATGCAACTGCTGACCAAGTTTGGTGAAGATCGGATGAATACAATTTGAAATAGAGTCCGGACAAAGTGGCCCCTTTGAAAATGCACTTATTGACCCTATGACCTAGTTTTTGACCCGGCATGACCCATATTCGAACTTGGCCTAGATATCAACTAGATGCAACTGCTGACCAAGTTTGGTGAAGATCGGATGAATACAATTTGAATTAGAGTCCGGACAAAGTGATGCCTTCCGCCCGCCGCCCGCCGCCCGCCGCCAAGGGGTTTCACATAATACGTCCCGTATTTTATACGGGCGTATAAAAAGTAGGGATAATAGGGCTATTTTTTTTAAAGTAAGGAAAAGTAGGGTTAAGAAAAAAAAGTAGGGAAAAGTAGGGACCAGAAGAAAGCCTGCCCTTGCAATTAGGTGGAAGAACATTTTTTAAGTGTTTTACTATACAAGTCTAGATAAATCATGTGACCCCTGGGGCATGGTCTATTTTGACCAAAGGGGGGAGGGGTTGGTTTGAACAAACTAGGTAAAGGAAAACAAAATGAAGTTATAAAAAAAATACTAAAGCCCTAACTTTCGTGCTTTCAGAGAAGAAGATTTTAATTAACAATGTTTTTCAACTCACCATAATTTATTTCAAACTCAGTCTAGTTACAATAAAACAAATTTTCTGTAAATATTTGGGAGTAGAAACATCTGTATTTTTTTATTTTGAAAATAATTGACCTTAAGGCTTAACCTAATTAGGCACATAAATATTCCTAAGCTAGGTCTACATGCAAGTTTGTTATATCCAACATTTGACTGTGTTGAAAACCAGAAGATATACACACAAGTGTTTTCATTTGCATTTGTCAGATTTTTATACATGAATGCTGAGAATGAATGAAAGGGCCCTTGTAATAAATTATATTTGATAATCAAAGCTCAGCATATATGGCATTTGCCTTCAACAAGAAACCGTCGGAGACGGGTGATGCTCCCCAAAGTTTTTTTTTGTCACAATATTGCACTATATATTCAGATAAAAGGAAACATCTTGAGGGGCATAACTTTGGACAAAATAATACGATGGATGGTTTAGCAACTTAAAAATTTCAAAGGGCCATAACTCTCGGAATAAATCATCTAACCAGAACCCACAAATAACATGCACATCTCCTCAAGGTAGTCAAGCTTCCCATAAAGCTTCATTGAATTCCAGTCAGTAGTTGAGAAGAAATAACCCGGACAAGAATTTCACTATATGTACAGTTTATGGAAAATTTCAAAGGGCCATAACTCTGTGAAAAATCATCCGACCATAACCGGCTGATAATATGCACATCTCCTGTTGGTAGTGAAGCTTCCCATAAAGTTTCATTGAATTCCCGTAAGAAGTTGCTGAGAAATAGCTCGGACAAGAATTGCACTATGTACAATGGACAAGGGCTGTTTGTAAAACATGCATGCCCCCCATATTGGCTGTCAGTTGTAGTGGCAGCCATTGAGTGAATACGTTTTTTGTCACTGTGACCTTTGACCTAATGTAAGTTATCATCTGGAAACCATTGTACTATTCCAAGTCACTGTGACCTTGACCTTTGACCTAGTGACCTGAAAATCAATAGGGGTTATCTGCCAGTCATGATCAATGTACCTATGAAGTTTCATGATCCTAGGCGTAAGCATTCTTGAGTTATCATCCGTAAACCATTTTAATATTTCGAGTCACTGTAACCTTGACCTTTGACCTAGTGACCTAACAAGAGCTGTCAGAGGACAGCACGCTCGACTATTCTAGTGCTTGACAGTATAACGTAAGCCATCATGGGGAAATTGTTCATATTCAATAATTTATTAGACGATCTTTCAAAAATAAAAAAAGGAAAAAAAAAATTTTTTTTGGGGGGGGGGGGGGGGGGTAGGGGGGGGGGGGGGTAGGGGGGGTGAGAGGGGGGGTATAATGTGGGGTGTGGTAATTTATTAGATGTTTAAAAAAAAAAAAAAAAATTGGGGGTGGGTGAGGTGTGGGGGGCAAGGGGGGAAGGGGGGGGTGGGGGGTGAGAGGGGGGTATAATGTGGGGTGTGGTAATTTATTAGATGATGTTTAAAAAAAAAAAAAAAAATTGGGGAGGGGTGAGGTTGGGGGGGGGGGGAAGGATTCTGGTAGGGGCGTGGGGTATTGTTTGGGTGGAATCCATTGTGGTATTCAGGTAAATGTTGTTTTGTCAAAGTCATACATGCCATAAATTTTCAGACCAATTCCGGGACATTGCGCTCAATTTTCCGGGACTTTTGCCGATTTTCCGGGACATGTATACATATAGCGATATATATATATAGACATATATGCATTTTTGGCACGCTTTTTTTCACATCGTAAATTGAGTACATTACTAATAAATATGTTAGTAGCATCTAAATGGATTTTATGCGTCGTTGATTATGACAGGCATTTCATTAATCTTTTCTTAGTGTATGATCTCCATCGTTAATCGATCTTTATTTGCCATGTTTGCCGAGTCACAATTTATTTTCGTTGAAATGATGTAAGCTGCAGGTGCGCCTAGCAACGTTAAATCGTATAATATATCCGCCTAATAGGCGATTCGCATTTTGTTTAATTTGTATACGTTACAGTAATTGTTTCAATAATTAATTATCTTGAAGACGATAAAGTTACACTTTGTGTGTGTGTTTTTTTTTTAATTTAATATCGCGTAAAAATAAATGTTTTCATATAACTGAACTATGCATGAAATGCACAATTTCCACGAGGCCAACATCGATGTTTTCATCAAAAGTCTCCGAAGTAACGGTCAACGATTTTATCGTGGAGGAGTACACAATACGGACCGATTAGTGTGGCATAACAAAGCCACTGAAACTATAGACTGATAGTGACACGGTGTTATTCACGCATGACTAATTCACAACCGCAAGAATCTTCAGATGTGTGAACAACTCCTTTGCCCTTAGGCAGAGGGAAATTATAACGTAGTATATTAAAGCCAATTGACACCCAAATTAAACAATGCGGCCTTTTTGATTTGACTGCGAAAGTGAGACAATCGATATGATAACAGGACCCCTGTTAATTGATCGATTTTGACACGTAGCGTTGTCACCTATTCGGGTAGGCATTGCCATGGAGACCCTGAGGATTAGTGGGAACACCGACTCGAGGTGCAGTTAAGGTACATGTATATATGGATCTAGTAAAATCGGGACATTTGACAGATTTCCGGGACTGCGGGACACGTCCTTCATTTCCGGGACAATCCCGGACAATACGGGATGTATGGCATGTATGTCAAAGTAATAATAAAATGTGATCATAAATAAAGAAGTTATGGCAATTTAATCAAAATGTTCAATTATCTAAGTGTAAAAGGGGCCATAATTATTTCAAAATGCTTGATACAGTGGTCTGCTCTTGTTTATAGGTTGGGGTCATGTTGGTAAACAAGTATGCAACATATAAAAGCAAAAGGTCAAAGGATATAGGAAATATTTGGAATAGTACGCAAACTTTAACATAGATTTATCAATAATATGCATATTCCAAGTATAAAAGGGGCAATAATTATGACAAAATGCTTGATAGAGTTGTCTGCTCTTGTTTATAGGTTGGGGTGATGTTGGTAAACAAGTATGCAAAATATAAAAGCAATATGTCAAGGGACAATGAAAACAAGGGACAAAATTGTCACAAAACCAGGTTTTCATTGTGAAAAAAAATCTGATAAAGGGAGACAACTCAAACTGAACTTTTGAAATGAACAAACAAAATTAACCCCCTTTGTAAGTTTGTTTTAAAATAAATCTATTTTTAGTCGTGGCGACCTTGACATTGGAGATATTGACGTGATTCTTTCGTGCGACACACCGTCCCATGATGGTGAACAAATGTGCCAAATGATTTTAAAATCTCATAATGAATGACATAGTTATAGCCCAGACAAGCTCATTTATGGCTATTTTTTACCTTTGAACTCAAAGTGTGACCTTGACCTTGGAGATATTGACGTATTTTTCTTCGCGCGACACACCGTCTAATGATGGTTAACAAATGTGCCAAATGATTTTAAAATCTCACAATGAACGACAAAGTTATGGCCCGGACAAGCTTGTTCCGCCGGCCCGCCAGCCAGCAAGCCAGCCAGCCCGCCCGCATTCGCCAATCTAATAACCAGTTTTTTCCTTTGGAAAACCTGGTTAATAATAACAAATGATCTCACAATGACATGAACAAATATCCTCTATTTATTAAACATGAAATTTAAACTTATTGCATTTGTTTCCCCTGTATATAAGAAAGATATAATAGTGTATTACCTCCCCTGTCCTGCTTATATTTTTATTAATCAACAAAATTAAACATTAACACAATATTTAATATACAAAATATACAAAAAAATCTCATATTCTGATAATATTTTTACTGATCCACTTTATTTCACTCAAATGATGATGTTTCATTGGACTGATAATTATAGATTGAGGATTACAGACCAGTTGCTTCATCATCCAAAAACCATTTTACCATTTCGAGTCACCGTGACCTTGACCTTTGACCTAGTGACCTCAAAAACAATAGGGGTCATCTGCAAGTAATGATCAATCTACCTATAAAGTTTCATGATCCTAGGACTATGCGTTCTTGAGTTATCATCCGAAAACCATCTGGTGGACGGACATACAGAAAGACAGACAGACCGACATGTGCAAAACAATATACCCCCTCTTCTTCGAAGGGGGGCATAAAAATTTCAAAGGGCCATAACTCTGTGAAAAATCATCCGACGAGAACCGGATGATAATATGCACATCTCCTCTTGGTAGTGAAGCTTCCCATAAAGTTTCATTGAATTCCGGTCATTAGTTGCTGAGAAATAGCCCGGACAAGAATTGCACTATATGTACAGTTAATGGAAAATTTCAAAGGGCCATAACTCTGTGAAAAATCATCCGATCAGAACCCGCTGATAATATGCACATCTCCTGTTGGTAGTGAAGCTTCCCATAAAGTTTCATTGAATTCCGGTCATTAGTTGCTGAGAAATAGCCCGGACAAGAATTGCACTATATGTACAGTTAATGGAAAATTTCAAAGGGCCATAACTCTGTGAAAAATCATCCGACCAGAACCCGCTGATAACATGCACATCTCCTCTTGGTAGTGAAGCTTCCCATAAAGTTTCATTGAATTCCGGTCATTAGTTTCTGAGAAATAGCCCGGACAAAAATTGTGCACGGACGGACACACGGACGGACAGACGAAGCGGCGACTATATGCTCCCCCCAAAATAAATTTTTGGGGAGCATAAAAACTAAACAAAACAGAATAAGAAAAATGAACAAAAGATGCAGAAGTGTAAGCAATATTGTGGAGGTAAGCAACAAAATGTTTGATAGTGTCTTATAATGGCGGGAAATAGGATATGCGAGGACAAAGGAAATGTGATACCTGGCATCAGTCTCCTGATTGGTAGGCATTGTTCCAGCCCTGATTAGTGGGGCTTTTTTTATTCCACTTTGAGATTGTCCACTATGTTAAACATTTAAATAGTAATTAAAAAAACATGCACAACATATGTACATAACAATAGCTGTAAGAGGACAGCGCGCTCGACTATTTGAGTGCTTGACAGTATAACTTAAGCCATCATGGGGAAATTGTTCATATTCAATAATTTATTAGACGATCTTTCAAAAATAAAAAAAGGAAAAACAATTATTATTTTATTTTTTTTGGGGGGGGTAGGGGGGGGTATAATGTGGGGTGTAGTCATTTATTAGACGATCTTTCAAAAAAAAAAAAAGGAAAAAAAAAAAATTGAGGGGGGGGGGAGGTGCGGGGGGTGGGCAGGGATTCTGGGTTGGGGTGTGGAGTTTAGTTTGGGTGGAATCCATTGTGGTATTCAGGTAAAAGTTGTTTTGTCAAAGTATTAAAAAAATCTGATCATATATAAAGAAGTTATGGCAAAATGTTCAATTATCTAAGTATAAAAGGGGCCATAATTCTGTCAAAATTCTTGATACAGTTGTCTGCTCTTGTTTGTAGGTTGGGGTCATGATGGTAAACAAGTATGCAAAATATGAAAGCAATATGTCAAGGGACACAGGAAATATTTGGGGTAGTACGCAAACTTTAACAAAGATTTATCAATAATATGCATTTACTAAGTATAAAAGGGGCCATAATTCTGTCAAAATGCTTGATACAGTTGTCTGCTCTTGTTTATAGGTTGGGGTCATGATGGTAAACAAGTATGCAAAATATGAAAGCAATATGTCAAGGGACATTGAAAATATTTGGGGTATACGCAAACTTTAACATTTGCACGCAAACGCCAACGGACACGGGATCAGGAACGGCAACGCCGACGCCGGGATGAGTAGGATAGCTCCACTATATATATTTCATATATAATAGTCGAGCTAAAAAAGGGCCAATTTAGCTGACCTGTAAACAGTGTTTTTTTATTTTGTGCATAAAGGTTTTGTTTAACATTTACCAGTTGTGACCACAGGGACATCATCTAAACAAGCGGCCAACAGACCTTAAAACTTCTTATCAGCTGAGATATCATTAAAACACAAATGTTGAATGTTGTGAGCATGTTGCATAATGAGTTTGACTTCTACCATGTAGAAAAGGTATAACTACATGTATTGCCAATATACGCAATATACGCAAATTGCCATGAGATTTAATAAGGTTTCACAGTTACTATGGCCAATAACCTCCCCCATACAGCTGTGTATTTCCAAAGATATAACTTGTATTTGTGTAAAACATTCTGAGCAAAATTGATGATTTATTATTGCTATATAGTGAAAATTGCATTCATCTCTGGTAGCCATGTACATGGGAATTAAATTATCTCAATGTTGTACCCGCTACGAAATTTTTATTTACAAATAAATACACCCACGCCAATTTTCGCGCGCTTTTTATCAAGACAAAGAAATTCATGACCAGTACCGAAATTTAACGATTTATATACCAGTAAACTGCCATTATTACCTTTGCAATGACACTAATTGATTATTTCTTAAGTATTAAAAACAACCCCAGCCTTATGTAAACAACACAGCTGTCACTAATCAACTGTTTTTCACGCTTCACTGTGTGCCATAGTAAGCCGCGAAATATAGGGTGTTAATACTAACTAGAACCGGTCTTTCTTTATGTTTGCGAATTCTTAGATTAAAACATGTCATTTAGTGATCATGCTTGTGGGATTTTTGGGAGCCATAGCCAAAGCGCGATATATTGGACAGCGCGTTAAACCGGTCCGCGATATATCGGCGTTGCAGTGTATTTAGGCCATGAACTCAGCCAAAAATCACGAGAACGAATGTTGTGAGCAAGTTTTATGAATATTTAAAAAAAGAGGCTCGGAGAGTGTTCATACGGTTTCAGACCATAGCCATAAAACAAACAAACAAAAAATGCTCCCTTCCTTCAGATATTTTTCAACATTATATATTTTACCTAACTGGCTCCAAATAAGCCATGATGCTAGGTCTGGACATAAGCAACCAACATACAAAATTTAAATGCAAAACCACCATCAAAACTTTTCACTAGAAACCCATTCCCAATGTCTAACTACATATATTAACAGTATCTTGCCTGCATCCAAAGTCAAGTTTTTGAGCTGAAACTGTTTTTCTATTTTTAGTAATAGTTGCCTTGAAATTGATCCAACATACCACAATACAATTTGTAGATACTTTTCTGATTACCATTCAGACCAAGTTTTATCAGGATTGAGTCATAAATCCGGCTTCTACAATAGTAAGAAGGTTTTCCTAAGATTGCATCCAGTGCCCTTGATTTTTTTATTCTAATCTTGTGAACCCTTATGCAAGGCCCATTTTAAATCGGGGCGCATGATTTGAACAAACCAAGCAGACAAGTTGGATATGCTATGATGGGACTATTCAATCATCTGTTAAGCTTAGAAATTTTCATACTGTTTTGTTGTTGGTGCAGAGCCATGGGCAACTGTGACTACTTCTTCACCAGTCTTTCCGTGTCTGAAAATAACCAAGTAGTTAATTTTAACATGGATGTGCCAGTCACATACCAGGGTATGAGAGAAGCAATAAAGATAATTGGCATCTGCAAATATATTTTGAAATTAACTCATGCAGGATAAAGAATTGACATGGCATGAACATTACTTTCTAGTTTTCTAGTTTAAACATATCCATATCAGTAGTATTTGTACAATTTTTGTATCAATTATGGTTTGAGGTTAAACAGACTTGCTTACAGATTTCTGTATTTTTGAAAAATAACATGACATGATTTTTATCACTGATTTATATGAAATGTTTTGAATAATTATAAAAACAAGTTAAAAGAAAATAAAAGAGCCAATTTATCACAAAAAATGCCAATGATTTGAAAATGATATATTAATCTGTTTTCATAAATGATAGCACAGAAAATAATGGAACAAAAATAAACATGGCAATCTGATGAAACCATCTTCAACATGTAAAGATTTATTCATCTATTTAAAAATCAAAGTACTGACAGTACTGCAGGTGTGACCATGCTTTTGAAGAGGATGGATATAAAAGCATCAATTTAAGTTTATCGACATCACCACAATTGTGTATGTGGGTACGAAAATTTTGGGTACGAAAAAAAATTTGGGTACAAAAATTTTGGGTACGAAAAAATGATGCCAAAAAAAAATGGGTACGAAAAAAAATTAAAATTGGGTACGAAAAAAAATTGGGTTAAAAAAAATTTTGGTACAAAAAAAAAATATGGGTACGAAAAAAAATTGGATACGAAAAAAAAATTGGGTACGAAATTTTTTGGGTATGAAATAAAATTTGGGGGTACGTGGAAGTAGTACCCGTGGGGAACTTGACCCATTC
The DNA here is from genome assembly GCF_020536995.1 of Dreissena polymorpha. Taxonomy (NCBI): domain Eukaryota; kingdom Metazoa; phylum Mollusca; class Bivalvia; order Myida; family Dreissenidae; genus Dreissena; species Dreissena polymorpha. The sequence continues at coordinate 14,236,664 of NC_068358.1, read as the reverse complement.
AGCTAAACTGGGAGGCAGGTTACATTCTAGATCAAATCTAAAAATAACTACATTTGGGGTTTTCCCAGCGTCACAGCGTTTGAAGATCCACCTGGCAGTTTCGTGTCTGATTCCTGTCCCAAATCTCTCGATAAATTTGAAAGAGGACGGGAACCAAGCTGCCTTTACCTTTATTAATGATAATCAGTGAGGTATGCCGATTGAGAAAATTTAGCAAACTCAATCGGACTGGCTCGGTCTTTTACATAGGTCGTCATTGTGAAGAATTTTTTCATTGTATGATAACTTAGACGAGCTGCCTCGCTGAAGCAGCATTGTCAAAAACTAATGTGTAATCTCAAGAAGGGTCTGTAGAATGTCAGAAAAATACCTCCAGCCAAACTCAAGTAAATGCACTGGACCTTTTTTCTTTTCAGCATTTGGGACACTGACATATATCCACCGGGCCCATATGCCATCCCAAGCTCAGCCTATATGGCAGCTAACTTCACATACATTTCAGTGAGAAACCTCTATCCAAACTCAAGTTATTCAGCAGAAAGTGTTCTTCTATTTTGTATAATCAGTGACCTTTACCTAATACTGGTCACAAATTCAATACCAAGCTAAGTCTTTAGGTAAGCTTATTGACAACCATAATATCAGTGTAAGTCTCATTCTGAACCTAAGATATTGAGAAGAAACCGTGGTTACATTTTAAAAAACCTTGACCTTTACCTGAAGAGCTCAATATGAAATGCCTAGTAGGTTTCCGTACATGTAAGCTAGTTACACACAAAATAAAAATGCAAAGCTTCCATACAAATTAAAGTTATTAGGCGGATTTTTTTCCTATTTTAAGTAAAAGTAACATTGTCCGACTATACCCAAATACATGAAGATTGGTTAATGCAAACTAAAGTTATTAACCAAAAACAACAATTATAGAGCAGACAACTATGGAACGGTATTTAGGTAAAAATAACATCATTTGTGGTGAATATTTACATTATGACTGATGTTTATTCTAATATGCTTCATGACAATTCCAACATGCTTGTTGTCTATTCGTTTGTACTTGATGATTGTTGCAACATTACATCATTCATGGTGAATATTTACATTATGCCTGATGTTTATTCTAATATGCTTCACTACAATTCCAACATGCTTGTTGTCTTTTCGGTTATACTTGATGATTGTTGCAACATGCTTGGTGACTATCCAATGTTTGTGTGTTCATTATTCCTGAAACCAGTCATAATCGGTTTTTCCACTAAGTGTCATTAACAACAGGCAGTAAGCAGAATGCAACTAAGCAGAATGCAAGTTACCAAATTATGACAGCAGGTGGCGCATGTTTATTGTTCGTAAGTTGAATAAATTACATTTCCGAAAAAGTGAAAACATCCGAACCATTTTTACTACTACACTGAATAAGCTGAATTAGTTCCCTTTGTTTTATAATCTCCATTAAACAAAATACGTTTATTATTGCCATTAAGACCAGTAGGCCTACACAAGAAATTGACTGCCGTGAATGTTTTTGTTATTTGTAAGTTGCAGTTGGTACTCAAGAAAATATACATGTATTTTATTCAGGACATAACGGAGTTTATGTGTTGGTGATGGTGATACGTCCATCATGCATAAAAAGTCATAAGCCAGAAACAAACATGCATTTTCAAAAACTTATATTGTGACCTTGGCAAGTGAAATGGTTTTTGCATGCGAGAAATTGTCTTGATATGATTATCAATTGTGCAACAATTTATTTGAAACGCCTCTAAAATATAACAAAATAATGAGCATGCAACAAAATGTCCCAAACAAACACATACGCACAAACATGCACACCTACGGACAGGGGTAACAATCTATTTTCTTCCGCCATTATCATGTGGCATAAGAAGGTTGCAATTTACAATGTGTGAAATTTAAAACTTACTTTTGTTTCAGTTCACTTAATTCTGTTTGCAATGCACTTATTTTTGTCTCCAGCTCCTTGATTTGGTTTAACGGGTCATCTACGACTTTCCTAAGATCCTTATCGTCTCTAAAACAAAAACACAAACTCGTTATTAAACATATGCTATAAATTATTGAGGGATATTCGGCACATTTTTGCAACAACTCAACATTTAACACGGCAACTATAAACCAGTCCTTTGTAGCTTTTACAATTGTGTAACTTACACAATTGTGACATAAGCCTTAAAGCAAGCAAAACTGATATGATGATCATTTTGCCAATTTATTTCAGAATATACAGGGCATCCAAACAAAATTCTAGTATCACTGTGCGAAAACTTTAAGTACCTGTGATTACCTTAAAATTGAAGCGAGCAACATGGTTATAGCACCCCAAACGTCATTCTGAACTGATGATCATTAGTGCAAAAGTATTCCGAAATCTAGTTACTATTAATAAAGTTATTGATCGCACACTAAAATGTGCTTTCAGTATATCCTTAAGTACTAATCATAATGTCCAAGTGTACACTGTGACAGTCTTATATACATTTAACATATAAGGTAATCTAACTGCACACAAAATGTGAGCATAATACCTTTTTCCAAACTCAAGATATTGACCAGAAAAAAGTTGTTATATTTTAAGCAACAGTGTCAATTTGTAATTTTATGTAAAAGACCTTGACCACACATCAAATCCCAAGTTAGGTCACCATGTAAGGTCTCCATAAAGTTATTTGTTGTAGCACAAAATTACCAAAAACCTGACAACAATTTCCCACGAAATTGCCACATTTTCCCCAAAACTCAATAAGATTATATTTTTATACAGCTATAATTCCGTAGAACGAATTCCAATAAGTGTCGAGAAATAACAATGTACAAAGAAAATGACAAATCAAATTAATTACGCATAATCTGATATCATATAATTGTAGCTACTATAGAGAATAACAGGTAACTGCCTCATCTTTTTGTAATATATTAGTTTTCATCTTTTTGTAATATATCAGGCGAGGCTTAGAACAATATAACGACAAGGCTTGCCAAGCCATTATTTTATTCGTGCCGAGCCTGATATATTACAAAAAGATCAGGCAGAAACATGTTTTTCTTTTTATCATACATCAATGTTTTAAAGAAATAATGAAAATAACAAGGGCTGTTTGTAAAACATGCATGCCCCTCATATGGGCTGTCAGTTTTAGTGGCAGCCATTGAGTGAATACGTTTATTGTCACTGTGACCTTTGCCAGTCATGATCAATGTACCTATGAAGTTTCATGATCCTAGGCATAAGCATTCTTGAGTTATCATCCGGAAAACATTTTACTATTTCGAGTCACTGTGACCTTGACCTTTGACCTAGTGACCTGAAAATCAATAGGGGTCATCTGCCAGTCATGATCAATGTACCAATGAAGTTTCATGATCCTTGGCGTAAGCATTCTTGAGTTATCATCCGGAAACCATTTTACTGTTTCGAGTCACTGTGACCTTGACCTTTGACCTAGTGACCTGAAAATCAATAGGGGTCATCTGCCAGTCATGATCAATGTACCTTTGAAGTATCATGATCCTCGGCCTAAGCATTCTTGAGTTTTCATCCGGAAACCATTTTACTATTTCGAGTCACTGTGACCTTGACCTTTGACCTAGTGACCTGAAAATCAATAGGGGTAATCTGCCAGTCATGATAAATGTACCTATGAAGTTTCATGATCCTAGGCCTAAGCGTTCTGAATTATCATCCGGAAACGATCTGGTGGACGGACTGGTGGACGGACCGACGGACCGACATGTGCAAAACAATATACCCCCTCTTCTCCGAAAGGGGGCATAAATATTAATGCACTGGCCCATGTAGTTTCAGAGCAGATTTTTAAAGTTATCTTTTTTTAATACTATTCTTAGATCCGATAATCTACAAATTGAATTGACAGGTACGATTTGAACAATTTTGGAAGAGTTTCACCAAAGGATAGTCTCTGTGATATGCATTAAAATCTGTCCAGCAGTTCAGGTGGAGAAGTCCTTAGCAGGAAAATATAACCAGACTTACCAACAAACTGACTATGAGACAACTGACAACAAAAATAAGGTATCATAAAAACCTTATAATGAGCATTATGTGCTCAAGTGGGCTAAAAAATGCAGCATAATTCTTATGAAGTCATTTGAAGTCATGCTGATTGAAGGTTTAGGTGGTGACAATCGACCTTGAAGGGATTAAATTCAACAACAAAAGAACAGTAAATGTCTCGTATGAACTATTTATATGCATTGTGTTTCATTGTTTATATTCTTGTATAATCAGTTATTAATATATGTATCCCGGAAAAAGCATTTTTTTTGAAAAACCCACTAATCTGCCGGTACAAATAACCATGACCCATTTATAATCAAAATCACACACAGTATCAACCGTTTTTATTTAAAGAAGGTTATCATTGGTTGATTTAATGGACCAGCGTTGTATGTACCGGGGTGATTAGTGGGTTTTTCTATACTGGTGCTTTTCCGGGATCAGTCTATTCAAGTATATGTTGTATGAGCCAGTTCTGCACAGTTTTATACAGTATTATCTGTTTTATAAATTCACCTTAATTCATAGCTACAAACAACGCTGACCCATTTTATGCAATAGTCTTTGTTTCTTTGTTGTTTTATGCCCCCCAATAGGGTGGCATATAGCAGTTGAACTATCAGTCCGTCTGTCTGTCTGTCTGTCTGTCTGTCAGTCAGTGTGTCCGTCCGAAAACATTGACCATAACGTTTGCAATATTGAAGATAGCAACTTTATATTTGGCATTCATGTGTATCTCATGGAGCTGCACATTTTGAGTGGTGAAAGGTCAAGGTCATCCTTCAAGGTCAAAGGTCAAAAAAACAAATCCAAGGGAAGTAATAAGCTTTAAAGGGATATAATTATCTGTACCTGCCAAATGATAAAAAAAATAAGTCATAGCGGCGCAGAAGGGGGCATTGTGTTTCTGACAAAAACATCGATCTCTTGTTTCAGATGTATTGCCGTTTTCAACAGTATTTTAGTCATATCACAGCTGTCAATTTACCACTTTTAGACTTTTCCTGGGATTGATGGTTTATAAGTCATAAAAGGGCAGGATGATCGAGTAATATTATCGCTAGAATTAAAATAAAATTCAATTTACAAATAAACAAAGGCTTTTAGGTGCTCATGTGAGACTTTAAGCAACTTACCTGTTTTGAGAAGGTAAAGTTTTCATACGATCAATATGAACAAAAAAGACACATTTTAAAACTCAACCAAGACTTTATTAGAAAATCTCATCTTTAAAGCAAGTTGTATAATGAGTGGGTAAACATTTGGCTTTGTGTGTGTACAAAAGATATTTATATTGCATTATAAAGGTAGTTTCCTGCTCACCAGCAGCAAAAATGTTTTTAAATGGACTCGAATCGATTTCAAACTTGGTCTAGAGATTGTTTTGACAAATGTTCTGACACAATAACATAACAAGAGCACTGCATAACGGGTGCCACGCTTTGCTGCGGGTGCAGTTTTGAATAAATGAAAGCTTGTCAGAATTTTTTTTTTTTTAGAAGTCACAGTGACCTTGACCTTTGACCTAGTGACCCAAAAATGGGTGTGGCATGTAGAACTAATCAAGGTGCAGCTACATATGAAGTTTCAAAGTTGTAGGTTGAAGCACTTTGATTTTAGAGCCAAATGTCAAGGTTTTAGCACAATGGGGACAGTGGAAAACACAATGACTGACACGAAGAAAACTGCCGAGCTTAATATTAGGCAGAAGGATGGGGCTTCTAGAGAGTTCACATTGGATGTTAGCTACCTATACACTCAACTTAAGCGCAATACCTTCATCCACACTCAATAATTGAGTGGAAACCATTGTTCTCTTTTAAGGGGAAGCTGTTTAACCCAGCTTTTGATCTTAAATGATTTGCACATGCCAGATGTCCCGATCTTGGCGGGACAGTCCTGCTTTTGGGGTGTTTGTCCCGGTGTCCTGATGTGACACAATTTGTTTCGAAACTCGTAAAAACGACATACATTCTATAAGACCACACTAAAATACGCTATTCAAGCTCTGTCTGGCTTAAATTACCATTGCTAATCCCTTTATTGCCCCCTATTAACAAACCATATCTATTAGTCAAGTGATCCAGTGTTGTTTATGACACCTTATCAGCGATTTATCGGCAAATTACTGATTTTATCGGGCATTCATGCCATGGTGTTTTTTATGATAGCGGTCGCTAATTGCTTGCAAGAGATGCATCGTAGTGAATTAAAAGCAGACTGCTTTTGTATTTCATGGCCAAAATCAAGTCCAAAGATACTATAACGCGGTATTCTGTGTATTATACCACCTAAGGCTTAAAAACCTGTCAAAACACCAGTTTTGTATATAAAAACAATTGAGCACTAACCGATACACATTGACGTTTCACATAAATTTACTTTCATTTTTGACCGATTTTCAGACAATAATTTGTACATATTGCATCAATCTAAATTTAGAGCAAATTGATGATTGGTTGAATAAAAACAGTGCTCCATGCGCGCACATCGCGTTGAACGATTATGCATGCCTCTGTCCCAAATCGAACTCAAATAGAGACATGCCCGAATTTCATGTTATGGATTCATCTGCATAGTGCGCATGTCTGTTTACTTCCGGAAAATAGAGAACGTCTTTGTTCATGAAACTCTTACACACATTTATTGTCAATATTTGACAGAAATAACTAGAGCTCTGTCACAGACGTGACGTATACCCCCACGTGTCGCATTGACACAGACTATTTTGCATGCTGTCTTCACAAAACAAGAGAATCTCATTTATGGCGATTTTTAAGAATTATTATGCCATTATCATTTATAGCCATTTTGACTTTTGAACTCTTGAATTCTAATTCACATGACACGCAGTCCAATGACTGTGAACAAAATTAATGTACAGAGTTATTTAAAAATCTCATAATGAATGACATAGTTATGGCCCGAACAAGATTATTTATTGCCATTTTTGACCTTTGAACTAAAAGTGTGACCTTGACCTTGGAGATATCGACGTAATTCTTTCATGCGACACACCGTCCAATGATGGTGAACAAAAGAGCAAAATGATTTTAAAATCTGACAATGAATGACATAGTTATGGCCCGGACAAGCTCATTTATGGCCATTTTTGACCTTTGAACTCAAAGTGTGACCTTGACCTTGGAGATATTGACATAATTCTTTGGTGCGACACACTGTTCAATGATGGTGAACAAATGTACCAAATGATTTTTAAATCTCACAATGAACGACAGAGTTATGGCCCGGACAAGCTCATTTATGGCCATTTGTGACCTTTGAACTTGAAGTGTGACCTTGACCTTGGAGATATCGACATAATTCTTTCGAGCAACACACCGTCCAATGATGGTGAACAAATATGCCAAATGATTTTAAAATCTCACATTATGAATGACATAGTTATGGCCCAGACAAGCTCATTTATGGCCATTTTTGATCTTTGAACTCAAAGTGTGACCTTGACCTTGGAGATTTTGACCTAATTCTTTCGCGCGACACACCGTGCAATGATGGTGAACACATTTGCCAAATGATTTTAAAATCTCACAATAAATGACAAAGTTATGGCCCACACAAGCATTTGACCTTTGAACTCCAAGTGTGACCTTGACCTTGGAGATAAGGACATACTTTTTTTACATGACACACCGTGCCATGATGGCAGGGGACAAAAATACCACTCGTCCGCTCGTATTGACGAGTAAAATCTCGAAAGGACGAGTGAATTTCCCAAAAGCTCTCATCCTACAGGACGAGTGAAAAAAGCTGATGTTAAAATATGTATTTTCTGACGAGTAAGACTTGTTTTCATTAAATAAAATCATTTTCTTAAATCATATCTATTCCGAAAGTAGATCGCGAATGAACCGGAAATTGTAATTGTAAATTTCAAACAGCATGTGCACGTTGTTATGCGAGACTGTGTCCCCAGTAAATATTGGCTTTTTGGTGTAAACTTTGCGCGTCCATGGTGACAGGGAACCAACCTATGCATTCACTGTAAGTATTGATTTTTAAAGAATTATTTAAACGCGAAGTAGAATCTACGGTTTCAAACCAGTCTGAATTTCGTCAGAAAAATGTCTGACATACGAGCGTTCTTTAAATTTGGCGGTAGCAATGTTCAAACGTCCGAAACCGAAAGCACGCGAGTATTAGAAAAACGGCAAACACAAAATTGTCTTCAATTATTTATTGTGTGTTCCTCATAAATAAAGTAATTTATTTCACTGCTTATCATTTATTTTGTGATCAGCTGGCATGAACAACTGAGTAAGCAGCAATTTAGCAGTGATACAAGAAACTTTATTAGTCATATCAGCCCTTTGCAATCTTCATTTCACCCATATTTTAAGGACAAGTGCATGTGTTTGCAGGACGAGTGAAAATTTTAATGAACTTGTCCTGCAGGACGAGTGCAGTTTAGAAATATTTTTGTCCCCTGGATGGTGAACAAATGTACCAAGTCATTTTAAAATCTAACGATAAATGACATAGTTATGGTCCTGACAAACTTTCGGTTTAAAACACACTAAGTGACCTAGTTTTTGACCCCGCATGATTCATATTCAAACTTGACCTAGACATCATCTAGATACAACTTGTGACCAAGTTTGGTGAAGATCGGATGAAATTTCGGGACATACCCACAGACAGACCGAAAAAGTGACTCCTATATAGCCCCCATTACCAATGGTAATGGGGGTATAAAGAGGTTTTGTAAGTAATAAATGGATTAATGACTACAGTAAAGGTGGTATCATTGATCATTTTAGGTGTCCCGCTTTTTGGTCAAATGTCCCAAAAAAATTTAATGGAATGTCCCGATTCAGACCATTAAAATTTCTGGCATGTATGCTTAAATGACCTTTACATAATTCCAGCAGACCGGACTCAGAATACACTCCATTCATTCCATAGGCTGATTTGAGCATAATCCTGCCAAACATTGGAAAAATCACCGTGTCTTTGCGGTATCGGATGTTACACTCAACAGTGTAGGGAAATGTGGACTATTCTATGAATGTTCATACGAAACATGACACACATCAGGAAATGAATATAAACTAACTGGAAATGCAATTTGTATTGTATCGTGAAACAAAACTACTAAAAGTAGTATAATTTCCATGATAGAAAGGAAATCGTTGAATTATCTAGTCTGTCAGTCTGTCTGAAAATCTTACCTAAGTACCCAGAATATGCTACTTACAATTGCCAGTTTGCTATAAATAAAACAGCGTGACTTCAATTTTCTATTGGAAAGTATTTTCCATTTACAAGACGCAATAGGATTTTAAAAGACCCTCGTCGTGGAAAATGGGTCTTATGCAATATGCTGCCAGCGTAGCTCCAGCCCAGCCTACGCATTCGCACAGTCTTGTCAGGGTATGCATACTGAGAAGGATACTCAGGAGATAACATAAAACCTTGCATGCTTTTTTATAGCAGAAAGCGAAGCCCCTTTGCAAGTGCTCACGTAAATTTTGTGTCTACGAACACTATTATGTGATTTACTATACGTGCACTTCATAAGAAACATTTCATGCGGTGGATATGCAACTATTAAGTAAAAGAAGAACACAACAATACTTAAACCTTTTTTTAAACTTTATTACTTATATATAGAAACCAAAATTTTCCACCTTTATTTCAAAGTCAGAATATACACCGAATATCTTTTTAAAAGATTGTTCTTGTTAGTTATAAGACTGACCTTGACCAAACTAGACATAATATAATCCTAAATGCACCTTACTGACAAGAAAACAAATGTTTGACTACTTTAAAAATCTGATTAACTACTCACTCAAACAAGTGTTAACTGCTAATTTGTCACAGTACAAAGTTTTGATAAATGAATTCTGAGAATTAAATGAAACAGGGCTTGTAAGCAATTAAATATCATAATATTTGCTTCAAACCTTCTGCTTTTGCCTAATAAAACCTAACTAATTTGAATTATTAAAATAAACAAGAAATATCTTGAAGAAACAAGAGCTGTCAGATGACAGCGCACTCGACTATTCGAGTGCTTGACAGTATAACGTAAGCCATCATGGGGAAATTGTTCATATTCAATATTTTATTAGACGATCTTTCAAAAATAAAAAAAGGAAAAAATAAAAAAATATTTTTTTTTGGGGGGATGGGGGGTGGGCAGGGATTCTGGGTTGAGGCGTGGGGTAATGTTTGGGTGGAATCCATTGCGGCATTCAGGTAAGTGTTGTTTTGTCAGAGTATTAATAAAATCTGATCATAAATAAAGAAGTTATGGCAATTTAAGCAAAATGTTCAATTATCTAAGTATAAAAGGGGCCATAATTCTGTCAAAATGCTTGATACAGTTGTCTGCTCTTGTTTATAGGCTGGGGTAATGTTGGTAAACAAGTATACAAAATATGAAAGCAATATGTCAAGGGACATAGGAAACATTTGGGGTAGTACGCAAACTTTAACATAGATTTATCAATAATATGCATATTCTAAGTATAAAAGGGGCAATAATTCTGTCAAAATGCTTGATACAGTGGTCTGCTCTTGTTTATAGGTTGGGGTCATGTTGGTAAACAAGTATGCAAAATATAAAAGCAATATGTCAAAGGACATAGGAAATATTTGGGGTAGTACGCAAACTTTAACATAGATTTATCAATAATATGCATATTCTAAGTATAAAAGGGGCAATAATTCTGTCAAAATGCTTGATACAGTGGTCTGCTCTTGTTTATAGGTTGGGGTCATGTTGGTAAACAAGTATGCAATATATAAAAGCAATATGTCAAAGGACATAGGAAATATTTGGGGTAGTACGCAAACTTTAACATAGATTTATCAATAATATGCATATTCTAAGTATAAAAGGGGCAATAATTCTGTCAAAATGCTTGATACAGTTGTCTGCTCTTTTTTATAGGTTGGGGTCATGATGGTAAACAAGTATGCAAAATATGAAAGCAATATGTCAAGGGACAATGAAAATAATTGGGGTAGTACACAAACTTTAACATTTGCATGCTCACGGAAACCCCAATGCCGGGGTGAGTAGGATAGCTCCACTATATATATTTCATATATAATAGTCGAGCTAAAAATGATTGTGGATGGAGTTGGGAAAGGTAAAGAGTTCAATTAATGAGATCAAAGATAGCGAATGTCTTTTTCTGTGCAGTTCTTAGCTGCATCACATGCAGTTCGGGATGTTAAGCGAAGTTTTCACGGCTTATTTAACATTATTACATATTGCAGGTCATAAATCTATAGATACAAAACAGGAAACCAAAAGAAGAATGGAAGTGAAATTAAAACATATAAGCCAACCAGCCACACGCGAAGTATTCGTACATATTTTTTATTTTTATACGCGCGTTCTTCAAACAAACCTGTTTTAGTGGTTTGTCGGGCATTACTATTTGATTTGATTATTAAAAGTATCGAGAATCATCGTGCTCATGCTTAATACATTAGGCTATATGGTGGAATAATTCTTGTTAAATTAATCAAAAATAATATTATCATGGTATTGTTGAAAAATCATTAAGAATCTATTATTGACATACCATAATTATATTGCCGAATATCTTCATTTAACATATTTCTGGTCTAAAGAAAATTCCACTTCACCTAGTTCACGCGATAGCGTCTATATTATATAACAATTATTTTACTGGCCGCGAACTGACCCTGATACCTTTCAGGTTAGAATGCAATTCATTAAAGTGAGGTCATGCTTCCACTGCTGGAACGACAGCTTGTTTAAAACTTCATACTTGCACATGTTTAATGTTCAATTTCAAAAACAATTAAAAATGGTTTGGCAAAAACAAATATCAGGATAGGGAAAACAATACTTTTTTGAACTTAATTATACTAGTACACAGACAGCAATATGAAAGTAATTACTAAATATGAGAACATAGCCTTTAACCCTTAAAGCGCTGGAGCTGAATTTTAAAGGCCTTTGTAAACAGTTTGGATCCAGATGAGACGCCACAGAACGTGGCGTCTCATCAGGATCCAAACTGTTTGCTATTCTGATAGTATTCTTTGAAAAAAAATCGAAGAAAATGCTAATTTTAGAAATTCTGCAGACGACATTTTAGCAGAAGACAAATTACCCAGCATGCAAAGGGTTAAGTACAAACGCTCTGGCGCTGACAATCCTCTGAATATAAAGGGGCACACACAAGCTGTATTGATGTCAAGAGTTGAGTGTAAAACTGTTCTATCTATCAAGCCTTTTCATTAGAGATAAAATTGTTTCATGCTGAACACGCAGTAAAACAGTGTTACAAAGACGCGGTCATATTTTTAATGTTCTGGTGGATTATGCTCAAATCAGCCAATGGAATAAATGAAGTGCATTCATTTGTGTTTAGCCGCGGAAAATTGTATTTGAATTTTATTGGACACTTACAAAGGTCAGGTAAGGTGAAAAGCTGGCTTAGACAGCTAGGCCGAAAAAAGATACAGAAGTGTAAGCACTGTTGTAGAGGTGAGCGAACATGATTTTAATGGCCTATGGGATATGGGATATGTGATACCTGGCATGGGTCTTCTGTATGAAAGTCATTGGTCCGGCCTTGTTAAGTGAGGCTATCTGTAGCTCAATGTTTGATGATCCCCTATGTTTAACATTAAATAGCTATTTCAAAAAAAAGCATCACACATATATAAAACAACAGAATGGGCTAGTTAGCTCACCTGTAAAATTGTGTTTATATTCTTTATCATATTAAAAGGTTTCATTATTGCCTTATAACAAAAGTTGCCAAGATAATTCATAAGGTTTCACAATAGCCGATGACACATTAACCCCTTACAACATGTTTTTGACTGACCAGCAAAAGTTGCACTATGAGAGTTTAATCTTATTAAGATTTAATTATGGATTCCACCATCTGAATCAAGTTTTAACAAGAGCTTGTCACAGTAGTGCCAAATCCCCGCCAAAATGTGTTTGCTTGTATGACAACATTTATTTTGTTTTAGAGAGTAGAATAATATTTGTAAAACATGGCACCTGTGTCATCTATTTATATTATAAGGATCAATTAGTAATATAGTGTTGGAGTTATGCTGTAGAGAATAAAATATATGGAAATGAAAGAAAGGGGGGTAATTATACAAGAGGGCCAAGATGGCCCTAGTTCGCTCACCTGAGAGGAGTCGGTTCATTCAATCTTTACCAAACGTCAAACTTGACCTAGATATTGTCCAGACAAACATCCTGGTCAAGTTTCATCATTATTGAATCAAAACTCTGGCATATGGAGTGTTTTTGTTTTTGTAAGATTTGACCTGGTGAACTATATTTTTTTTTCTAATTTCACAATTACTTATTGAGATGTATTGCAATACAATATCAAAGCTCCTTTTCTCTTCTGGCTGAATTATCAGTCTGTTAAACCCTGCAAGTCAATTTCTAGCAGGATGTAATCAATATACTTGGCCCCCAAATTTCTCATTAACCCTTTCCCTGATAGACCTCTTATCTGATCTGCTACTCCAGGCCAATACCAGTCCTGCTGTTCTGATAACAGTGACTCCATATACAGCTGATAAGCCTGACTACACCATCTCAATAGGGTTATTGGGAAAATAATGGAAACATTCTCAACTGTTACACCTGTCTTGTTTAGGCTTAATTTTCACTTAGTTTCTTGCATTTCACATCATTTGTGTCAATGTAAATATTGTAGAGCAATAAATTCTCATTCCAACCATATAAATTTTAAGTCTGTATTCTAATAAATAATACGAGGATATAAGTTATAACAAGTAATACAAGTGTATGCGAATGCAACAAGAAATGCAGTGAGAACCCCACCTTAAAATATTGAATTGTAACATTAAGAGATTAATCTTTTGATTTGTCGGCATTTTGTTTTTATTTCAGACTCCATGCAGTTTTCAGATCATAATATCTGTGCTTTATTACCCGAACTCGTTAGTTTCTGGACACGTGTACTACTGAAAAAAGCCACCGGGATTGCGTTTTATGGCCCAAACAAGCCCAAAGTGTCTAGTATCCCGTGTGTTTTATCCCTAAATGTTAGATAAGCACATGCATTATTAATTATTATGTTGGTCAGTACAAAAGGCCTACTGAAAACCGCCGACTGCGTCTTTGTTTTATTGCTCAATCAAGCAGCGATAATCCAATATCCTGTGTATTACAAAAACACCAACTTTAGATTAGCACGTGTCGTCTGTCAAAACCATGATTTTATATGTCAGTAAATATATTGAAGTAATTCTCGTAAATGATCTCGGAAACGGGACTTGCTTTAAACATTTATCATTACGATATTAATTTTCATAAGATAAATAAGAACCAAACAAACATACACAGACAACATAAAATATTAATAATTATGACAAATTAAATGGAAAAAAACGTTGGTCTATTTTCGAAAATCACTTTTACTTTCTCCCAATTTCCAGAAAATAACTTGTACATATTGCATAAAATCTAAATATAGATGACGCTGTTAATTGGTCGTTGTAAAATAATATTCATGAACTGTACACGGCACTTTGCGTGCAATCAGATACAGTACAATAATTGTTGCAATATTGAAGGAACTAACATATGAAAATGATACAGCGTTTATTACTTTTATTTTATTCAGGAAAATGTCAAAATCATTTGCGAGATGCCCCAATACTTAAATGGAAATTCACTACGAAGCTTTTACGTTGCTGTCTGCGCTACGCAGTTTTTGTTATAAATAAATACACCCACGCCTATTTTCGCGCTCTTTTTGTCCAAACAAAGACCTGACTCGAAAATATCATGGGCATATACATGTATTTATTTCTGGCTACAATTTGTAACAGAACAATAACTGTACACGATGCGCGCACACCACATTATGTTATTTACGCTAATTTGAATACCATTGTCCCGATTGGACACCTATTTCATCAAATCTTTAAATAGAAACATATGCCAAAATTTATTTGACACTTTAGAAAAATGTCGGATGTTTGTGTTTATGAGTTTTCTTGAGCACTTTTGTCGTTAATATCAATCAGAATTTGCATTTGAAAATGGACATTGGGAATATACGGGATTATCGGGTAATGGATAGACACGGCCAAATTCGCATGTATGTGGTAATCGATAGAGACGGTAATAAACGCATGTATCGGGGAATCGATAGACTCGGGATTATACGCATCTATCGGGGAAAGGGTTAATACCACAACTTGACAGTATGCAGGAGGCTTATCAGCCATGGTCAATACAACCAATTAGATAGCATCTGCCTGGTCATAGCTCACATATTTGTTAACTGAACATTTCTTATCACTAGAAAATATGGAACGTTTTTATTTTAAGAAAATGGGAAGTGTGATTCATAGGTCGTTTGAACAATTAAATTATTCAGGGATGAGACCAAATCAAATTTCCAGTTATTACAATACCGTATTTTACCATGTATAGGGCGCTACCATGTATAACGCGCATGCGATTTTTTAAGCCAAAATGGAGAAAAAAAAAGAATTCAAGACCAAAAACTTGAAAATTGGGCTGAAAATGGCCGCCATTCTTATATTGCACAATCATTTAATCTGAGTTTTTCAGGCGCTTAATTTTTTGTTTTAAAGTAGGGAGCGTTTATACGATCAGGAGCATGGGTTGCATAGCACTATATTTTCGACAATTTTTAAGATTATTCTCTCGAGAACACCGTATATGTCCTTATTGCCGCGCACTGCGCGTGTTTTTTCAAGACCCCTGCGCGTTAAATTCAAACCACTATTACCTATTCCTCACATTTGAACAGTGAACATTTTTATTACCTGCCGCTCACAACATCGTATGACATAGTCTTCTGCAGACCCGCAACATCGCAATGTTCAATTTAACGCAAATCGTCCGTGGATCCCATTTTATTTTTCATCGACTTAAATATTTCCCCATTAAGAGATGCTCCCCATTAAATCCAGTTTGACCTTGTATTTCGCGCCTTCGCTGCCTCTAGCTGATCAGTATTTATAGTGAGACAAACAATACACCAGAACACTCAATTCCATACAGTTGGCGTTATCGGCGTAAAGCCATTAGACAAATATCATCAAGAAGATGCTGTGGACAGAGCAATTGTTATATTTCCTTTATGGACAAGTTCATCCGTTGTCAAAGTAAAGCCGGAGGCTGAGCATGAATAAACCCAACCCTTTTACATATTTTATGAAGACTGTTTTTTAATCCCATATGTATTGGATTCCCTCCCATGATACGGGTATTCACAAAAAACGCCTAGCTTTAAACTTATGAGAAATGTGGTTGTTGACGTCATAGGGTTTGCTCAATTGAATGATTTTCAATTGGTTAAACCGGTTCTGTAAAGAGCGAGTCGCTAGAACGATATGCTAATTAATACATGCTCAGCCTCCGGCTATACTCCAATAATGCCCCTTCATCCCTCACTAAAGCTTGGATGAGGGGACATTATCATTCAGGAATAATATAAACATTAGATGGCCAGAGATATAATAAATCACTGCAGCACCACTGTGGCCCATCAGCTGGCCATATCAGATTACAATCTCTCCAGGTCACATAACCCCAAACCGGAACTCCTGTTTACAGGGTTACATGCTGTCAATTTGATATATAGCACACATTGTTCAGTGATGCTGCCTAGGATTTGTAAAATAGAATGCAAATGGTAGTTTTGGTATTAATGTGAAGGTATATTTGTAAGCAATAAGAAAAAGAGCCATTTTTGTGCTCTACTTTTTCTGTTGATGGTTCCCGGCTTTGAAAGTAGGTCATACTATTTGAGTAAAAATGGTCGCCTCCACATGTGTCAAAACTGGTGTGCCTATTCTAAGGTAAATATTTTGAGTTACAACACATAGAATTTGATGGGATGCATTTTTTTTCAAAAGATTATGCATTTATCTTTCCAATGATGTATGATGATATAGTGTTGAAACGCTTGGTCGTGGTTAAAATTGATATCAAACATCAACTATTTTATATGTGATATAGAAGGAACTTAATTGCGCATGCGTAACCTTCAGGATTCTGCCCACCTTTCTCGCAGGGTTTAACAGTCCTGCATATAAAGCAGATAAGAAAACATAACTCTGTATAGTATAAGTACAGTACAAGAAGTAGGAGACAGTTATCTCTATAAAATGATAATGCAGGGCTGTTAACAGTCTAGTTTTCACTATATACATATAGAGAAAAATGCCCCGCCCACTGGCGGCCATGTTTTTTCACCGATCTGGACCATTTTCGAACTCGTCCGAGATATCAATAAAACCAATCTTTTGACAAACTTTCATGATGATTGGGCAAAAATTGTGACTTCACAACTCTAATATCAAGGAAACAAATGTTCTGACCAAATTTCATGAAAATTGGGCCAAAAATGTGACTTCTAGAGTGTTCACATGTTTTCACTATATACATATAGAGAAAAATGTCCCGCCCACTGGCGGCCATGTTTTTTTTTTTATACCGATCTGGACCATTTTCGAACTCGTCCGAGAAATCAATAAAACCAATGTTTTGACCAACTTTCATGATGATTGGGCAAAAATTGTGACTTCTAGAGTGTTTACAAGGTTTCTCTATAGCCAAATAAGGAAAACTGCCCCCCCACTGGCGGCCATATTTTTCAACGGACCGAAACCACTTTTGAACATAACCAACATATCATTAAGACAAACATTTTGACACAGTTACATGAAGATTGGGCATGAAATGTGACTTCTACAGTGTTTACAAGTTTTTTCTTTTTTTTGACCTAGTGACCTAGTTTTTGACCCGGCACGACCCAGTTTCAAACTCAACCGAGATTTCATTGGGAAGAAGCTTCTGACCAAGTTTCATGAAGATCGGACAATAAATGTGGCCTCTAGAGTGTTTACGAACAAATGTGGACGGACAGACAGACGACGGACAAAGACCGGTCACAAAAGCTCACCTGAGCAATCAGGTGAGCTAAAAAGAAGACTATAAACAGTTACTGTTCTTGATCACTGTATTTTTCCTTAAACTTATCTATTCATTTTACAATGAATACTTCAGTGTTCAAATTAAAATATTATTGTAAAATTAGATAAAGGGCGATATTAAAATTTGAAAAGCTAAAATATTTACTATGAAATTAAATTAAATATAATTTAAAATTATAAGTAAATAAAATATAAATAAAACAAGAGGGCCATGATTGCCCTGAATCGCTCACCTGACTAACCTTGCTTCATGAACTTAAATTTTATTAGACCCATATACAATCCCAAGCCAAATTTCATTAATTAATACATTCTGACAAAATTTCATTAAGACGTGATGAAAACTGTGACCTCTTTCATCTACACAATGTTTTACTAGAATTGGCCCGGTGACCTAATTTTTGACCCCAGATGACCCATATACGATCCAAAATCAGATATTATCAAGATAAACATTCTGACCATATTTCATTAAGATCATATGAAAACTATGACCTCTATTGTCTTCACAAAGTTTTTCTATGATTTGACCTAGTGACCTAGTTTTTGACCCCAGATGACCCTAATACAATCCCAACCCAGATTTCTTCAAGATAAACATTCTGACCAAATTTCATAAAGATTGGATGAAAAATGTGACCTCTATTGTCTACACAAGGTTTTTCTATTATTTGACCTAGTGACCTAGTTTTTACCCCAGATGACCCAAATACAATCCCAACCCAGATTTCATCAAGATAAACATTCTGACCAAATTTCATATAGATTGATGAAAAATGTGACCTCTACTGTCTACACAAACAAATTGTTGACGGACACACGCACGCACATACGGACGCTGGACATCACCCGGTCACATAAACTCACCATGTCACTTCCTGACAGGTGAGCTAAAAAATAAAAAAAATAAAATAAAGGGAGATCATTCAAAAACTACGGCCGAAAGAGTTATGGTTTATGTTCACTGCACTTCTTCTAGCTGCCATCTGTTCATATTTCTAGTTTCAAGTAAATCCCTTCAGTAGATTTAGAGTTACGCTCCGAAAAAAGATTAATTTGAAATTAAATAAAGGGAGATAATTCAAAAACTAAGGTAGATAGAGTAATGGTTCTTAGTCACTGCACTTCTCCTATTGCCATCTGTTTGTATTTCAAGTTTCAAGTAAATCCATTCAGTGGATTAAGAGTTATGCTCCGGACAAAAAATTAAATTTGAAATTAAAAAAAGGGAGATAATTCAAAAACTAAGGTAGATAGAGTTATGGTTCTTAGTCACTGCACTTTTCCTACTTGTCATCTGTTTATATTTCAAGTTTTAAGTAAATCCCATCAGTAGATTTAGAGTAATGCTTCAGACAAAAATTTACTTTGAAATTAAATAAAGGGAGATAATTCAAAACATAAGGTAGATAGAGTTATGATTCTTAGTCACTGCACTTCTCCTACTTGCCATCTGTTTATATTTCAATTTTCAAGTAAATCCCTTCAGTAGATTTATTCTCCAGACAAAAATTTACTTTTAAATTATATAAAGGGAGATAATTCAAAAACTAAGGTAGATAGAGATATGGTTTTTGGTCACTGCACTTCTCCTAAATGCTATCTGTTTATATTCTAAGTTTAAAGTAAATCCATTGAATAGATTTGGAGTTATGCTCTGGACAAAGCTTCGGATGGAAGGACGGAAAGACGGACGCACAAACAAGCAGACGGACGGTGACTATTACTATATCCCCTTCCGTATTTTGATAATAAACAATATGACTCTCTTAGCCTGGATTTACCCCATGGGTATCATATGGTCAAATTATTTTTTTAATGTTGCATAGCAAATATGAAAACTATAGTCTTTGTAGCTTTAGATAATAAAGTTATATAAAAAAAATATATACTTAACAAGACAGTAATTATGGCTCTAAAGGGTTTACCAGAGATGAAGGTTCCAAAAATGTCAACGATTTGACCTGGTGACCTTGCATTTCACTTTATGAGACCCAGTTTCAAAGCAACATGGCATTATTCCCGTTCATGCATAAATGGACATAAATCACGCATAATTATTAAAATTCACCTATTAATAAATAGCTTTATGCACATGTGCGCTAACATCAAAAAGTGTAATAGACAGTTGTAAAAACTCCCAAAATCCCAGTTTCTATTTAGACGAAAATTCAGATTGTATAAAATAATATGTTAGCCTAGAAACACTATACCTGCATACAGTCTGGTATGTGGATTTGAATAGGTCGAATTTGATTGATTTATGTAACTAGTGTATCACTTATGAAGATAAAATGTATGTATTTATTGTAAGCACACACCAGCAAAATTTCACAGTAATGGGCACATCCATCTTCAAATAAAAAGTGTAATGTAAATATGATAGACATTCAGGTCCATTTTAATAAGGGCACAAATGAGGCATTCAGAATGTTGAAAATGGTTTTTCTTAGACAAATCTACCCTTACCAAATTATTAAAAAAAAACAATTCTTACAAAGTTTCATCAAAACTTGACCATAAAGGCCATTCCAAAGTCTTAACAAGCTTTATGTAAGATTTGATTGGGTTCTTTATCCAGATTCAAAGGAGGCCAAGATATTTTCCTAATTATCATTTTGGCCAGTTTCCTCAAGACTGAAACATAATTGTTTCTTTGGTTTTTAATTGTACTTGACACTCATTTGAACTTAACCAGATTTTGTGAAGACAGTATGACAAGTTTCATTCAGATTGAGCTAGAATTGTTGCATCTACATGGGTCACTAGCTTCAGGTTGTTGGCAAATGATGCACACTGGATTATCACCGACTTAAATCGATGACAATAGCTCACCTTGAGCACTTCATGCCCAGGTGAGATAACAAGAACACCCCGGAGCATGTAAGTATTGAACCCAATTGCCTATTGGCAGAAGTTATTTTACAATACAATATAATTCTGATGATCATGGGTAAAATCCCAGCTCCAGATCATAACTTGTTTGGGGATTGGTAACGTATTCCTTTTTAAAGCCATTCTCCCCCTTGCTAGTATTACATATGGTGTTGTTAGTTACTTGCATAAGTATGTGCACTTTACAAGTACACTGTCTAACCCAGGAAAGTGTGAGTTGGTAAACTGACAATGATATGACTAAAACAGTGTTGAAAACTGTGAACAGTCCGACAAACAAAAACAAGAGGCCCATGAGGGTCTGAATCGCTCTACTGCTATAAACACTGTGCAAGTTTGAAAAGAATAAGATGGAAACTGAGTACTTAATCGCGCAAACAGGGAGAATTTTCTCAAACTCAAGGGGAGATTATTGTGTACTTATTTCTTCAATACTGCTCATATTCAATAGGGTTCAAGTCCTCATTGATATAAAGATACTGAGCAAATTTGGAAATAATTGGATGAAAACTGTGGAATTAATAGGGGAGATAATCCTGGACTTATAACTCCGATATTGCTCATTTTCAATAGGGTTTGACTCATCATTCAGATAAAGACACCGTGCAAGTTGGGAAAAATATTGGATGAAAACTGTGGACTTTATTGCGTAAACAAGCCTTATTTCATAATTTTCTCAAATTTAAGGGGAGATAATTCTGGACTTTTTACTCTGATGTAACCCATTTTCAATACGGTTCGTGTCCTCATTAATATAAAGACACTGAACAAGTTTGAAAAGAATCGGATGAAAACTGTGCACTTTATCGCGTAAACAAGAAAAAGTCTAACGCACGCACGGACACACGCACAGACAGACTAAGCGGCAACTATATGCTCCCCCTAAAAAAGAATTGCACTATAGGTACAGTTTATAGAAAATTTCAAAGGGCCATAACTCTGTGACAAATCACCCGACGAGTACTGGCTGATAATATGCACATCTCCTCTTGGTAGTGAAGCTTTCCATAAAGTTTCATTGAATTCCAGTAATTAGTTGCTGAGAAATAGCCCGGACAAGAATTGCACTATATGTATAGTTAATGGAAAATTTTAAAGGGCCATAACTCTGTGAAAAATCATCCGACCACAACTGGCTGATAACATGCACATCTCCTTTTGGTAGTGAAGCTTCCCATAAAGTTTCTTTGAATTCCGGTCATCAGTTGCTGAGAAATAGCCCAGACAAGAATTGCACTATATGTACAGTTAATGGAAAATTTCAAAGGGCCATAACTCTGTAAACAAGAGCACCGCCTTGCAGGTGCAGACCGCTCATCTATTTTTCTTTTTAAAGGTGAAGGGACCTACCGTATTTCTTCGATTATAAGACGTGAAAATTTACCTCAGAATTTGATTAAAAAGTTGGGGACCTGTCTAATAAGAGCGTCCTAAAAATTATTTCAAAATTTTTCATAGATTTCTGAATGTAAATATTGATTTTAACAATCATAAGACAGCTGAAGATAATACCCTGTATATTTCGTGTACAAATTGTTTATTAAATACGTAAGTTCACCTTACCTCAATATATTTATATCCAAATATATAATGAAATATATAATTAACATGTGCATTTTATGATAAAAGACGAAAGAAACCCGCCATTTTGTGCATGGGCCAGGAGTGTGACAAAGGGAGACTACTGTACAAGATCCTCTAAATTACTTCCCTTTAATTAAACTATACTGATCTAGAACTCGTGTGTAATAATGAATCTGCAAACATGTACTGGCATATGTACTTTTATAAACTAAGTGATTGAAAATAAAATAAAAAAACTTAACAAGATTGTACATCCAGTTTCAACCATACTATATAAACAACTAGCGTTCCATATAGGTACATACCATCACATAAATGCCTTGCAATATGTTTAATCCTGATGCATTCCGACTTGAGATGTTCATTACATATTATATTATTATTGAACGCACTGTTAACCCGACTGCCTGAAGCAGTCAAAACACCCTTTATATAAAATTGCTATCACCTAATAGTCTGTATACACTACATGCTGACAATTGGTGTGTACTATTTCAAGGCAAGTCAATTATAACACAGTGCCAAATGTGTCACTCCCTGTGAAAGTGTAAATGGTTTCCTTTGTCGGCAGATAAAAAGCTGCTTAGAAAATTCCCCACGCTCAACACCTGTCAAAGTGGGACAATTTGAAACTGGTTCAGGGCAGTTTCTGTCTGTTTATAGTTGGGTAGTGAATTTACGTAGTGTTCTGGAATGGTTGGATTACATAACTTGAAGGTATATATGGCTTTGTTGAAAGAAAAAAATGGGAAATTTTTGACCCCATCTTATAAGAAGGCCGATGCAAAATACGGCAAAATTTACGCAAAAGAGGGGGCCCCGTCTTACAGTCAATCCATTTTATAATCGAAGAAATACAGTATCTAAATTTCAATCACAAAGGAGGGAGGGGTCGAGTGGAGAGGGGTGTATAGTGTGGGGGTGTGGTCATTTATTACATTATCTTCCATTATCTTTTTTTTTTGGGGGGGGGAGGGGGATTCTTGGACGGTATTTCAAAAATAAGATAATACAAATAAATATTTGTGTTTTTTAACCAAGTAAAAAAAAAAAAAACTTTTTTTTTTGGGGGGGGGGGGGGGGTAAAGTGTGAGGGTGTGGTGGGGTCATTTATTGGATGATCTTAAAAAAAAACAACACAACAACATTGAAGGGGGGATTCGGGGGGGGGGGGGGGGGGGGAGGCGTTGGGGATGGTTTGGGGGGAGTCTATTGTGGTATGTCAGGTAAGAGTTGTTTTGTCAAAGTATCAATAAATCTAATCATAAATAAAGAAGTTATGGCAATTTTAGCAAAATTTAATAATTTGACCTTGAGAATCAAAGGTCATTCAAAGGTCAAGGTAAAATTCAACTTGCCAGGTACAGTACCCTCATAATAGCATGAAAGTATTTGAAGTTTGAAAGCAATAGCCTTGATACTTTAGAAGTAAAGTGGATCTAAACACAAATTTTAACCATATATTTAAAGTTACCAAGTCAAAAAAGGGCCATAATTCCTTAAAAATGACAACCAGAGTTATGCAACTTGTCCTTTACTGTCCCCTTATGATAGTTTGCGAGTGTTCCAAGTATGAAAGCAATATCTATGATACTTTAGGGGTAAAATGGACCAAAACACAAAACTTAACCAAATTTTTAATTTTCTAAGTATAAAGGGCCCATAATTCCGTCAAAATGCCAGTCAGAGTTAAATAACTTTGCCTGCACAGTCCCCTTATGATAGTTAGTAAGTGTTGCAAGTATGAAAGCAATAGCTTTGATACTTTAGGAATAAAGTGGACCTAAACACAAAATTTAACCAAATTTTCAATTTTCTAAGTATAAAAAGGGCACATAATTCTGTCAAAATGCCAGTCAGAGTTACATAACTTTGCCTGCACAGTCCCCTTATGATAGTTAGTAAAAGTTACAAGTATGAAAGCAATAGCTTTGATACTTAAGGAATAAAATGGACCTAAACACAAAACTTAACCAAAATTGTCAATCTTCTAAGTATAAAAAGGGCACATAATTCTGTCAAAATGCACGCCAGAGTTATCTAACTTTGCCTGCCTAGTCCCCTCATGATAGTAAGTAAGTGTACCAAGTTTGAATGCAATAGCATTGATACTTTATGAGAAAAGTGGACCTAAACGCAAAACTTAACCGGACGCCGACGCCAAGGTGATGACAATAGCTCATAATTGTTTTTAAAAAAATAGATGAGCTAAAAATTAACCGACCAGAACCGGCTGATAATATGCACATCTCCTCTTGGTAGTGAAGCTTCCCATTAAGTTTAATTGAATTCCGGTCATTAATTGCTAAGAAATAGCCCGAACAAAAATTGTGCACGGACGGACGGACGAACACGCGCACGGACAGACGAAGAGGCGACTATATGCTCCCCCCAAAATTTCTTTTGGGGGAGCATAAAAATACCATCCCAAAAGGCCATTATGTGTATATGAGCTTGAAACAGATAACTTAAGTAAAAGCAAAATTAAAGATCAATTGTGAATAATTACAAAGTCTTAGTAGTATCTTAGAAATTTTCTGATACATGTAATTACCCTTCTTTCCTCTTTGCACCTGGTGATCTAGTAAATTTTTGCCCAGCTGATGACGATATGTTGACTGGCCTGCAATAATTGAATATTTACAAGACACAAGTTATTAAGGAATACATTTGTAGTCAAACTAAAGGGAACAATCATTGTCACTATAAAGGATATGTTCTCAGAGATATTTTTGAATTCAATAAAGGCATACCCTCCACTGGAAGCATTGTCAGTATTGATTAATTGGCCCATTGGAATGAGTCTTAGTCATAGAGGAGGCCAGTGTCAAAGTCAAAAAGAGACCAGGTGGTGTGGGTGTGATGATAGTGTTCAAAGACATCAGTCATTTAGGTATCAAAACTTAGTGGCAAATGATATTGATGTTAGAACAAATGCATCATTTTCGGTATAAGTCCAGAAGTAGGTAAACGTGATTGTCAAAATTAGATCAAATGATGATGAGGATGTTTTTAAATTGTTCAAAATAATCCTGCATTTAAGTAGGGGTAACAACGCTTTTTAGGAAGCATTTTTGATGTTCCACAAAATGTCTTATTTTGGGTTAACCTCATACGGAGAGACAGACAGATGTTATAACTGACGGGCCTATTGCTGCACTCTTTAAGGTAATTTTGTTGACATAACAATTAAGTTGAAATGAGGTGTATACTGAAATCATTAGATTCTCAGGCATAAAAAGCCATGGGAGTAAAAGGACATAAAGATCATGGAAAGCGCAATATAGGCAAAACACGCAAAACTGTTAACTTTGTAATTGTGATGTACAATGATGGTGCCAAAATAAACAAAACTGGATTTAATTATGAAGGTCTGAAAATAGAAAGGGAAATAAAGTGTGTAAAACGAAATCTACAGTAGATGTGCATCATATAATTTATTTGGACATACATGATTTACTGAATTACAGGTCACAATATATCGGATCAGGCTGAAGTCCATTGAATTAAATTCCATATTAATGACACCCAAAAAAACAGAGACATACAAATCTACCAATCTCTCATTTATATTGTCAATTTAAGTCCTGTGTAAACAAGGGCTGTTTGTAAAACATGCATGCCCCCCATATGGGCTGTCAGTTGTAGTGGCAGCCATTGTATGAATATGTTTTTTGTCACTGTGACATTGACCTTTGACCTAGTGACCTGAAAATCAATAGGGGTCATCTGCCAGTCATGATCAAGGTACCTATTAAGTTTCATGATCCTAGGCCTAATTATTCTTGAGTTTTCATCAGGAAACCGTTTTACTGTTTCGAGTCACTGTGACCTTGACCTTTGACCTAGTGACCTGAAAATCTATAGGGGTCATTTGCCAGTCATGATCAATGTACCTATGAAGATTTATGATCCTAGGTGTAAGCATTCTTGAGTTATCATCCGGAAACCATTTTACTATTTCGAGTCACTGTGACCTTGACCTTTGACCTAGTGACCTTAAAATCTATAGGGGAAATCTGCCAGTCATTATCGATGTATCTATGAAGTTTCACGATCCTAGGCGTAAGCATTCTTGAGTTATCATCCGGAAACCATTTTACTATTTCGAGTCACTGTGACCTTGACCTTTGACCTAGTGACCTGAAAATCAATAGGGGTCATCTGCCAGTCATGATCAATGTACCTATGAAGTTTCATGATCCTAGGCCTAAGCATTCTTGAGTTATCATGCGGAAACCATTTTACCCTTCTCAATTTAAAACTCAATTTTTACCAAAACACACATTTAGCGCACTTAAAGTGCGTTAATCTGTGTTTTTTGGTAATATCTGTGTTTTCAGTGTTCAAAAGTGCATTTAAGTGCGCATTTTGTGCGTTTTTTCTTTCCAAGTGCGTTATATAAGTTAAACAGTTTGTTTTTTGTGTGTTTTCTTCATCTGTAAGTGCGCTTTTGAGTGTATATGTGAGCAGAATGTGTGTTTTTTATCTAAGAAGTGCGTCTTTTATCAAGGAAGTGCGTCTTTTATCTATGAAGTGTGTTTTAAGATTTACAGATGTGGGTTTTTTCTCTTTTAAGCACAAGTTAGTCTTTTATTTCATAAGTGCATTTTTATCATATGATCTGTTTTAAAAGGATTTATCTTAAAAGACACCTGTTTAACACACTTCTTAAAAAGTGCGTCTTTAACAACCGTTTTGTTGTACAGAAATTGAACAAGAAACAAAATTGTTGCAGGCTCTAACAATTTATTTGCATCAAATAAATAAACATAGACATATACCTCAGTAACCTGTTATAATATAAAGTGCAGTTTGAATTCAAAGCGGTTACTGGTTGTGCACATGAATCTTTTTAATGTTAACATACTTTATAATACAATTTCAATGCATATAACATTGCTTTCGTTTTAATCTCAAACATTTCTTAAAAAAATCCACCTAAATCAGGCTGTGGGTAACTAATTAAAAATATTGAAAGTGTCAAAAATATTATGTGGGCTTGCCAGCATCAATTTTATTTCCTCAACATAAAAAAATGAGTATTTGAACTTTCTTATACTGATATTTATACCCCAATACAATTAATGTCTACCACATTGACTATTAACATACATTTTAAATGGCAATTAAAATAATATTGATAATATTATTATTATTTGCTTACGCCATTCAGCATGTTATATTAAAATATTCACAATTAAATATAGTATCCTAAGAGTGCTGTGTATTATTCAATAAATATTTTGGTGTTGAAGTGTGCCTAATTATCAGTGGATATTTCCCAGATTGAGTAATTGGCTGAGACAGTATGATATCAGATAAGAGATTAGCATCATAAACATTAATCCCTATCAGTGCTCCATCTAAGCCTAACAAAGGGGTGTTGATAGACTTTTGATTGGTTGAGGCACCATCTATTTGAAAACAAGCGACTTTTGATTGGTTAAAGGGCAGGAAGTTATTGAAAACAAGCTGGCTTCAGCCACTGACTTTGAGTTAAATTTTAGGTATAATTGAGCAACATTAAGACATATAATTCTAGAGTAAAATGTCTTGAAATACTATCAGCATGAAGTATTGTGTGATGAAAACAATGTGTATTTACTACAATGTGTAAATCAACAATATGTTTGTAGCAAAGGAGATTCAAAGTGGGTGGTTAAAGTGATATGGTCTAGTCCAGCATCTGCCTGTATTTTTGGAATACTGAAGAACAGTCTGTTGTAACAGGTTTGTATTTTCAATTCTGCATCCCTTTTTTATTAAGTTTATTGAATTAATTATGATCATTATCATATTTATGTACTGTCACTGGAAAATGTAAATGGATGAGTAAATGTAATGCAATTTTAAGGAAAAACAACACCATTTGAATTATTATGGCTGTATTTTATGGTTATTGTCATCTTAAATGTTATTTATACCTATTTCTGGTCATTAATGAACAGATTTTCTCCCCCATATTAAATGAGAACTTTTATATTTTAAATTTAAAGGTTAAACCCCATGGTGAAATTTACATTGATTGGAAGATGCTTTGGAAAGAATGTGCATCATCGCCTGCCAAAAAAGGGAGCAAAAGGGAGACTACCTGATGTATTGACTTGAATACCAGGTTTTACCCTGCACAAGCTGGCCAACGTGAGGAGAACAGGAGTGGGAAAACCGCGCCCTGTCCTTGAACAAGAAAAGCTGGATTTGTTTAGAGGTAAAACTATACAGGGTACTGGTTATTGCATTTTAAAGGTGTCACACTTCCGACCAGTCCACACAGCCAAATGAGACCACGTATCTTGGTACATTTTCAAACAGTATTTTCTACCAAACGTATTTTCTTTTAATTCTTTATGAAAAGCATTAAGTCACATGTGAACAGGGGATTAAAATTGCAAAAATTAACAACCGAAAACAACAAGCAAACAAACTAGTTTTGATTTAAATTTATAATTTTATAGCAACGAGATTACCATAACAGCAATATTCAACACTTACATTATAAAATATCTTTCAGGACCTGATCTCAAATGAAATCATGCACGAGACGCGCCGCGCAAAGGCCATGACAGTATAATAGTTGCAAAGAAGTTTGACCCGCTGGTGGCAGACGTGGAGAGAAAGATGAGAGCCGCACTCCGCCGCCTCAAAGAAATGACAGGCCTTGATTGATTCTCATCTTTGTTATGTATATAGATCTTCCTGTGTATATACTGTACATGTTATTATTAGTATGCTATTATTGTTTGTTTATTTATAATCTAATTATGTTAATATTTATTTCATCAAATTATCATAATAATTGTTTTTTATTGTGTATCTGAATTAAAAAAAAACTTTTAACAGCATTTAACAGCATATAATTGAATCAACTGTTAAGGTAAAAGATGCACCTTTAACGCACATGTGTGCTTTTTTGTGAGTGGGTTTTTGAGTGCCATTCATGTGCGTAAATTGTGAGCTTTTATGTGGGTTAAAACTGCGCTTTTAACCAAGTTAAATGTGCGCTTTTTATAAGACAGTACCTATAAAAAGCGCACATTTAGCTCGCTTAAAGCACATTTTCAACCCACAGAAAAGCGCACATTTAACACACATGTGCGCTTTTATGTGGGTTATAACTGCGCTTTAAGCGAGCTAAATGTGCGCTTTTTATAGGTACTGACTTATAAAAAGTGCACGTTTAACCCACATAAAAGCGCACATTTTACACACATGTTTGTTTTTATGTTGGTTGAAACTGCGCTTTAAGCGAGTTAAATGTGCGCTTTTTTATGAAAAGTGCAGTTTTAACCCACTTAAAAGCGCACATTTTACACACATACATGGCAGTCAAAAACGCACTTATAAAAATGCACACATTTAACGCACTTAAAAGCGCACATTTACCCACATAGAGCGCACATTTCTTGCTTGTTTGTTTTCGTTAAAAAACTCACTTAGTAAGAAAAAGCGCACATAGACTGCAGTGCCAATACCGCCACGTTTAACACACTAAAAACGTACTTAAAACGTACATTTCACACACTTTTTTGAGAAGGGTACTATTTCGAGTCACTGTGACCTTGAACTTTGACCCAGTGACCTGAAAATCTATAGGGATCATCTGCCAGTCATAATCAATGAAGTTTCATGATCCTAGGCCTAAGCGTTTTTGAGTTATCATCCGGAAACCATCTGGTGAACAGACCAACCGACATTCGTAAAACAATATACCCCCTCTTCTTCGAAGGGGGGCATAAAAAGACAACTGGGTAAAAATGGCCCTTGATCACTCACCTGTGTAAAGGGGCGTGGCCAGTTTTGACCCTAACAGCAGATTTTTGAAGTTATTTACTAGATGTCTATATAAATCTTGTGAACCCTCAAGCGTGCCCAG
Organism: Dreissena polymorpha; assembly: GCF_020536995.1. Lineage (NCBI taxonomy): Eukaryota > Metazoa > Mollusca > Bivalvia > Myida > Dreissenidae > Dreissena > Dreissena polymorpha. The sequence goes on along the minus strand of NC_068358.1, from coordinate 14,206,278 downwards.
TTTTGAACCCAGGAGCATGATTTGAATCAACAAAAAAGAGAACCACTTAAATATGTGACAGGCCAAAATAACAAACCTCTTGCATTTTCAGAGATTTTTTAAAAGTTCAATACAAATGTATATATAAATAAATATATATATATATATATATATATATATATATATATATATATATATATATATATATATATATATATATATATTAAAAGTTATTTATTATGTAAGTCTATTAAATTATGTGACCACAAGATGATATTACATACAAAGTATTAAAGCCATGACCCTTGTTGATTTAGAGAAGAAGATTTACTTAGTTTTCATTTTTAAATTGTATTTTACACTCTGGTGACCTAAATATGGACTGGACAATTTGAACAACTTTGAAAAATAGTCATCCAAAGATCATTCCTGTATTTATTATGCCTCCCCTTCGAAGAAGAGGGGGTATATTGCTTTGCACATGTCGGTCGGTCGGTCTGCCTGTCGGTCCGTCCACCAGGTGGTTTCCGGATGATAACTCAAGAACGCTTGGGGCTAGGATCATGAAACTTCATAGGTACATCGATCATGACTTGCAGATGACCCCTATTGATTTTGAGGTCACTAGGTCAAAGGTCAAGGTCACTGTGACCCGAAATAGTAAAATGTTTTCCGGATGATAACTCAAGAACGCATACGCCTAGGATCATGAAACTTCATGGGTAGATTGATCATGACTTGCAGATAACCCCTATTGATTTTGAGGTCACTAGGTCAAAGGTCAAGGTCACGGTGACCTGAAATAGAAAAATGGTTTCCGGATGATAACTCAAGAACACATACGCCTAGGATCATGAAACTTCATGGGTAGATTGATCATGACTCGCAGATGACCCCTATTGATTTTGAGGTCACTAGGTCAAAGGTCAAGGTCACGGTGACCAGAAATAGTAAAATGGTTTTCGGATGATAACTCAAGAATGCTTACGCCTAGGATCATGACACTTCATCGGTACATTGATAGTGACTCGCAGATGACCCCTCTTGATTTTCAGGTCACTAGGTCAAAGGTCAAGGTAACAGTGACAAAAATCGTATTCACACAATGGCTGCCACTACAACGGACAGCCCATATGGGGGGCATGCATGTTTTACAAACAGCCCTTGTTTATTTTTAATTTGTCAAGGGGCTCAGGATGTGTCTTTTGAAGAAAACCTTAAAACACCACCTCACGCACTGATAGACGACAGCCATCACAGTACCCTTAAAGCTCCCTGTGAAAGCTATATTGTGCTAAGGTGAGATAAAAACACATTAAAAGATACAAGTTACAGTTAAGATTTTAAGATTGCAATAGACACATTTATACTAGATTTTTTATTATTTACAAGAGAATTGCATACATTAGCCAGACTAAAATATTTCTACAGTATAAATTTCATTGAATAACTGTAGTCGAAACATTGATACACAAAAGACAACCATGACATTACTCAGATCCCAAGAAATGGGCAAGTAGTAAAGCACAAAATATTCAAGCTAAAAACCTAATGGCAGGAAAGAGGGCAAGACAAACATCATGATTAAGAATACACCTCATTTCAAATTTGTTGTTTTGTAAAAAAAAATTACTTAAAGTATAAGCAACAGCTTAGTTTAAACGTTGGCAACTCTGGTTGCCATTATTTGTTATTTCGTTCTTTCTTATTTTGATTATATTATTATAATCATTTTCTCTTCCTCTTCTTATTATCATCTCCTTCCCTTCTTCCTCCTTCCCCTCCTCTTCCTAATCATCATCATATATTAATAACATTAATATTTAACAGTTGAAAATTTATCATACATACCTTGCCGAGTCCAGAGATGATGACATTCTTTCTGTTACAAATCTGATGGTTTTAAAAAAGTTGCCGCCCTGTGGTGAATAGATTGCTGCACTGACGTCTTGCAGGGGTTTTCCCTTTAAAGAAAGGTTAAACATCAATTAGATTTTTTTCACAAAAGTGACACCCACACCCACACAGAATTGTTGCAATCATGGCAGCAACGCCTATGACTACCAGTAAGTTCAACAGTACATAACAAAAGAATTAATGGGTCACACATCTAAATTTCATAATGATAAAATATTCCTTGAATAGGAGTTTAAGTTAAAAACTTTAATCACATGAGACACACACAAAAGCTAGCTCCACACACATAAACTTTTCAAATGGCATATAACTTAAAAATAAGTGCATCACTGCCGAAGATTGTGCGTTGCACATCTTAACTTAAATACACTAGGTTGAAAAATGTGGAAGATGTTCCCTTCTCCAAATTATAATATGTTTTGCAGGCAGACCCACAGGCAGTCCGGCACACTGTGTCTGAGAAATTGTGCCTATATCGGGTTCAAATTCATGTAGGAAGGCAATTTTCTTTAGTTTTAGAAGTCCTAAGGTAATGTAATTGTCGTTGTGGATCAAACTTGGTCTGAATTGTTCTGGGTTAATGGGGTCAAAAACTAGATCACCAATAAAATCTTATATAACCTTGCTATCATCAATTTTAATCCTATTTAACACTCTAGAAATTGTAACTGAGGCAAAATTACAAGTCATAGTGTGTAGCAAGTTTTAATAATAATGTTCAGGGGCGTACCTAGGCATACGGCAGTACGCCCGTGCGTATAATTCAGTTTCAAACTTAAAACAATAAAAACTCTCAAAATTCGAAAAATGCAATAAAAAGTGACGGCTAAGGGGGGTTAGGGGTGTAATTATGTAAACAAGATGTCCACTTTTAGAAAATAACATTGGGTACAAAACACAACGCAGCCTTAACTCCAAACATACGAAGTCTTTTTTCACTGATGAGGGGTAGTTATCACTGTGTAGACTTTACTCGTTCCACAACTGTGTTGTCGCCCTTCATTTTTTGGAAACCAATAATCTGACACAGGTACCAGATAATGTTTACATGGCGCAAATTTTCAAAGTGTCAGCGAACGCTCCTTTTTATCCAGATTTTTTTAGAAATAGCGTCAGCGAAACATGTTTATTAGATGATACTCAGAAGATAGCTCTTTTGACAGATAAGTGAGAAAATTTTCACAGCTTTACATTTCCCTTTAGGTAAGTTGATGTATAGATGTACGAGTTAAATAAAATTTTATTATGCTCGCTCAAGACTCAGCGAGCATGCTGTTGTTCCATTCAAAGAGTGTTAATTTCTTTTACAGTTTTATTAAAAACAAATATAATTTTCTGTTTACCAAATACCCCAGAAAATAATTATAGACTTAGTTTTTGGCGCCACGTCGCACCAGGTTTGACGACTCGTCTAAACAAATACACACGTCGTGGGCGTGGCACTACATTTTTACAGAGTCGCAACAAAAACACGGACATGGAAAAGGTTTCCATGGAAAACAAGCTAAATCCTTTACTTTTTTTAGAGGAAGAAATTGAGGAATAAAATTGCCAAATGTCGCTGAAAGATAACAACAAAACGCTCCTTCTGCAATGAAATTCAAATTTTCTGGGGGAGGAATCAAACATTTCCTCACATTTACATACCCATTCACTCGCAGTCATAGGCTTCTTGATTTAAAGCTTTGACACTCAAACTTAATAGATTATGGTCAAAAGTATATTTGCCGTAGGCAATGTTTATTGAAAATATTTATTTCTTTTTTTTTCAAGCTAAAATTCGAGGATAAACATTGCAAAAATGTGCCTGAAATGCAACACCAAATTACTCCTTTTGCAAAGAAATTTTCAAAATGTTCTAGGGGAGGACCCCATAATCCTGCCAGCATTAGAGTTGAACACCCTCGCACACCTATGCAACTACGGATCCATTCTCCCTTGCAATAAGGCAACTTGATTTTTAAGCATTGACACTTAAACTTAGTAAATAAATTATGGTCGAAAGTATATTTGCTGTTGACAATGTTTTATAAAATATTTCCTTTTATCGGTCTTTTTCTAGCAAGAAATTGATGAACATGAAACTGTCGGAGACGGGTGATGCTCCCCAAAGTTTTTTTTTGTCACAATATTGCACTATAAATTCAGATAAAAGGAAACGTCTTGAGGGGTATAACTTTGGACAAAATAAAACAATGAATGGTTTAGCAACTTAAAAATTTCAAGGGCCATAACTCTCTAAATAAATCATCTAACCAGAACCCACTTATAACATGCGCATCTCCTCGATGTATTTAAGCTTCCCATAAAGCTTCATTGTATTCCAGTCAGTAGTTGCGGAGAAATATCCGGACAAGAATTGCAATGTATGTACAGTTCTGACTAGAACCCGCTAATAATATGCACATGTCCTCTTTGTAGTGAAGCTTTCCATAAAGTTTCATTGAATTCATTAGTTGCTGAGAAATAGCCCGGACAAGAATTGCACTATATGTACAGTTAATGGAAAATTTCAAAGGGCCATAACTCTGTGAAAAATCATCTGACCAGAACCAGCTGATAATATGAACATCTCCTCTTGGTAGTGAAGCTTCCAATAAAGTTTAATTGAATTCCAGTCATTAATTACTAAGAAATAGCCAGGACAAAAATTATGCACGGACGAACAGACACACGCACGGACAGACGAAGCAGCGACTATATGCTCCCCCCAAAAATTAAGGGGGAGCATAAAAAAATTGCAAAAAAGTGGCTGAAAGATAACACCAAAACGCACCATCTGCGATGAATTTTCCCAAATTTTCTTGGGGGAGACCCCCCAAACCACCCCAGCAGGAGGGGGAGAACCCCTCCCGCACCTACCCGCCACTCGCAGCTTCGCTGCTCGATCGTGCGTATAGCTGAAATAGCCTCAGGAACACCTCTGTTGTTAAGCGAACAGAATTGAAAAAACAATTTGTTTATTGGAACAGGTTTGAAAACGTTGGTCTATTGTCTAATGTGCTTGATGTAAAATTCAGGTCGATACGGCCTGGGTATGATTAGCCCAATTCCCGCTTACACTACGCGCGAAGAAAGAGTTGTATAATTTATGCAAGAGGTTTGAGTTCTCCAATTATGTTTATTCACAAATGGAAACATTATATTAATATCGTGTTAAATGCAATAGTTTCGAATGGTGTTTTATAGAAAAGAATAAAAAAAACAATGATCGTATTGCACGTGTCGCGGAGGAGATTGTTTATGAATGATTAAAATAGTCCACTTTCTGCTGCGTCTGCGTGACGTAGTATTTTCGCTCATCTCATTCATAAATCTGAGGCTGGCGATAAACAAAGGGGAGTCCGGGTGAGAATTACGCACTAGTATAAGGTTACGCTTGTTTATATTCACAGGTCTCAATTAATAACACGTTGACCACGAGTTTAACAATTATTACCGGGATACGATAGACAACATAAAAATGATTCATTATCGCTGAAACTGTTAAAAAACATTTAAATATAACAAGAATATTCTCTAAAAAATGTAGTCTTGCTGTTTTGAAATAAGGTTTGGAATTTTGGTTTCTAAATAACTTAATTAAAAACAAAAGTTTAATTATAGTGTTTTTTACTTTTAGTCGCATATTTACCGCATTATAATGTGTGTTATAATAGGCAAACCATACATTAGTAAAATTCAATCTGCCTTCGCACATAGAAGGAATGGGTCAATTAGGTGCTGCGTTTCCTTTGCTTACTTCAGTTAGAGGTCAATTCCTTACGTAAAAGCAATCACAAGGCCCCGGCTTCAGAGGAATTGCGGAGCGTTCTTACATAATTAAAGTCGTAGTCGCATGGTATTTGCGTTTAGCGTCCTATTTGGTCACGTGGTTCTTTTTCGCGGGTGTTTTGGCATTCATGATATGAGGCTATTAATAGATGCGCCTGTCGATAAACAAAGGAAAGTTTACGGGCGATAACAACGCAATAGGTTACGCTCTCACATACAACTCAATGACGTAGTACAGGTCGTAAATTGAGAGATTTGGGAAAAAGTTGACGCTTATTTATATTCTCAATTTATAAAACGTTGAACATAAGTTCAACAATAACTTCAGCGATACGATAGACTAAAAAAAATCATAATCGCTTAACCCGAATATAACAAATAATTTATAATAAAAATACGAATGACCTGTTTCATAACCTCGTTGAAGCTACTACATCGGGTATTTCTGGAAAGCGTTCTTGGTTCTCAACACATAGCGGCGATCTTTTGTATTTACGGGTGCTAGCAACGCAATAGTAGAAGCTTAGTAGAAGGGTTAGCTTGTTTATATTCACAGTTCTCAATACATTGACAGTTGGATATGAGTTCATCAATTACTCAGGCATACTATAGGCAACCTCGAAAATGCTTTATAATCGCTAAAACCGAAAACAACTAAATATATTATATTAAATATATTTATAACAATACATGTCTTTTAAAAATGTAGTCGGCGTATACGCCGACTTTGAAATAAAGTTAGCAATTTACTTTTCTAAATAATTGAATACAATTAAACAAAAGTTGAACTATTGTGTTGTGTTTTTCACTTGTAAGCTGCATATTCACCGCATGAAATGTGTGTTAGCATTGTCAAACCACACATTAGTGTGAGTAAATAAAAAATATACTACGGGAGAGCACTTCATATGTGTCCTCATATGCCTTGTTATGAGTATCTTTCTTCATTATCGAAATATATCGTATGTTTATATTTGATTTAAACGCAGTTTTCTTTCGTCACATTTAAATCACACGTCAATAGCGCCGTCATGCGAAAATGGGTCTTATGCGTTTCGGCAAGCGTTTGTTAAACCCAACATGTGCTCTTGCGCAGTCAGGCCATAGGCGACGCTGTTCGCTTTAAAATCACTCAATATGTTATGTTTCTCCTTACCAGAAGGAGGGATAGCTGAGTGGGCTATTTATATGAAGGGCGCATATGGAATAAGACCCATTTTCGCATGACGAGGGTCATTACAAATCTCATTGCGAATTGAAAATCCCACATTTAAAAACAATGCTTTTTGATACAAAATTGAATTCAAAATAGCAAACTTGTTAATAATGGCAGCCTATCGACGCATTAAGGAATGATTTCCAGACGTGCTGACCAAGTACGGCAAACATTGTGGTATGATAATTAAACGATTTTCTCTTATCTTGACACTATACTATTTCGCTAATGATTGTTTTCTCATCTTGGAGGCAAAATTGAAATTCTGCGAGATGGATTGTAACGCGTAATTGTAACAGGGCCACAATTTGTGTCGTTTGAGCATACAGAGAGTAGTCCGGAATTTCTTACACTGAACAGTGCTACATCCTTTGAATTGAGCACATACGCAGTGATGTAGCAAAAATTCAGAGGTTGTATCTCGAATCAGCTTATTAAATATTCGAAAATATTCATGCGTGTCTGTTGGCGTTATGTTAAAGTCACTAAGATGAAAACTGAAACAGCTTCGCCTAAAAGCGCATTAGTGCTCTATACCTATGTTTATGTTAGCGTTGTTGACACCGTGTGAACTGCTCGGGTAACAAGTAAAGCATAAACAGCAATGTTTATATACTTTTATTCCTCCATATACAAGATACGAAGATTATTGTATATTTTGAATTTGTATATGGTGTCAAAAATCAAAAGTTTTGTACACGGAACTTTCATTATGAATTTATATTCTTGGTGAGATAGTCATTTGATATTAGAAAAAATATTCCTTTAATATGATGGTGACTGCAAATTTTCTTTATATTAAGTTCTCATTACCATTTTCATCATACTTTCTTTGCTTTCAGAACTTCCAAAAAAGCATGCTGTTTTTATTTTGTCTTAGTTATTTCTATGAAATAATAAGGATGATAAAAAGTGCACACAAAACTCGACCCGTGCGCTATGACACACACTTTTTTAAGTTGAATGGCGTGTGTTCATTTCAAACTTGCCATTGATTTTGAAAAATGAATTGCGTGTTAAATTATGCAATAGCGAACATCTTCAGTGCCTTCAGCGCTTTGATTAAATACTGCTCACGTGCTGTATTCAAGTTTGCAGACACCAATTGTTCAATATAAAGAAGTGAAACTCCAGCTGCTGGAGCAGTATTGCATTCTCATTATAAACAATTAGTTGGTCCTTTATTTAAGGAAAGTGACCAATTGCCAAATCAATCAAGAATTGACCTGGTTATAATTTTTTGACCCCAACTGACTCAGATTCAGTCATGGCATTGATAATGTCAAGATAAACATCCCGGACCAAGTTTCATCAAGATTGAGTCATGAATATGACCTCTTGATAGGAAACATATTATTCTTTGACTTGGTGAAGTAGTTTTTGTACGCAATTGACCCAGATTCAAACTTGGCCTAGAAAAATTGTAAAGATAGAAATTCTGACCAAGTTTAATCAATATTGATTTATAAATGTGGCCTCAATAATGATATGGTTGGTTTTTCCAGTATTCAACCTGGTGACCTTTTTTGGACACAATAACAGGCAATTAAGATTGGAGGAAAAAAATATGGCCTCTAGAAGTTTACCACACATGCCAGAGTACTCAATATGCACAATGGCAGATGTTGGATATAGAGTCACTCCAATTAGACTAGTAGGAAAGGAGGTCCACTGTGCATAATTATGCTGATGATGTTCTTCATTGTCTTGGGTAAAAGAAAAGTTTTGTTCCCAAGAAAAATTGTATGCCCACTGGGTCTAAATCCAAAATAGCCGCCAAAATGGCCCACCAATTACATATACATAGCAAATACCTTTTTTTTGCAAATAACACAAACAACATATATTTTCCATGATTTTGGTAAGCTTTTTAATTTAAGCAATGCAGAACATATTATTCTTATTAAACCAAATAGTTTTTTGGTGCAATAAGCCATATTGGGGAAATTGTTCAAATTATTCAATAAGGTCAATGTAATAGTTCAGGTATATTTTCCACAATGTATTGAACATTTGTAAAGACACAAAACAAACTAATAAGATTTTATTTCAAGTTTGATAGCAATAGCTTGGGTGGGAAGTTTGGACGGTCTTTCAAAAATAAAGTAAATAAATATTTGTTTGTTTTTTCTTAACCATGTTTCAAAGAAAAAAATATTCTTTTAGGGTTGGGTAGGGGGGGTTGAGAGGGGGGTATAATGTGGGGTGTGGTCATTTATTAGACGATCTTTCAAAAATAAAAAAAGGAAACAGAAAATTAGGGGGAGCAGGGATTCAGGGATTCTGGGTTGGGGTGTGGGGTATTGTTTGGGTGGAATCCATTGTGGTATTCATGTTGTTTTGTCATAGTATTAATAAAATCTGATCATAAATATAAAAGTTATGGCAATTTAACTAAAATTTATTCTTTTGACCTTGAGAGTCAAGGTCATTCAAAGGTCAAGGTCAAATTGAACTTGCCAGGTACAGTACCCTCATGATAGTAAGAAAATATTTGCAGTTTGAAAGCAATAGCTTTGAAACTTTAGAAGTCAAGTGGATCTTAACACAAAATTTAACAAAATATTCAGTTACTAAGACAAAAAAGGGCCATAATTCTTACAAAATGCTTGATACAGTTGTCTGCTCTTGTTTATAGATTGGGGTCATGTTGGTAAAGAAGTTTGCAAAATATGAAAGCAATATGTCAAGGGACATTGAAAATATTTTAGGTGGTACGCAAACTTTAACATAGATTTATCAATAATATGCATATTCTAAGTGAAAAAGGGGCCATAATTCTTACAAAATGCTTTAAACAGTTGTCGACTCTTGTTAATACGTTGGGGTCATGTTGGTAAAGAAGTATGCAGAATATTAAAGCAATATGTCAAGGGACATAGGAAATATTTGGGGTGGTATGCAAACTTTAACATTTGCACGCTCACGCTAATGTTCTCGCCGACGCCGCGGTGAGTAGGATAGTTCCACTATATATATTTCATATATAATAGTCGAGCTAAAAATGACTATATCAATGAAATATATGTACAAAAGACACCAGTTTTTGTGATTATGACTCGTTTCAATTTGTACCTGAAAAACAGTTTAGATACAATAAACAAGGTTACACTATAAAGCCATTTAAGGAAAACTACCCATCCCGTGGCAGCAATGTTTTTCAACAGACCTAACCATAAAGATTCTCCGCCTAGATATCATAAAAACAAATGTTGTGACTAAGTTTCATAAAGATTTGACTACAAATATGACTTCTAGAGTGTTAACAAGGTTATACTGTAGCCATAAAAGGAAAACTGCCCCGCCCCCTGGCGCTCAATGTCTTTCAACAAACCGGAACCATTTTCAAACTGAGCTGAGCTATCTTGCAGCCATGTTTATCTACAGACCGCAACCATTTTCAAACTGAGCTGAGCTATCATAAGAACAAATGTTCTTACCAAGTTTCATGTATATTGGAATATAAATTTGACTTCTAGAGTGTTAACAAGGTTTCACTAAAGCCATATAAAGAAAACTCAGCGTTCTAGATAAGCTGCGTATCAGCGTAATATACGCATTAGAAATAGCAAGATACGCTCAATTTATAATTTCCGTGCGTACATTTAAGCAAGTCAATCTGGACTTCTGCAAATGATGTAAGTTCTATGCGTACAAGGTAAACAAAACATATAAACAGCTGATTGTCTTTCGCCCAATTATGAGACTGGTTATCGTAAAAAATAGAGCTAATTTGTGCGATGGATTGTAGAAATAGTTAGCCAGTCAGTATGTATACTGGGTGTCGGCTCTTTCGGACCCAAGCTCTTTCGGCCCCGTTTTTTTCAGGCTCATTCGGCCCCAATTTCAGGCTCATTCTGCCCAAGCACCAGGCTTTTTCCACTCATTTTTTATTTGAATAAATAGTTGAAAATATGTTGGTCGAAACAATTTAAAACTATGGAATATTGTTTATTACAGAAATATATTGTCTTTATTGAGGATTAATCCATTTGAAATAAGATTCTCTTGTCTTTTGCTTCAGGTATATCGTCGTCGAAATGAGAAGAATAGATACAAGAGTATGGAACGGCTTTGAAAATAAAACAAACTATAAAATAATTCCTATTACATATATTTGGATAATTTGAAAGTTATAACAATAAGGAATGCATACGTCTTAACAACACAACAGGGTTTTTTCTGCCTATTTTGGGAAAAGGAGTCTTACCAAATTGGGAATTTTTTATCGACAAAATTGGTCATTTTGGGAATTTTTGCTTCGATGAAACGGCTCATTTTGGAAAAAATTCTGAATTTATAATGCTTTAATAATTCAGTGGTTTAACAAATAAATTTGTTTTTATTTGTTTTTTTGTCTTCTTTATATAAACAGATGCAATATTGGGCATGTTCAACGTTTATTCAAGTACTGCAGTTTTGTTTTTCAGTTACAGTTACACACTGATATAAGAACTGAACAGTCAAAACCTTATAGCAGATATTTTTGACCAAAACAAACACTGGTTAGTCACACAAGTTAAAAGACACTTCATTCTTAAAAAAAAAAAAATAATTTTTTTTTTTACATAATACATAATTTATATACTGCACACAAGTTGTTAATTTTATTAATAACTCAATAACATCATCATAATAATCATCATATTAATATTAATCATCATCATTCATCATCAGAGTCACAATCATCAGCATAAAAATAATAATCATCATCATAATTATCATCATCATCATACTCATCATAAGAAACATAAGTATTTAAATCATCATCATTAAAATAATCATCTTATTAATATTAATCATCATCATTCATCATCAGAGTCACAATCATCAGCATAATAATAACAATCATCATTATCATCATCATCATGAGAAACATCTGCATTTAAATCATCATCATTATAATCAGCATAATTACACCATAATCTGCAGCATCATAATAATCCCCAGCATCAAAATCAGCATCATTATTACAGCATATTCATCATCATAATAATAATATTCATCTTAATTATCTTCAACGTAACATCATAATCATCAGCATTATCATCAGCATCATCATCAAGAGGCGACGATTTAGAAGGCATACGTCTCCCCAATTTTGGCGAGGAAATCCTTGGTGGTCAGTTCCCGCTGGTCGTACTCTTCCCAGAGCTGGTCAAGCTGCTCGTCAAGATTAACATAGGCGTTGCGTTGCAATATTTAACAAACAAACCGACAATCGATGCAATTAAAAGATGGTACAATTGAACAATTGAAACAATTACATACATTGGTAACAGTTTGTAAAACGATAATGGTTTACAATTAATTTCATTTAATCATCAATAATCAAAAGCAATACAAAGGAACAAACCGACAGCACAATATATAATTTTAAACAACTTTATTCAATCATACACCCGCTGTAAATAGGTGTAATAAAATATAGGGCCGAATAATAAAATATAGGGCCGAATGAGCCTGGTCGATTTGGGGCTGAATAAGCTTGGGTCCGAAAGAGCCTGAAATTTCGATCTGGGCCGAAAGAGCTTGGGTCCGAAAGAGCCTGCTACCTGTATACCCTGTATCATCTAGACGGATGGTAAATTTAGTATGGATTTTTTAACAGACAGTCAAGCGCTTATGTGTTTATTTACATGAAGAGGTCAGCATAGCTTCTTTGAAGCCAAAACAAATTACTTCTCAAAGTAAAATTGATTCGTTTTATACCGCAAAAGTTGTATCGAGTAAAAACATTGTACTGCCAATACTGAATGATTTCCTCTGTTTTCTAATCAAAAAGGACACACTTAAACGCAAATAAAACAACTGTTAAAAGTTGGCAAAAAAAATTTCCGTGGCTCACGGTGGTGGACGTCTGACGTCACGATAAGGACGAAGTTCGTCTTAAATGTAAAATCTGCCAACAATACAAGGCTTATAAACCATGGACAGTTAAAAAAAACAAAAAACACTTTAAGAAACCTACTACTATGAAGGAATACACATAGTTAATGGTTTATTGTGTTTAATATGATTAAAGTAGTGTGTCTGTACCACGGCTATATTCTTGTTTTACTTTTAGCAAATTACCCTTCAAGCAAGTCAAAATTTGACCATTTACCCCCATGCTTTGAAAAGTGGGGGTATTTACCCCCATGGGTCAAAAATTATCTATAGCGCTGAAACTGCCGCGTCCCCTGGCGGCCATGTTTTTCAACAGACGGAACCCATTTTGGAACTCAGCAGAGATATTATTGGGACAAATAATCTGACCACATTTCATGAAGATTGGACTTTAAATGTGACTTCTAGAGTGTTAACAAGGTTTCACTATAGCCAGATAAGGAAAACTGCCCCGCCCACTGGCAGACATGTTTTTCAACGGTCCAGAGAACACTGTATTATGTGAATTGGGAATAAGACATCAAACTGGGAATGGATATCATTTTGGTGATTTTCTCAAACAAAACTATTCATTTCATGATCTACATATATTTTTGATATATATTATCTATAATTTAAGCTTAATAAGAAATTTTCCATGACTTTTTCATTAACAGTGATTGAATTTGTATCATTTAAAGTGTATTTTTAAACCGTGTCCATGCACAGCATGGACACAGTTTCATTTCATGAGGGTTTTTTTTTTTAATTAATAAAAAATCCAGTTTTGAAGTAAAATCAATTTAAATGATGCTATTATAATAGCAAGTATATGTTTTAATTATAACTATATTATATTATATTATGCACTTTTGATAAAACACAATTTATTCCCAAATTGATGTCTTATTCCCAATTCACATAATACAGTGTTAGAGCCATTTTCGAACTCAGCTGAGATATCATTGGGACAAATATTCTGACCAAGGTTCATGAAGATTGGACTTAAAATGTTACTTCTAGAGTTTTAACAAGGTTTCACTATAGTCATATAAGGAAAACTGCCGCGCCCCCTGGCAGACATGTTTTCAACGGATCATAACCATTTTCCAACTCAGCTGAGATATCATTGGGACAAATATTCTAACCAAGTTTCATGAAGATTGGACTATAAATGTGACTTTTAGAGTGTTTACAAGGTTTTCCTATAGCCATTTAGGGAAAACTGATCAGCCCCCTGGCGGCCATGGTTTTTAAAGGACCACAACCATTTTCGAACTCAGCCCGGCTATCATAAGAACAAATGTTCTGACCAATTTAAATGAAAATTGGACCATAAATGTGACTTCTGGAGTGTTAACAAGGTTTTACTAAAGCCATATAAGGAAAACTGCCCCGCCCCCTGGCAGCCATGTTTTTCAACCAAGCAAAACCATTTTCAAACTCAGCTGAGAAAACATAAAGACAAATGTCATGACCAAGTTTCATGAAGATTGGACAATACATGTGACTTCTACAGTGTTAACAAGTGTTTTCTTTAATTTGACCTAGTGACCTAGTTTTTGACCTCACATGATCCAGTTTCGAACTCGACCAAGATATCATTGGGACAAATCTTTGGACCCAGTTTCATGAAGATCAGACAAAAAATGTGGCCTCTAGAGTGTTAACAAGGCAAAATGTTGACGACGCATGATGCACCACGATGCAGGACGGACAAAAGGTGATCCCAAAAGCACGCTGTGCTCAGGTGAGCTAAAAATACAACAACATAACATTCTAAGCAGTATAAATGACACTGTTTATGTTTCAAAACAAATATGTTTTATTGGACACTTTAACTGATATCTTACAACAGTGTGTGTTATTTGCCAAATGTGAAAGATTTTAATGCGTTACCTCAGTGTATAATTATATAATCTTATTTTCCTATTTTTACATTATCTTTTCTGTTAGAGTACAGAACATTCTAATTACATACAATGTTTATTCAGTCTCTTTGTTGTTTATGAATGTAGTTTGTATGATAATTACATCCAAATTGCTTTTCAGGTACAATTTGCAATATATCTTTTGCAAAAATAACTTATTGTGTGTACTAATTTTTGTGTTTTAAATGATGTTTGTGTCATTTGTTTAAAAAAATACTTGTTTATAAATTGCTTAAATTAAAAAGCTTAACAAAACTGTGGAAATTATATTCTGTTTATGCCATTTGTTAAAACACAGTATTTTCTTGATTTATGAGAGGCCACCAACGTGATATAGACCCAATTGGAACAAAAAAACAGTGGGAACAAAAATAATATTTTACCCCAGACAAAGTTAGATTATCATCAGCATATTATTCAAATAAAACCTTCCATCATGCAGCGTGAGCCTGTTTTTCGTCTAGAGCTCAATTTGATGTGAGATTTGTTATGCCCTTTGTTGATTTTTTTTTTTATCTTTACTTATACTATTATAATTATGAGAAATGTATAATGTTTAAAAACAATGTGCTTGCACATGAAAGTATCACACAGATCCAAAAACATAAACATAACAAGTTAAAAGACTAGTATATCTCAAAATATATCAATATGCACATTAGGCATTGAATAATAACAATCTATAAGTTGTTGCCACACAACAGACATAAAGTGATCACACAAAACACAAACTTTTTTGTTAATGGAGAAAGAGTTTCTTTGCATAGTAATTCCTCACAATTTGCTTTATTAATACATGCCACATTACAATTAATTTTATACCAATTGTCATGCTTTGCACAATAAAATTTTAAGAAAGGGAAATTACTCCATTCCTAATCAAAGAAAAATGTATTGCTTTAACAAAAACACCAACACTGACAGATGGGTGAGTAGCATACCATGGACTATTCAATGAATAGTTAAGATAAAAATTGAAAGGAAGGCTCTTTATCTAACTCATAACATTTCTGTAATCTTGAACAATATTCATCCGTTTTAATATACAAAATGCCACTTACTAATTGTTTTATTTCACTGTTGTCAATGGATTTGTTATAATAATATTCATCCGTTTTAATATACAAAATGCCACTTACAAATTGTTTTATTTCACTGTTGTCAATGGAGAGTCGTTATTGCTAATTTACAGTAAACTTACTGATAACATATTAACAGCCGACAGCATTTACAAGCAGTATACAATATGAATTCAATATCTCTTAGTCTCACACTTCACAAATATCCCAAAGTTTTACAGTATTAATTGCTTTGGTGGAATTATGTCTACCGTATACGTGCGCTTATAAGACGCCCTCGCTTATAAGACGCACCCCGACTTCGGACTTTATAATGGGTGGATTTGAGACTGACCCGCGTGTAAGACGCGGTCAAATTTTGCCGTATTCATCGGCCGGAAAATGGCTGAAAAATGGCAGAATGTTAAAGAAAATCATCAATTAGTAAAACATTGAGAATTTTTCAAACTCGCGCTGCATACAATTAGTAATTCACGCAAGTCTGAAAAATAAAACAATCAAACAACAAAGTAAATAATATTTGTTTATTTTATGATATATTAGTGGGTTTTAATTTATTTTCAAGTATTATTCATGCAATAAAAATAATTATCAAATTGACAAAATTTCTTACAACTGCGTATTAATCATTTGCCCTAACAATTGCAAACAATTGCAAACATAAAACATATTACGTTCGTAATATCAATGCACAAGCAAAATTGATCGTGTCAGTCATCTTAATTGTATTGTTTGACAGGTATTGAAATCTAATAGGCAGATATTTTGAAAGCGTTTACTTTTATTACCTAGATTATGCAAATTTTACGCCCATTGTCTATCAACAATAGGTAACGCCTACTTTCATAAAATTAGCCAATCGCGTGATAGAGTGATAGACTCCGAAGCGCAGATCGAAATCACGTGTCAAGAAGAAAGCCATTTATAATTGCATGCGGTCGCTCTTTGCTCCCGTCGTTGTTGGCCCCTAATAAATAATGTGTCATCGGTATTAGTGGTTCGTCTGAATAAACGTGTTTATTTAACAATATTCAGTTGCAAACTGGTAACTTATTTCAGAGGATACCCTAACTGCCAATTATGTCTTAATTGAAAATTAACGACGTGGAACAAAGACGATCAGGTGATACAAACTTGTCAAATAGCATTTGTAATCGGCAGCGTGTTTACTGAGAATTGATTTTGCTGTTGTTTTAAGCATGTTGGCATCGTGTTGCCGCTTACACACGTATACTATAATGACCAATTTATATGGCATTTAACGACGTCGCGCGCAGACAATCAGGTGATAAAAACTTTTCAAGAATAATCACGGACAATATAACGTCTTACGCCCCAAAAATAACAAAATTCAAATTAAAAATAATAGACAACAAAATCAGTAACAATACATTTTATTACAAATAAATCGGTAACTGAACATAGCGTTCCGATACACGGTACGGGCCAATACAGACTTTAGAGAAAATGCAAATGGCTGCCGCGATGATTCAAAACAACTGACAAGTGTCCAACTTGGCTAGCATAAGCCCAGTAAACTCGATATATTGATTTTTTTTGTTTATTTTCACCAGTATCTCGCTTATAAGACGCGACCCCAACTGTAACTTCTTAATTTAAGTCTCAAAAATGCGTCTTATAAGCGCACATATACGGTATGTTGAATGGATTTTTTTTTCTAACTCAGAGTACCCTGGTTTCATTGATTTTTTAACTCTTACCTTTTGAGGAGAAGGTTCAAACATTTCTTTCAAAAAGTCATACATAGACTTAAACTGTTTCATCATGTCATCCATTTTGGGTGCAGTATCCACTTTGGATGCAGTAGGACCAGAGGCCATTGTCATACTGTTAATGAAAAAGACAATATATAGCAAAACAAAACAAACACAGCTTTGACAGTATTGCAAGCGATGATGCCCCTTCTGGTGAATTCTTATATAAGACAAATTAATAATTATCCGTTCCCTTCATAATACTTTTACCTGATTTGCTCCAAAAATTGATCAAAGCTAATGCTAAATTGAAAAAGCAATGTGAAAATTATATTTTTTTTTAAATGAAGTGGGTTTTTTTGTTCAAATTCGTTGCCAATATTCAGCCCCAGTCCCAATGGGAAAAAGTTTATATTTTTCCAAAATGGAACCTAAAAATTTCCAATTGAAGGTTCAATTATATATTTTTTTAAATATCAGAATTTAGTTCACCTCCAATTAAAATTCAGCTCTATTATTTGAACCTTAGTAAATCTAATATTGAAAAAGACTTTTATTCTCAATTTTGAAGCATTTGTTAGCAAAACAAGAACAATACTAATGTCTCTATTTTAGTCAAAATGACGCAATTTTTCCCAATCCTATAGGACCCAGCCCCATTCTTAAATGATGGAAAAACACTGAATTGCCAGACATACATATTGAAATATGTAGCAAGTTGATACTATGAAGAAATATTATCCCTTTGGCGTGGATAGTTTTGAATACAGGAGCATGCTTTATAAAACATTATGTACAGAACAACTATATATCAATATTTCACACACTTCTAATCTTAGTTACTAAATCTTCTTGTATTTTTTTTCGGTTTATATTTTTTTCTTCTAAATTTTACAAGAAATCTGATGTTTAATTCAAAGTCTGCTATTTCTGATTATCAAGGTCTTTGTTTTGCGAACAAAATCAAGTGTCGATTGTAACAATGACATTGAAGCTAGCAACATGCTTGTTGAATTGCACAATTTGACTCAAAATATAGGGATTTAGCAAGCCTAAAAAATAACA
Source organism: Dreissena polymorpha (assembly GCF_020536995.1). Lineage (NCBI taxonomy): Eukaryota > Metazoa > Mollusca > Bivalvia > Myida > Dreissenidae > Dreissena > Dreissena polymorpha. The sequence goes on along the minus strand of NC_068358.1, from coordinate 14,187,734 downwards.
ATGGTCCTTAAAAAGGAAGGGCAACCTGTTTCTTGAAAATTTCTTGTTGGTAAACTTTGTACATGGTAAGTTGCTACACTGTTCAGTTTCCACTGAAGAACTAATATTCAAGCATTCATACAGCATGAGGGATGTTCCTTATTTAAATTATTTAAATGTGAATTAACAAGAAATTCTTATGTAACTCGATAAAAAATTCAATAAGCCAATACAATCACATATGCTGGTTCTGCATAAATGCAAATAATTGACAAGTGAAAAAGGTATCAAAAGGAATTTAAAAGGGTGGGACTTGATTTTATAAGGACAAGACATAATTATGGACGGGGGTCACATTTTTTGAAAGGGTGAGGCATAAAAGAGTAAGGGTGGACCCACTGTCATTTGGCTAAGCAAAGTCACTAATAATTATATGATGATAATTTGTGCCCATTTATTTTTAAATCTCATATAATATTGAATGGTTAAGCTATGAGCGGAAGTAAAACACACATACACTAGGACATGGGTATGACTATAAACCCTTTCATCATCATAGAGAATAATTGGCGATGAGGATGAGAGTATGCTGATGTATTCGTAGAGAGCGAATATGACCTTGGAAACTTCACTTGTATTGAACATACTATTGACACGGGCGATGCGAAACCTATAAAGCAACGCATGCGCGGCACTCCAACATGTTTTGTTAATGAGATAGAAGCTCATCTTAAGAAAATGTTGGATGCTGGAGTCATACAGGCATCAGTGTCTGAATGGGCATCAGCTCCAGTGCTTATCCGTAAACGCGACGGATCTGTACGTTGGTGCATCGATTACCGTGCTTTGAACAATGTTACTATCAAGGACACATTTCCACTCCCTCTAGTAGAGGATTGTTTGGACACATTGTCTGGTAACATATGGTTTTCAAAGTTAGACGCCAACTCGGCTTACTGGCAAGTTAAAGTCAGTGAGCCTGATAGAAAGAAAACTGCGTTTGTCACCAAGTATGGCCTGTTTGAACATGTCAGGATGGGTTTCGGACTCACGAACGCGCCTGCAACATATTCTCGCGTTGTGAACCTGGTACTTAGAGGTCTTACTTGGAAAACAGTCCTCGTGTTTCTTGATTACATCCTAGTTATGGGAAAGTCCTTTGAAGATCACCTCAACAATCTTGCAGAAGCTCTAATGAGGTTTCCGTTACATGGCTTAAAACTTAAACGTAAAAAATGCATATTTTTCCAACAAGAAATTGAGTTCTTGGGTTGGATGGTGGATGGTAGTAAGCTGTGTATGTCACAAAGTGATATTCAAACTGTAGCTGAATGGCCCACATCTGAATCTGCTCTAAGGACGTTGAAAGGTTTTTGGGTTTTGCCAACTATCATAGAATGTTTATACAGGACTTCGCAAAACTTGCACAGCCTCTGTATAACCTAACAGGCAAGAATTTGTTTAGGTGTTCAGAGAAGGAACAAGAGGCATTTCAAATACTCCGTCAGGCCTTGGTACAGCCACCTGTCCTGACGTTGCCAAACAGTGTTGATCTATTCATTCTCGACACTGATTCCTCAGACTCTGGTATCGGTGGTGTGCTTAGTCAGGTTCAGGCAGGGCAAGAGCGTGTTATTGCATATGGCAGCTTTGCTTTAGCACCTGAGCAGAAAAAGTACTGCACCACTAGAAAAGAACTACTGAGCATTGTACGTTTCACACGACAGTTTAAGTACTATCTGTTGGGACGAGTGTTCACAGTTCGTACAGACTATTCAAGTCTGACTTGGTTGTTGAAATTTAAGGACCCTCAAGGGCAATTGGCTAGATGGCTGGAGGAGCTGGCACTATACCACATGGTGGTTCAGCATAGGTCAGGGTCTAAGCATGCAAATGCAGATGCCCTATCTCGAATTGCTCCTCCGCTGTCTCCTTGTCCATCATATGTGACAGGTATTAAGCCCAGAGATTTGCCTTGTGGGGGTTGCCAATATTGCACCAAGGCAGACCAGCAATGGGGAAGTTTTACCGAGGAAGTGGACAATGCTATAGGGCTGTCCACAGGCGGTAGTCTTTCCTTTGCTTAAGTACATTTCATTCAGGAAACTAGTCCTGTGGATCCCCATGATAAATCCTCTGCTGGGACAGGACCGAAGCAGGGTCCTCAGCATGATGGGCGCGTGTGGGACCCGGGAGGACAAGTATCTGAATGTATGGTCTGGTCAGATCAGCTTAACAATGGCCTGCACGCAGAGGTTTTGCAAAAATCCTGCAATTGTGATTCCTGTTTTGAAATAGCCATATCACATGACCCATTGAATGTTTGCACTATAAAATCTCAGTTAGAGGCAACTCCTGAGGTTCCAGCAAGTTGGGGTTTTACCAATCAAGAATTGTGCTCTGCTCAGGGGAGAGATACAAATTTACAATTCATTCTTTCTTGGCTGCTGGAGAATAAGGCACCAGATGAAGGTGTGTTATTTTTGTCTAGCCCTGAGGCCAAGTATTTCTGGATAAACAAAGAAATGTTCAGCCTGCTGGACAATGTTTTGTTTAGAAAGAAAGATGACTCTCCTGAATTGGAATTAGTTGTGCCCCAAGAACTTAAAGAGCAAGCAATTAGGTGGCATCATGATATACCGTCTTCGGGACACCAAGGGGTAGCACGCACAAAGGCAAAATTAAAGGAAAAATTCTTTTGGTTTCATTTGGCTAGATATGTCAATTCATATGTTTTGTCATGTGATGTGTGCAGTTGAAACAAGAAAAACAAAGCTTATGGGGTAGTACCCATGACTGAATATCAGGCAGGTGCTCCCATGGAACGGGTACACATTGATTTTTTAGGTCCCTTACCTAAAACTGATAATGGCAATGAGCATTGTTTGGTAATGGTTGACCAATTTACTAAATGGGTTGAATGTGTACCACTTCCATCACAAAAAGCTGATGTTACAGCTAAGGCTGCTATTGACTCATTTTTCTCGAGGTTTTGCTATCCATTTCAATTATTTTCTGATCAGGGTCGAAACTTTGAAAGTAAGCTGTTTGAAGCACTTTGCAAAGCATTGCAAATTCACAAATCCCAAACAACACCCTATAGACCATCAGCAAATGGTCAGGTTGAGAGATTCAACAGGACTCTGATGGATGCAATAAGATGTTTTCTTGGCAAGTCTCAAAACAGGTGGGACATATATGTGCAGCAAATAGCTGGTGCCATCAGGGCTTCAGTAAATCGCAGTACGGGTTATACACCTAACCGGTTGATGCTTGGCCGTGAGGTGAATACCCCTGCACAACTTATGTTCCCAAATGTACAACAAAAGTCTGAATGTACTGATGACTCTGTTAGAGACTTGACTGAAAACATTGAAAAAGCTCATTCTGTAGCAAGAGATACACTAAAAAACACCCTTAAACGTATGAAAAGAAATTACGACATTAAAGTATTGCTGCGGCCATATGCAGTAGGTGACATTGTCTATTTGTTGGATACAGCCATCAAAAAAGGCAAGTGTCGCAAGCTGTGTTCACCTTGGAAAGGGCCCGCTTTAATTTCTAAGAAATTGTCTGCCTATTTGTATCAAGTGCAGCTAAGGAACGCATTCTTTGTTGTGAACCATGACAGGATAATGCCTTGTCATGATCGCAATATCCCTGACTGGATTGTTAGGCTTAAATCTCATATTCCAGATTGATGCACCTCCTTGTGAGGAAACCGACTTGTACTGTGTCTGTCGAAAACCTTGGGATGGTCAATTTATGATACAATGTGATTTTTGCGATGAATGGTTCCATGGCTCATGTGTTAATGTAACATCCACTGAAGCACTTGATATCAACAAATACAAATGCCCAACTTGCCGTAACAATTAATGCCTTTATTAACTAGTTTCAGTATATGCTGAAAAAGTTATGTTTCAACTAACATGTTATTAACAAAACTGATAAATGTAAATAAAGGGTGTCACCGAAATAATGTTGTATGTTACAGAATAGATCTTGAAAATTTAATTGAGATGACGGAGGCAGAGGCTGAGGCCCTCCTCCATTCTGATAGTGAGGGCCCGGAAGTTGAGCAGGGATCCAAAGACCCTGAAACTTGCCCCGGTCCAGTAGCGCTGTCTAATATGGGGCAGCCTACCTCACAACGCCGAAGACATCGTACGCGTTTTAGGAAACGACAGCGGTCATTAGTTAAAGTAGGCATGCCTGCATCCTTTTATCGTGGTGACTGTCTGCCGCACTCGGCTGCGCAGCCATCATGCAAAATCACTCATCCAAGTAGCGCTGTAGTAGGAATTCTTAATCCATTGATGAGTGAGGAAGACAATATTGGGAGTGAGCGATCTGAGCTTCCCCCAATTTCGGCTAAGCTCATGAAATTAGCCGATCCATGCACGGCAGTGGCTCGCATGGATGTCCATGTGAGTCAGGTCCGAGAAAAATTGGACAAACAGGAAATGCCCACTAACCAGGGGTGTTGTGTGCCCGGCTGTACTCTTGAGGGACATGATCTTCCTCGGGTACATGCTTTCAGGCATCACATCCCAGGAATATTTGATGATCGTTTGCCATGTAATGATGCATCAGTGGTTAAAGGACGAGTAATGGCACTGACCCAGGTGGCGACATGGTTGCTCCGCCGTCCTTGCATATTGTCTGAGCTGGTTGACCTTGTTAACCGACAAAGAGTGCTTGCACCTTTGTCTGGCGTTTGAGTGTCCCCAGATTGAAGGCAAGCGATGGTGGAAGTATGTAACTATTTGGGGGTTTCGGTCCCTCAACAATTTGTCCTGTCACCTGCCAACTCCCCTGCCGTGTTAATTCACTGGCCCGTCCTTAGTTTACTAGCTGCAATCCTTCAGCCAGAAGACAGGGATTATTGGAGATCGGTTTTCCCTTGTCCTTCTGACATACAGCTTCAGTCAGTTAAGAGTCTACCGGTGGCCTTCGATTCGCATTTTCATATTGACCGGTTGAGAAATGGGGCTCAGGTCCCTTGTATGCCGGTTGATGAGTTGATGGAGCTGGGTCAGGTATAGGATCACCAGCGAGTAAGATTGGTTGGTGGCATTGGGATCTTTTGTGATCCCAACACCTTCCCATCCCCCCAAGACATGTCAGGTCTACCATCCAATGTTGGAGTGGTAGTCGGACTGCACCCAAAACACTCTACTATGAGCAATGACCGCATTAACAATGCTCTAGATCGCGTCCGCAATATGCTCAAGTGTGAAAGGGTAGTTGGTCTTGGTGAAATTGGTCTGGATCACTCAGTACCTGATAAACAGTGGCCACACCAGAATGATTTAGTGCGTGCAATGTTGCACTTGATCAATGATTGCCATGTGGTGGTCGTTCACTGTCGTGGGGCATCTGGTGACAGTGGAGTTGAGGCCTATCTTCTGCTTCTGCACCTTCTGAGTCCCATTTCAAGGACACAGAGATTTCATGTCCATTGTTTCACGGGCGACACATATGTCTTAACAAAGTGGCTTGCAACCTTCCCAAACACTTTCTTCAGTTTTAATAGAAATGTTCAGGGATTCAGTCTGGACCAACCTGAGGCTTTACGCTCTCTTGATGAAAACAAGCTCCTTCTTGAGACAGATGCTCCCTACTTCCGTGCAACTGGCCAGTGGTTTTCAGCACCAAATCAGCTCTTTCAAATTGCTGAGGGTGTTGCCAAGTGCCGAAACGTACCAGTAGAGCATGTCCTTGAGGTGAGCTGCAATAATGCCCTCAGATTGTACAGAATGCAGTAGTCATCTGACTCATCTCTGTGCTGTAGGTTTATTGTTATTGGATACTTGAGTGATTCATAAATATAATTTGTCATCTTCAAGCAAAGATGATAAATTCATGCATTTAAATTGTGTTACCTTCTCAAAAGTAGAGGTTATCTTTAATAATGCATAGGCTTTAATTTTTTATCTTTAAGTAAAGATGATAAATTCATGTATTTAATGTTATATGTGTACCTCCTCATAAGTTACTGAGTAGAGGTCACCTTCAATGTTCCTTTTAGGATCCTGATTAATTTACTTGTTAAATACCTGTAAATTCAGTAAATATAGGAATTACCTGTCTGCACCTGGATGTATAACTTATATCGAAATTAGTCCTTGTTTGTTCTCTCCCATTATTAAGTTCTTTTTAAATAAAGTAGGGGGGAGTGTAGTGTTTTGACCGAAATGACTATGACCGTTCTGTCTTGACCTACTTTGGGACCAGTGCGCAGGTAAGTTGTTTCTTTTACTCACTTCATGATTACTTCAGAGGGCACACATTATGTGAACTAATCTCTTAAAAAACAGTTTGCCACCAGTGACTACCTTTGATATTTTTATGGACACATCCTGCTGTGTCCAAATTGTTGTTTAAATTGCAAAAAAAGTTTAAGTTATTGCTAAAAATATTTTGAAATTAAACACATACTTAAAAGTGTAAACTGATATTAGATAACAAAAAGCAACTCCTTTTAAACATGAATCAACGTGATTCTATGGAATTATTCACCCTTCAAGGCACCCCATTTTTGTAATGCCTTAAATTTTAATAAAATCTGCCATTCGAGCATCATGAACCAGTCAAAAGCATTACAATATGAAGAAACAAAATGAAAGTATACGTGTAAACTTAAAAAAAATAGATTTATCTATGGAAATGCATTAATAATTTAGAAAATTATAATATTGAAATCGAAAGTAAATCCCATTCTACACGTCTTTTTAACTTCCTTATCCGTTTTATTCACAATAAAATATCCTTACCAATGTTTATTTTGTCCACTACAAAATTAAAATGTTTGTTTGACTTCGTCGCCACCCTTCGACTTATGTTTTCTTTTAAAACTCGCTGTTAAGGCCTATTTTCGTTATCGAAATTGTAAGTTGTAAATGACTGCGCTCAGTCGTGAAAGAGTTACGTCCCATTACCTGCAGAGATAGAGGGTCGTTAAAAACGTACTGTGTAGTGCACTATATTATATATGAAATTTAATAGTACTTATATATAAAGAATAACACGTTACATGCGTTACTTCCCGATCTATTTGTAATATGTCAGGCGAGGCTTAAAATAATATAACGGCGAGGCTTGCCGAACTTTGAACTTTGAAATCCACACACAAATACACTTGGAGCATAACAAATTTAAACAATCACTGAAAAAGTGAAATTCTCAGAAATTCTCAAAATCGTACATTGTAAAATAATAATGTAAACAGTTAAACGCATTAACTTACACGTCTTAATGACCGACCGGCTTGCAACATTGCGCTTACGAATATTAATACGAGCCATATTATTTTTCTAATTAATGTTATATGACTATGTGTTCCTGGTGTAAAAACCCACCGAGAATGATGAAACTTAATTTCAATTGGAACTTTATAGAGTTGTATAACAATTGGTGAGTTTTCGAACGCAGCATTTTTCAACCTTACATATCTCAATCATGGGTAAATATTTTGATTTGCAATTGTACATGAGATCATTTAATTACAGTATGTGCAAGCAAACGATAAAATCATTCATCTGTGACGATCGGATGCTTCAGCAAGTGGGGAAGGTAGCTTGCAACATGCCGAGTGCGCTGTTGCGGAAATTTTATACGAGACATATTAATTTTTTAATTTATGTTATGGTTTCCTGGTGTATCAACCCACCTAAAAAGGAAGACATTGAAATAAAATTAGGTCCGTATCGTGTTTCACCATTTTCCCGTGCAAAAAGATGAAGCCACACGTACAACACGTGCAAAAGCGCCCGAATGTCACGGATGAATGATTTTATCGTAATCTTGCACAGAATATAGTCAAATAATCACGTGAAATTTTAAATCAAATTCTTAACTGATTACTGAGATCACGGAGCGTATATTCTAGAGTCCATGCTGAAATATTCAAGTTTGAAAAGTGTTGCGTTAGAAAAGTCTCCAAGTGTACACTTTAAATATTAAAATACTAAGCGGATCTGTTTGAATAATTATGTAAATATTTGCAAACAAATTTATGTTTAAAGATTAAACAAGCTTGTCTTCCATGAGATTGTTGTAGCTTAGCTGTAAAAAGTGCCATCTGTTTTAAAACATGAAAACAGCGTCTTTTGAAATTAAATCGTAATATTTTTGTCGATCGAAGCTAAACATATTAAATTAATTGGCAATTAAATTTTGAGCGACAAGTTATCAAACATTTTCTTTGATCAGTAGGATACTATTAAAAAGAAAGCGAAAATTCGGACGAAGCACTATACTATTAAAATTCTTAAAGACCAGATATTGAATTATACCATACGTTCAGGGTCGGACAAACAATCTTGCAAAGTGAGACAACTAGTTTTTAAAGTTTGATCATTTTATGACAAATAGGTACATTTTTATTTAAAAGGAAACTTTTATGAAAAAACAACAACAAAGTATTCACATTTCGGACGACTTAGGGGACATTGACAATGAATATGTGTCGAAACTGAAACAGATTATAAAACATACAAAGCGAAAAAAAAAGTTAAAAATATCGTAATGGTGCTTTTTTATTGGTCAGCGCTACACCGGCACAATACAAGAATACATTGCAACACGGGGCATTCGTTACAAGTGGAATAATGGAATAAGAAAAATACGCAGTTATTCTCCTTGATAAACGTTTTGACATGGATCATAAATGAATGGACAGTCTTCAAATTGTTTGCAAGGAAAAAATAATGTCCTGACTGAACGCAGACATCATATGCGGGACAAAAACAACCCTCAAAATACCCGAACTAATTAAGCAAGAACTACGCAACTTACTTATTTAACAGGAAATAATTCAATCAAAGTGCACCGTGTGTTTCGGTGGGGAGGCCACACTAATAAAATACTTATTTGAATAACTATTATATAACATGCTTGGACACGTCTTTTGATTAAAGTATCAGCCTAAAACTGGCACATAACGTATATTATCTTGAAAACATTGTGACTGTTTGCTACTTACCCCCAGAAGGCTCAGAGCGCGGCTTGTTGACTTATTCTTGAACGCAGACAAACTTCATCTGGTGTTTGCGGTGACACACATAGTAGCATCTCGGTCTTGAACAGAAACTGTTACAAACGTAGATATCATACTGTTTAGAAAGGCAATAGGTCGCATAAAAAATATACACGGTAAATCGTTTCCCGATTTTTTACAAAATATAAAATTATGTGTATTAAATTGACGATGAACGCCAGACAATGACAACTTGACTTCCATTTATCCGAAAGGTAAAGCGGCAGTAGATAAAATATTAAACCAAAATTTAACCGTTACTTTTTTAAGAACATACTGTAAAGGATCTTTGTGAGAACTTTGGTATTAAACTGAATTTTTGATACCCGACCATTTGGTACTTTATTTCACATACGCGCGAACAACCAAACAAACCGTGCGACGTCTAAAGTCCGAGTGATATTTATGGAACGAGCACATACACTTATAATCTAATAAGCGGCAAAAGTTCATGTTTAACTCAATTCCTGCTGATTTCATGGACAGGAATATTACCATTCCTTAATTTATCACATATACCATTGCATTGGCAATCACAGTGAGATGGACGCGTTATATAACTATGTGTGTCGTATGTAACAACGAAAATGTTGACTTTAAGTTATCACCAAAAAAACTCTGAAGAAATCTTTCTGAATTAATTATAAACCCTGTTGGGATGACACTCAACATGTATTCTACCAAAAAGGGCAAAATTGGAAAAGGCGTTTTTCAACTTGCACCGGTACTAAAACGCGAAAAACTCGAACTTAGTTGTATCAAATGAGAAATCAAAAGGCGTTAACAACATAGAGACCAGCACGTTGAACTAGAGGACATATGCACAAAAGAACTCCATAAATGTTTGCAGATACTTGGAGGCATTTAGCTTGCCCATTATTCCGTCCGTCCGTCGTACGCGATTGACCCATGTTGACCACATCTTGACCTTTACATGAGCCTGCTTTTGAACCGAGACTAATGCAGAAGGTCCGAGTTCTCGGTTAACCAAAATGATGCGCGTTTCGTATAATATCGATTAAGCTTGCTACACAGTTTTGATACCTGCTTGAACGACGAATTTGAACACTATTACCACATCCTCCTCATCTAACCTCATTATAAACTCGACTTTGACCAACGTTTTTATGTAGACTAGGGCAGAGGGTCCAACTTCTTATTTCACCTAAACTGACATGTCTCCTATAACACCAATGTCTATTGGCTTTGATACATGTATTGACGTTATCATTGTTATATTCTCTCAATATCAACATCACATGACCTTAGTTTGACATTGAAATCTGCTTACAGCTCAGTAGTATGGGGTTATAACAAAACCGTATTCAACATCTGTCAAGATACAATACCATACTATCTGCTAATTTCTAGGCGTTCATAAACATGCATTGACAGTTGTTATCAACGGGATTGGATTGTCAAATGATTAACAAAAAAAATATTCCTTTGCAAACACGGTCATTGATAGTGATAAGACTTTTACACTAGGGGTCAGTGTTTCGAGCCCAGTTGAGGGTTACTTTTTTCTTTCTTAATTTCATTCTTGTTTTTTTACTGGAGCTTTTTTTTTAGATCCAATGTTCACATTTATCAATACAAATCATTTAATGACAAACTTCATTACTTGCCAAAATCTGTGAAAAGGCCCCCTTAATACCCGTGTCATATTTCTTTACGATAGCGTTGTCAGTCAACATAATTCCAAAACCAAGTTTAATCAGGTTCACAATTTACATAACTTGTCAGGATAACAGAACAATATTGACTCATATTTGCTCAAGTCTAGTAATGCATTTATTGAATTACTAAAGAAGTAAAATTATCGCGATTTAGACGTTTTCATTGCATTTTTAATTCCTACATAGATAAGTATTTGATGTAGCCATTATACATGGAGAAAAAGAGTGTACGGTCAGTGGGACGCGTAAACAATATTTTTTATATATTTATTAGAACAATATCATTGACCGGGAAGATATATTAAAATGAATGCATAGTTTAAGTTATTATTTTGTAATTTTCTATTTTTCTATGTTTACTTAACCATAAATCAACAACATTGAACACATGTAAACATTTAGGTGGTTGTGCGAAGGCAAATGAAACATTGCACCTTATGGCAAATCACGTTTAGATAATGAGATTAGTTTTCTGGAATTGTATACTTACTTATTCACCGTCTATCATCACTACCGGAAATAGATGACCCGCGAAGCGAAAGTAAACACCACGCAAGAGGTAGTGCTCGTGAAAAGAATTAGTTGTACCATTTTTATCGCGAACGTTTTTCAAAAACTGTTTGACAAATTAATAGTGGACATATCATACTTCTATCATAAGTAGTTGCAGTTCTTTATTTATACATTCGAGTGTTGAACTAGATCAATCATCAGCTACCTGGTACCGAAAGATAAGTTCATTGGGAGTCTTTTTTCCTTTTGTCCGAGGAAAGTATACCAATGTTTCCGTGTTCAATGGTGTGCAAATAGAATGATAAAATATATCGGTTTTTGCAAGCTTCATGCAAACTATCTAGTTAGTATGCAAATGGTTGGCTAAAATATAAACTTTGTTGTGTACGGCGAATAGCATCTGATGTGTACGGCGTATAGCAAAATAAAATTAAATTGTGTACGGCGAATAGTTTTGAGGTTGGTAACCGTTTTACCCACAATGCAGAAGAAAGGAACCCCTAAACGGGATTATTTTTATCGGTGACGTTTTCCCTTATTTGAGATATGCTTGTATTATAATTGGGTGCAATTCGTCTATTGTGAAACAAGTGAAAATGCAGAAACAAATGAAACACATTAAAACAATCATGTTTACGGGGTTCCGTTTCGACTGTCATGTGCACATAGATGAAAGACACATGTATATACAAACATACTGACGTTAACAAAAAAGTCTCATTAAAACACCGCACAATGCAGAAGAAAGGAACCCCTAAACGGGATTATTTTTATCGGTGACGTTTTCCCTTATTTGAGATATGCTTGTATTATAATTGGGTGCAATTCGTCTATTGTGAAACAAGTGAAAATGCAGAAACAAATGAAACACATTAAAACAATCATGTTTACGGGGTTCCGTTTCGACTGTCATGTGCACATAGATGAAAGACACATGTATATACAAACATACTGACGTTAACAAAAAAGTCTCATTAAAACACCGTTAAATGTCCACGTTGTTTCTTAAATCATCGATTGATAGAAGAAAGTTTGTCATTGCAATTCAATTTAAAAAATTAATTAATTTTACTTAAAAAACGTTAAATTGTATCATTCTTGGGATAATTATGATATGACGTTGCAATATTATAAATGCGTCTTTGATGCTGGCTAATGCACATGTTCCCCCATGAATTGCACGCAAGTCGACTTTAACCAGGGGGTGGATCGTACGCAAGTAACTGGCGTGACGTAAGTGCGAAAAATAGTAGCTGTTGTTCAAAATAGCGGTTAACGGATGTTTTTTTTAAATGTTTTCGTCTGAATTTTTGAAAGGTTTGTACATTTACCATAATTATTTTACATTATACTTACGCGCAGGATGATCTACTGATATCCATTTAACCTCGGTATAAATCCTGTTGATGCATAATCATTATTAAAAAAGTTATTGAAGACTTTATGCGCAAGTGTCTCTTTGTTTACGATTTACACGCTTCAATGTATGTGCATTTTTAGACCATATATCAGTTTTTTCAGCAGTTTTCATGCAAAGGTGGGCTCGAGAGCCATCATAGTTTACCTTGCATGAACGCCAGGATTCTTCCAACAGGCAATCGCAATATATGCATCAAAATTCGAAAATTAACCCCCATTTCCATAACTGTTGAGCAAAGTAACCCCACTTTCAGTAACTGGTTTTTATATAAAAGTCAGAGTACACAGATAAAAAAGGAAAACAAAATAGTTAAAATATGCATGTTTAGATCTGTTTTTCTTATAGGTATTGTGTTACTATAATTTGTGGAGTCATAATACAGTGTACGGCGGCATAGAAAAAAGGGCAATTTATTTTACAATACACGTGCGGACGTAGTCTGTCAACAGACTGATAATTTTTCTTTTCTAATTTCACAATTACTTCTTCAGATGTACTGCAATACAATATCAAAGCTCATTTTCTATTCTGGCTGAATTATCATTTTAAGCAGATAAGAAAACGCAACTCTGTAAAGTATAAGTACAGTACAAGAAGTAGGAGAGAGTTATCTCTATAAAAATGATAAAATTATAATGCAGGACTATTAACAGTCTAGTGCGGACGTATTGCTTTCTTTTGCGCAAGAATTACATGTATGTGCGCACGTATTGATGTTTATGTACGCATGTTTAACGCTCTGCGTGCGCACGTTGTACCTTTTCATTGATCTATTTATCACATGCGCACGTATTGCTTTCTCGTGCACTCGTATTGCTTTTGCTTGCGCACATATTAAATTTACGTGCGCATGTTTAAATTAGAAAATTCCTACGCATTTATACACATTTATACACACCTCCAAGCGCAAGTATTGACTTTAGTCCAAATAATAAGGCAAAAGATACCGCATACATCTAAATGGTTAACATTGTTTTCCTATGGCAAACTGATTTCAACGTATATAAAAAATTATCACTTTTCTTGTTAAATTATTGCTGATGCACACAATTATCTTTAGTAACATGAGAACGAGTATCTCTTAAATGAGTGAGAATTGTGCAAGAACACCACTTTAGAAGATTTGTAAATATGTCAAAATTAAAAAGCCAATGTCCCCTCAATGCCGCCGTGAAAGGTTTTAAACCTTACAATAATACACTATGAATCCATATCGTGCAAATTTGTTATAACCTTTAATTCTACACACATATAAGATATACTTATTGTTCATAAACAAATATAGATGGAGTCATTGAATGTATAATCAACGCAGTCTAACAAAGTCATTTTCGAAATCGATGAGCCTTTAATCAGATTAGGCGAAATATTTCATGTCTTATTTCAGATGTCATCGTCAAACGGAGACGACCTACATGCGAAGAGTGCGGTGTTGCTTCATCGTTCGCATACTCTTTAAAGCGTCACATGCAGCTTCATAGTGGATCCACCTACGTGTGCAATTTTCCAAGGTGTGGAAACCATTTAATTGTAAAATTACACTGCAGCGTCACACCCGTTCCCACATCGATAGTCAAAAAGTTTGTAGTCAGTGTGGGAAGGTGTTCACTACGACGTATTGTTTAAACAAGAATGATTATGAGCTTCATCTAGGCAATGCATCGAAGTATTCGTGTAAACTGTGTGCGAAGCCATGTCAGTAAAGATATGCTCTTCAACAACATTTAAGTACACATTTTTATGAAAAATATACACCTGTGAAATATGTTCGAAGTCGTACAAAACCCATTGATTCTTGGAATGAACAAATGCAGCCTTCCGGACCATGAAGAAAGAAATGTTACATGTGCAACATGCACCAAAACGTTTAAGACAGGAAGGCTGTTGAAACAGAATCGTACTGATCAATATTTATACATCTCGGACATCTAAAGTGTATTCATAGATATAAAAAAATAAGGAGTAAAAAATACTTTTTTAAAAAGCAAATACCAATACTTGTCCTTTTTATCAGCTCATATTGTCAAGGCACTGATATTGTAATGTATAACAAATACATGTTCCTACTCGTTTTAGCATGAAACGCATTTTCCAATTTAAGAAAAAAATAATTGGTATGCTTCAGGTCCACATCCGGGATTGTTCATGATTTTTAACAAGTAAAATACCCAATCTGATCCGTGCAAAACGGTATTGAACAATGTTGCCATTTGTATGCAATACGTATAGTTTCACTGTTATGAAATCACTTAATCTTTGCACTCGTGTTTAAACCCTGGGCATCTAGTCAACTAACTTTTTTTTATTTAACATTAATATTTATTACATGACATTTGACAGTGCCATAACGAATACATATATCACTACAAGACAATGATTTATACATTTAGTACGATTATAAAGAATATTAACAATTCAGAAAAAGGTTAAGGGTTAAAATCATAAAACATCATAATTTCATGTTCGAATACTGCTAACATGAAATGATCTCTGTTGCATAACTTATCATTTGCTTACTTTGTATCATTAATTTATAATTACAAAAAGAAACCTCGTCAATATGAATCCCATTTAAATGTCAAAGTCACTTTAAATCATGTATAATAAAAAAACAAATAATATAATAAGGTCGCCGTGGTGTAATGGATATGGTTTCCGCCTTGCGACCGGGAGGTCACGGGTTCGATCCCCACCGTGGGAGCGTTCTTTAGATCTCCCCCAAAGACACCAAGTACTGGTTCTAGGCCCAGGAAACGGACTCGAGAGCGTTTATATAAGCCTAAGGCTTTCGACGCAATCGAGCTAAAATAAATAGGTTTAAACTAATAAAAAAGGACCGTGTTCGTTTTCTATCTTGAGTTCGTTTAAATCATTTGATGTGATGCCAAGTCTTAAAGAATGTAGTAGTTTTGCTTCATTAACGTTGTAGTGTTCCCGAATGGACTGAACGCCTTTCGGAACTCCACCGAGATTGCTGATCGTTCCCTACTTTCTTTTGTGCGGAGTCCTTACGTCAAACTCATTTTTTCTGAAACATTAATGTTTGTAGCATAAAGAGAAATCCAAAATCCACAATTAAATTTAAATACTGTTTTATAATTCTAGCGAAGAGAGGCATATAATAGACTTTATCAATTGCCATTATCTCTATTCACTTTCTGGTGAGACAGACAGTTTTCTTTTTATATACAATCATTATAATAGTATCATTACTTTGATGCCTAACTATTGGAGTATCTCAATTTCGGGTCTTATTATCTTAATCGTTATGATTTCAAGGTTTTGATCAGAACCTTGGATGCGATATGTTCACATGCCGATGTGTCATCCATGCCAACATAAACAATATAATGCAAAAGCATTCTTCCACCATGCATACAAGAAAATGGCAGGATCTTTTATGTTAAGTTTAACACGCTTAATGACATAATTTATTATCTATATGTAACATTAAGTAACGGGTAGCCGATTAATCGTATATCCTTGTATCCATTAAACTATAAGGTACACATATATTAGAAATGTAATGTGCATACAGTAGTATATATCGTCTGCACGCGACAGGCGGCAGACCATATTAAAATATGACATTAAATTACATAAGACCGTTTAAAAACATTTAACAATACCTTAAATACATACACTAAACAAGCAATGATGATGATGATGATGATGAATATGTACCTACACCATATTTACTTTTTGTATTTTATTGTCTGTCTCCCACATTAACTCTACTTTCCTATTTGTGTTTACATTCTTAATTTATGTATGTTACCACTGCGTTATTCTTGTAAAATTCTTCAAATATCCTGCTTTATTCGCACATCTCTAAATTCTCATGCAAATGCTTGTCCTTATCTCTTTTATATAAATAACAACAACATATATGCAAAATTCTTAAAATTTGCTTAATTATTTGTAAATTACACATTTCATTATTTATTTCAAACATAAAATGTCGTAAACATTCTGAAATTTCTAATTTATATTTGTACCATCTTACTTTCTACTTTTAAGTAATACAAAATATATATAAAACAAATCTTCTAAAAATCTTCAATTATTTGTTCGCCTCCAATTTCTTTATATCTATAAAGTCGAAATTGATTTAACACTCTTCAAAAATTCTTATTTATACGCAATTTTTAATCACAATAAATTTTTTGAAAAATACCCCCAAAAATAAAAAAAATATGCTGACCATAAATGTATCTGTATATAATTCTATATTCTAAAAATACAAAGATGTGCATTAAATTCTTTAAATACTCTCAATTATATGTTCGCCCCTAATTTCATTATTTCATAACTCATCAAATAATGTAAAACTTAAATACTGTCTTACATATTCTCCTATCACTGGAATTTCACACAACAAATATTGATCAATGCAAAATATTATTGAATTTGATACTTGCAAATTGTCTCTGTACACAATTTATTATTATTGTTCTTTCAACCCCTAACAACGTAAAATTCTTTCAAACAATTGTAAAAAAATTCGTTGTCATGACGCCGTTTACTTTCTATCACCTCCCTGAAAATGCATTATTGCCAAAACTGCCATCATTTATTAATACACTGACCAATTAATGGTATATGGATGTCAGCTCGCCATTTACATAAAAAAAATACAACAATCAATGTGCCGCATGCATAGCCAAGATATGATTAATCAGCAAAACAAGCAATGGGCAATTATCTTGATGCATTCTCCTCGTCTAGTTTGAGGTTAACATATGGTGTATGTCTGCATATCTATTTAAGCAGATACGATATCAAACATGATGCACAACAAATATAGATTAATACTATCCTTAATACTAAGCACTGTTTGAAACAATATACGGAAATTAAAATATATATTGAATTGGACTGGAATTAATCTATGACTTTGTTATTGTACATTTCATTTCACATTGTTATACGGATGAATTGACAATAGGGAAACGGAAACCGCCATATTTGCCACGTTATAAACAGCAGTTAATACGATTCACGTCATTACGGCAATTTGCGCATGTCGTGTAATCGAACGATTACATGACACATAATTTATGTTTAAAAAACTAGTTTATGTTATAATAGACTGTTTACATCAGTAGGTTAATTGTTGATTTGAGTTTTGTGAGTAAATGTGTTGTTGCTTGTGCTTCGGTCTGTGAATGAACTTCTTTTCAATCGGTTTCGTGCAATAAAAACATGACTACGCGCTACAATACGGTTTCGCTAACATAATTAGACCAAAGAGCATACGACTGGTCTATAATAATGTTCATATACTCTTTATTTTGTGACAATCTTGTCTCAGATATGTGGTTTATTTCGTTGACAGTGCTTAATCAATTTACTGAACTGTAATTTTAAGGTCATTTTTAATAGCAAAATATGGGATGTATGTGATCGCAATATTCACGATACCGATGTTTTATAGCGATGATTAAACAAATTATGGGTCATTTTGTAAAAAAATTCTCGTTAATAGCTAAAGAGCGAAAATCGTGGATGCGATCCTAATCTCGTTGCTGTATATTTAAGACAACAGTCACATCAAAATTAATTTCAACTTTGATTATCTTTTAAAAAATAAATTAATTGTTTCCTTTGGCATAACAGCTTGTGTCCCCAAACGGTGTACATGATTAAATTAAGGAAATAACAAGGGCTGTTTGTAAAACATGCATGCCCCCATATGGGCTCTCCGTTGTAGTGACAGCCATTGTGTGAATATGTTTTTTGTCACTGTGACATTGACCTTTGACCTAGTGACCTGAAAATCTATAGGAAAAATCTGCGAGTCATGATCAATGTACATATAAAGTTTCATGATCCTAGCCATAAGCGTTCTTGAGTTATCATCCGGAAACTATTTTGCTATTTTGGGTCACCGTGACCTTGACCTTTGACCTAGTGCCCTGAAAATCAATAGGGGTGATCTGCGAGTCATGATCAATCTACATATCAAGTGTCATGATCCTAGGAATAAGTGTTCTTCAGTTATCATCCGGAAACCATTTTACTATTTCGGGTCATCGTGAACTTAACCTTTGATCTAGTGACCTGAAAATCAATAGGAATAATCTGCCAGCAATTATCAATCTACCTACGAAGTTTCATGATCCTAGGCATAAGCGTTCTTGAGTTATCATCCGGAAACCATTTTACTATTTCGGGTTACTGTGACCTTGACCTTTGACCTAGTAACCTGAAAATCAATAGGGGTCATCTGCTAGTCATGATCAATCTACCTATCAAGTTTCATGATCCTAGGCCTAAGCGTTCTTGAGTTATCATCCGGAAACCATTTTACTATTTCGGGTCATCGTGACCTTGACCTTTGACCTAACGACCTGAAAATCAATAGGGGTGATCTGCGAGTCATGATCAATCTACCTATCAAGTCTCATGATCATAGGCCTAAGCGTTCTTGAGTTATCATCCGGAAACCATTTTACTATTTCGGGTCACCGTGACCCTGACCTTTGACCTAGTAACCTCAAAATCAATAGGGGTCATCTGCAGTCATGATCAATGTACCTATGAAGTTGTATGATCCTAGGCCCAAGCGTTCTTGAGTTATCATCCGGAAACCACCTGGTGGACGGACCGACAGACTGACAGACCGACAGACCGACCGACATGTGCAAAGCAATATACCCCCTCTTCTTCGAAGGGGGCATAAAAACTGGTGTTTTTAAGCCCGCAACATTAATGTGTGTCAATGATGTAATCTTATAACAAAATATATCATGTACTGAAGTATTTCAAACGTATTATTTCGAGAAATTCCGCCCCTGTTAATGAAATGAATATCTTCGACTTCAATTTTCAGAAGGGACAGGTTAATGTCATTCTTAACTATAATTCGAGGCGCAAAGGAGAATGGCTCAGATTTATACATATTGTAAGAAATCAACGACGTATTTGCAAGCAAAGTTAGAAAAATGATATTGGTCTTGCATTTTTTAAACCATAGAGAACCGGCCCCCGTGCAGCTTAGTTCGTGCTTTAATTTGATGAACATACGTCTGCGAATTAAAAAAAACCATTATAAACTACAGTGCATAAAACTTACTTTGATGTACATACAGTTTTGAATAATATGTTGTGCGTTTTAAGCTGGCTTTTTCTTATAATTAAATTATCAAAAACAGTGCTATATTAGCCCATATTAATCGTGGGAAATCCAGATTTTGGCATGATTTTACATTAGGATGACAAGACCACAATGCGATGTTACATTCCAACATCATCATGTGGAGTGTAATTGTGACAGGCATCAGGATAGAGCTATACTCGGAACCATTTATATCTCTGCGCGCAAAGTGCTGTGGATCCAGTGGTTTCAGCTTTTTTGCTAAAAAAGGATATCAATTATAATGTTATTATGGAATGTCTTTTATAGTTGTTGAACATGGGGAATAGTTTTGTTATGTTCACCCACTTAAGGTTACAAATTAGCTTTCCTTAAAAGACACATAAATAATACTGTAATTATCTTGATAGCACGCTAACGTTTTCAAATGCTGTAGATTAAAGTAACTGACAAAGTAAATCTTAACAAGACACTATTCCGGATATTTCTTTATTTGTGCCCGAGGCCTTCCACAGAAGCTTTAAAGTAAACGAAAGACCATTACAGAAGGAACACATAGGATCTGACATAAGTTGTCATTTCATACCAGGTTTTATTAAACGAGTCCTGTAAATGCTTATAAAGCGAGCCGTTGGCTTTATCACTAAAGAAAGTTATGATTCTTGTTATTCACAGTTTGTATTTACAAATTTACTTTGAATCATTTTTTTGCTTCAGTTTATTTGTATTTGAATACATGATTTATTTTATAAGTACATGAGCATGGAGCGCCGTCTCCTTGACATTCTTACCATATCTTTTTTTGAGTATATGTATGCATTTCTTTAGAGGATATGGAGTTGAAGTAAACCTGTTATAGATATTTTGACCAATAATAAAAGAGAAATGTAGATGGGTAAGTGGTAGTGTACAATCGGAATAGAAAAAAGCTCACCTTGTTCAATTTTTCAGGGATACTAAAAAAAAAAAAAAAAATCCATCGAAGGATATTTGAGCTACAGTAGGACATTCAATGAAATCACGAAATTTTGACGAACAAAGTCCCATAACTCTGGAACGACAATTCAGAATTCCGTCAAAAACGAAAGGGGATCAGGGTTTATCAATATTAAGATTGTGTTGAAATTTGAAAAAAATCCATCGAAGGATATTTGAGCTACAGTAGGACATTCAATGAAATCACGAAATTTTGACGAACAAAGTCCCATAACTCTGGAACGACAATTCAGAATTCCGTCAAAAACGAAAGGGGATCAGGGTTTATCAATATTAAGATTGTGTTAAAATTTGAAGAAAATCTGTCAAAGGATATTTGACGTAGCGTACGACATTAACAGACGGACGGACGGACGGACAGACGGACGGACGGACAGACGGACGGACGGACAGACGCGGGGTATACCATAATACGTCCCGTCATAGACGGGCGTATAAAAACAGATGTCTGATTTATTGAAACATTCAAAGAAAATTCACCATCATGGTATAAATATTGCTTACTCCCTGAAACTTCACTTTAAACGGGAGACGGAAAACTACAACGGGCGAGGCATGGTCAGGGGTGATAACCCCCAAAAAGGGTTAGGGTAAGGGTTAGGATTAGGGGTCGGGTTAGGGTTAGGGTTGGGTTTAGGCTAACCCAAACCCTAACCCGACCCCTAACACTAACCCAAACCCTAACCTTAACCCTCTAACCCCCCCTTGCGCAATACCATACCATGCCTCGCCCGTTGTAGTTTTCCGCCTCCCACTTTAAACGTTCGAAAAAAGAAAAAAACCTTTTGTGCAGCTTCTCGCATGAACTGTTTTGCCGAATAAGACCAAGTGGCTGACACTTTGAGGACCCAGTGGTTGTCTTTATTGTCCACTCATGTGTAATTAGTTTCGAGCAACTTCAACAAGTGTTGTTTCAAATATTTAATTATTTCAGAAAAGACAACAATTGCCTTCATGGGTCGACCGCAGTCATCATCAATTTCTACGTCACGCTTAATCTGTGAATGAACATGTTTTAAATGATGATAAAACTCAACAAAAGTTATAACACACCATGTGGAAACTTTTTCTCTATTCTTTCCTATTTGATCCAATAATATGGCATACATTACAAACTTAATGTAAAACTCAGGGTTATACGGTATATTTAATATGCTGACGTTTTGTACAATTGTGTACTTTTTTACAAAATAAGCTACCCGGTATTCACATCAAGCTTATGGATAGCCTGGTACCTGAACTTTTCCATAACCCAAACTTTTGCAAAAAACAACAACACCAAACCGTTTTTATATCAGTTCACACAAAACCTGCATGATTGCGTATTTTGTACTAACTTAACTTAAATTTTAGGATTGAAATAGATATAAATTATTTACATTTTTTCCATAAAAACGCATTTTAAACTGCTTAAAAAAAATAATCCTTGTGTTCACCATCTAATGCCAGCTCGGAGTAATTATTTTCAGCCTCGTAGCCAAAACTATGGAATGTTCCATTGTCTTTAAACAGAACCACTGTAGGCGCTTTTAGTGAAACTACTGACATTGAGCCGGCTACCCAATTTTGATTGGTAAACACTTTAGTTGGATCTACAATTGAAACAACATATAACGATAACATTCGGATGCTGAAAGTGTGAGTATCGACATTTAACCTGCTATCCAGTATTGATTATTGGTCTATGGATCTATAAAGAAACACAAATAACTTTTCTTTATACTATGCGTAAATTTTCCAGATGTAATAATGTCTATGTGCTACTGTCCTTGCGTACGTCCTAATGTTCGTATTTCGGTCGGTCCTTCGGTTCGTCGAACTGTCTGTCTTTTTCTTATTTTATCCATTCTTCCATTCATCATTTAATTATTGTGTTTAATTATTACTTATGAGTATGGTATGTTTGATTGTAATGTCAGGCAAGATGTCCGCTATTATATTTCGAACATACCGGTAATACCTGAACGAATTTCACGTTGATATTGAAATGCATAGAAGCACCCAGAGGTGCCTATATCAATAGCTGCCACAAGTGTAGTATTCTTCTTGTCCTTAGCCGTAGATATCTGAAACATGATGTTTGTGTGTACATACAGAAACCAAGCTTTTCTTAACATAATATACATTCCCTATATAGAAATATCTTTCTTTTAAATGGATGCATTCACAGATATTAACATTTTAGAAATGAATACAACTTTGTAGGTTTCAATGCAAATGCATATTAAACAGAAAAATCACTTTCAATAGTTTCTTTTAAAGTCGTTTTATTGAAGAAAAAACATATTTATATACATGTATCGCGACTCAAACACATCGATGTACGTTATTAAATGTACATAAACAAAACAATAGGCTAGGGGTATTTTTACACAGTTTATACTAAGCAACTGACGAATGTTTGCATAAACAATTAACTACTTTTTAATGTTGAGGGGCGCAACTAGAGATATACAATATAAATAATATTACACTAAACAAATACCAGAAGTGACTTGTTCGAGAAACTATAACTCTGCTCTTTGCCCATTTGCAATACGTTGTTGTGTGATGCAAATGTACAAAGATATGATATCAGGTACCATACAAAAAGGGTTCAAACATGCATGCATGTACATTGTTATCTCAAACGATATTGCAAAAATCATAAGGTAATTTAAGTATTCGGTAGACATAGAGGTTCTTTTTATAAGGATATCACACTCATAAAAATTCGTTCAATTTTGCTGTGTTTAACACTCGCTAATCATTGCCTACGACGTGCGTATACTTAAACGTGTTTGGTTGGAGATCACAGTTCCGTTGAAATTCGGTCTTATAAGTCGTTTTATTCCTGGCAGAGGATGTGAGTACATTTTTGATGAAATATTTTCTGTTTACGACAGTTATGAATTGCCATTTTCAATAATTATATCTGGTGTCAGACCTTCACATGCGGATGAGTTTTAATAAAACATGCACCACGTTGTCATCGGTCGAAAACAGCAACGTTTGCAAAGATGTTTGTTAATGTAAAATAAATAATTTTGTCTGGTGCATGTACACTATCAGTGAAAACTAAAATAGTTGCTTTTCTGGGCATCTCATTGGGAGCAGCTCATACAAGTCTCAAACATTTTAAAATGTGAAAGATCTGTGTCTCTAAAATCTAAACCGCTTATTCCAAAGCTAGGTTCTTATTTCATTTCGCTCAATAGACCTGTGAGTAATTTTAAGTGTTCCGTCTCCTTGATCGATCCCATTCTTGAGTTTTTGTTCAAGGTTTTAACGTTTCACATAAATTGTCTACTTTGGATTACAATATCATCTTCATCTGCGCTTTTGTTTCTTTTTCTGCTTTTTTTGTTGTTCTCGTTTAAACTTGTATATAACTACATATACGAATTGACAAAACCGTAAGGCCATGGCATTAGAAGGGTCAATGCAATGTATTGTATTTTGATTAGGTTTTGAGGGTTCCAAACCTCACAATATCAATATTCATCAAACAATGTAAATTCAACGTGTATATACAAAATCAACCTCATACCGTCACGATTTAAATTTAACAGCAAAACAAGAGAATACATTTAAATCTAGTTACCATTTTACTACTTAATTGATATATACAGACTAGAGAACCAGAACCGTAACGTGAAATGGAACCAAATCATGTGTCAAATATATATCGTTTTTAAATAGTTTGATTTAACAAAAAACGAGATACTTTATCCTTATCTGATAAGCATTCAAACCAGAAATATCCGCAGACAAGTGACCCGCACGCGTCAGTAAGTTATGAAATAATAAGAAGTAAATAACATTTATTCGGTGGTAGTGTAATACAATCCTTCGCTTGGCTTTTTCGTACAAATAGCCAGCATTTTAGTAGCAAATATTTGATGCAAAATTTGTGAATTAATACAATACTGTTAATGTTTTCCTAAATCTCTACTAAATGCAAATGATGTAAAATGTTTTAATTTATGCTTTCTGGTGGTTAATACAGAAATATCAGTGAAATAAAACTGGTATTTCACTGCATCAAACAGTGAAAAAACACTGAAAAATATCGATATTTGTTTCAATGTGAAATTTTCCAGTTAAAGTATTTTACAATTTAAATTAACGGTGAAAAAAAGCATAAAATAAAAAGAAAGTTTGTTGGATTCGATGGAATATCGATTTAAATTCACTCGTGATCATAGAAAATATTTTTTTCACTCGTGGCTGAGCCACTCGTGAAAATATTTTTTGTATGATCACTTGTGAAATTAAATCGATATTCCTTCGAATCAAACAAATATCCTCTATTTATTCAGTTAAATATCAGAGCTTTGTTTACATAAAACATTCAAGGTTACTCACCACCAAAAACGAGGATTCTGTATACAAAAAAATATGTTTAATTTGCAGTTTCAAACAAGAACTTGTGGAGATTTTCAATATTTTTAGTTTTTGTTAAATTTCTGACCTCTGATTCCAGTTTTGACCCCGAGTGCACATTTTGAATTAACTTTAAAAGAGGACCCCTAGATGATGCTACTCAGCAAATATGAACGCGTTGTGTTTGAGGTTTACCAAGTTTTTCTTTAGGTATTGTTTTTCCTTTTATAAACATCAAGATCATAGAGAAGTAATCGTGCGAAAGCCCATTGTAATTATTTTATCGCGTTTGATTAGCCAAAACATGTGACCTTTGTCGTACGGACAGATCTGCCAAAAAATGTGTTGATTTTCGTACAGACAACGTTTAAATGACATATAATTAAATAGTTTTATCAACTAAACGTTTTGTATTAGTTACTACTTCTAATTAATATCCTTATTTTTTATGGTATTTCATTATTATATCTCCAAGCCTGTATATATCTTTGGTTGCTAATTTTGATTATATAATTATGTGCATAGCTTTAAAAACCA
Organism: Dreissena polymorpha; assembly: GCF_020536995.1. Classification (NCBI taxonomy): domain Eukaryota; kingdom Metazoa; phylum Mollusca; class Bivalvia; order Myida; family Dreissenidae; genus Dreissena; species Dreissena polymorpha. The sequence continues at coordinate 14,162,103 of NC_068358.1, read as the reverse complement.
ATGTCATTATACCAAAAAGAACATATAATTTTTTCAACAATTTGTCCATTCATACGACACAACATTAAAAGTGTTAATTAACACGTGGGGTCTTACTGAGATTCCATTAATCGCGAAACTTAAAGCAGAGTAGACAGTGTTGATTTTTATAGTAAAACAATAGTTAATATTAACTTAAAATAATAGTATGTCGTATGATCTGGGGTTGTACTATATTATGTGTTTTACTCACTCTTGTAAACAAGACAGAATTTAGTTGAAATTTGTATTTATATCATTTACACCTGCCTCATAATTTTTTTATTCGCTTGCACTAGTGCATTTTTTGCAGATCAAAAATACATCGGTGTGATTAATCTACTTGCGTTATTTATAGTTAACTGGTAGTTACATGGTTCCTGTACTCAGTAAAATGTATTACCGAATATACTGAAAATATGAAAACATGACAACTTTTTTTCAAGTAATGCAAGATACCAGTCGTGATATTTTAATCAACATAAACTAATAATTGTAAAATATACGGTATTTTAGAACTTTTTGTCATTCGTGATTGACGGTCCCTTTAAGTCCCCTGCATTGAAAGTCTTCTATATGGAGACATCACTCTTGACTTCTTTCAAAATACTAAAATAGCTGAGGCAGTCCACACATTATATATTAATAAAAAGCGATGTGATTCGTGAATATTCTACAGAACGAACCTCAACCATGTGTTCTTTTTTTACACGAATCAAGTATTTTACAACTTCTTTTATTGTATTCCCAAAACTCTGCAGGTCGCTCTCTTTCCCTTTTCAAATGTCAAGGTATAACGTGTTGTTCACAAATGAAAAACTACTCGGAGTTCCTCTTTTTCCATATTGTTATTATTGGGTAAGTTTCTCTTATATCAGTATCGTCTCTCTCTCTCAAAATATTTTTTCGAACGGCGGCACTTAAAAAAATGACATCGATTAAATATCGCATATTCAATAAATAAACGATATCCTATGACGAAATATTTAATTGCGTTTCATAACCAGCTATTTATTCATATAATGAACGAATAATTTATTTGGTGTAAGTAAAAATAATATTTAGCTTTGGCTTCGTGAGTATAAATTATAGATTTGATTTCCGTTCGAGGTCGATATTACACAATATTTTCCGATTCAGTTAGACTTCTACTACCTTAAACCACAGATGTTTTCAATTTACCGCAGCTTTAATTATTTTTATGTTGTATGTCGTATGGTTTGTACTGTATTGTATTGGCCATCGCACACATCCCTCAAATAAAGTACTGTCGGGTAATTATAAGAATTTCTCCTCTAAAAATGATTCAGGAGTTTGATTATTATTATATATTTCCTATATGAGTCGTCATCAAACAGTTGACTCCAGTAGCGTGTATAGTTTTGACGTTAGAGTAATGATTGGAATATTTAAAAGCCTTGTGCGTTGAAGTTTCAAAGTTTCAGCGGGCCCAAAGGTATTATTTGAAAAAAAAACAACGTTTAGAGGACCCCCATACGAATATACATACTAAATATCAAATCCAAGGCCCATGCGGTTTCAGATGAGATGTTTAAAGTTCAAGTTTTTAAAATCATTGTTTGTGTTCCTTGACCTAATTGATAAAAAAGGAACATTTCTCTAGTGTTTCGTCAAATTCCGCCCAGTGTATCAGGAGAAAAAATTAACTTGACGGACGCACGTCACGGACGGACGGACGGAATTAACGGTTTCCCAATAGGTCACCATTGACACGGTTTTCATTGGTGAGATTAAACATACCTTATGTAATCAAGGGCTATTCTTTAAGATACCAAATCTGCCTCTTGAACATACAAAGATAAAAATACAAACAATAATTATTGTTTGGCTTAAATTGCGATTAACAAGTAAAAATGATCCACATATCAAGCTTTCTTCTATTGTAAAGTTGAAGTTGACATAGAAAACCTTTAAAATATCTCCCTCGAAATCGTTTAATCCTTCACAACTGCCGAACGACGCTCCGAGTAAGTTTGTATTCGGCCGGCGACCTCCAACTTGACTATGGTCTACCTCTTCTTCGTGCAAGCCTTCAACATCGTCGAACGAAGGGACATGAAAACCTGTTTTCGCCCGAGGCCCACCGACCTCACCATGGTTAAACTGTGCATCATTTAATTCTCGAAATCTGTTGAACGACTTTCCACGTGATTGCGCTTTTTTCGGACCTCCACCCACCTCGTCGTACTTCAGCAGTTTTTTCTTCCTTGCGACCATAAGTCGTACGCTTAGATCTAAAATGTGACGATTCTGCCATGATGTTTGCACTCGTGTTTTGATACCTGCAATTAAAATAGCAATATTAACGTTCTCTACTGATCCATAAAATTATTTTCTGTACACACAAGAAAAAGTATTTTACGAATGTATACTTATGAACATAATGCAGATATAGAATTTCCATTTTTTTAACATAAAATAAACTAGACAGCTTCACCTATAAAAACCTATTTATGTCCGTTGTATGCATATAATTGGTATTTGATACATTTCTTTCATATAGTAGCCGCATGATTTTTGAAGATTAAACATAAGTGTACATTTGTAAAAAGCTGTATTATTGTGAATTACAATCTAGACTACAATTTTTTTAATACAGCTTTATTTCAAATACATTTAAATTGCATTCTCATTTTTAAGCGCACGCGACGTATATATACAAAAATGATTTTAAAGCTTTAACGCATGTCAATGAACTTGTTTGTCTACAGTTATTGTACAGACAGACAGATAGATGGACGGACGGACGAACAAACGGACGGACGGACGGACGGACGGACGGACGGACGGACGGACGGACAGACAGACAGACAGACAGACAGACAGACAGACAGACAGACAGACAGACAGACAGACAGACAGACAGACAGACAGACAGACAGACAGACAGAAAGACAGACAGACAGACAGACAGAAAGACAGACAGACAGACAGACAGACAGACTTAAGATGCCGCGGGATTGGACCTCTGAACCTCCTGTTGTAATAGCCAATGATCGACGTCTACACCAAGAAGTCTTTGATTAATAAGCTTTGTCGTTTTGTGCTTTTTGATCTGGACCGAATGTATATTGTTTTACTCACATATTGAAAAAGGCACGGAGTTACAGTTAATAAAATGATACGATATTATACGAAATTAAACGAAAATTATTAGAGGTTTAAAACCTTAAAATGCAAATTAACTTTTGTGTGGTTAGGCGAAACAATGCGTGTGTGTCGCTCTTTTTTGTAATCATAACAATAAATACAAGAACGTCTACTTACACATACCCATAATGTACATCTTTAGAGGCATATATAATTGTTAGATCTAATGCAAAAAAACATTTCTCTAGCCTCGAATAAATAATTTGTTCGTAAGTTTAAGCATAAGTAAGTTTTCTTTTGCATATGTATTTTGTTATCCCTGATACACAAGGAGATTATCGCTCACTTACTCGATAAGATTGTGGATCAGATGTAGCTTAGGCATATGACTTTGGTAATCTATATCTGAATGAACGTTATCTTTTGGATTGGCTTAAATTGTCCATCTTTTAACAATTGCTGCAGATGTATTTTGTTGTCCCTGATAATCAAGAAGATTATCGCTAATTTACTCGCCAGTGGAGATGATCCCCCAAGACACATATATACACATACCCGATTACGGTAGTCAACGACCGCGTGAACTTGCACAATTAATTGCTTGATGTTAATGTAACAAATCTTTTGAGAAAGAAGAAGCAGCGAATGGAATCAACTAATAAAGGAGGTTGTAGGTAGACAATCATTTGCAAATGACTGATTACTGACGTTACAGTTTAATCATTTGTGTAAAACAAATGATGTTTGAAGCATTTAAAGAGTTGATATGGATCATCGTCATAAATGCGTATTGGTAAAGTTTTTTTGTTCCATTTTATTATCTTGCTGGTGTTCTCGTTCATCCCGAAAAGGTGACATATTGTTGCCAATACACCGAAACCGCACCACTTTTACGCTAAACGCACTTTCATAAAAAGGATTGCCTAGCTCTAATTTATTCAACTAAAAATTACACAAAACAATTAGAAATGCTTATTGATTTTTATATCACTTCTGAAATAAAGCATAAACAGAAATCGTAAAAGGCTTTTCTGGATTTTCAGCCAGCTTAAATGAAGAGTTATTTAGTTATGGATGTCAAGTACAATGTCACAATAATCAAATATTTTGGATCTATATTTAGTATGTAATGGCTGTATTTCTTTGCCAACAAACACTTGCAAATATTAATACATATATATGTTTGTCTGTTTCAGATTTACTCCTCTGCCGCAGAACCACCTGGGTCGTATTCACCAACAATTCTTTACTTAAGAATAAAGAATAAAGAAAATTCTTTATTCTTTACTTTTCTAAGAACGTTCTTCGGTCGATTTTTATCGGTATTCACCAACGCTATTTTAGCGTTCTTTAAAAAGAATTATTTGTTATTGATGTAAGCGACATTGCTACCCGGCATTTTGAAAAACGCATAGAAATTTCGGAACCGCTTTCGTGTCTTCTGTCACAACAAACAAGATGGCGGACATGAACGCTACCATTACTTGCGTTAGCAGAAATCGTTGGGCCGAACAGGAGGAAACAGTTATAGCTAACGAGATCAATAGCATCTATGATGTCCTGTTCTGCCCAATGACCGGTTGTGGACTGCATACAATTGGAGAGGTCCGGAGGAAAGGCTGGGAAACGGTGGCGAATATGCTTAACTGGTTTGTACATTTGGTGTTATCCCTTTCCCAAATTTTGTAAATTCTATCAGAAAGAATATTGAAACAGTTAATTTTTATTTAATTTTTTATTATTGATTATAATGTAATTGTTTATTTGTGCAAAGTTTAAAAAACAAACAGAATTTTAAATATAATGTGACATAAATATAAAAAGCAGTAGATAATTTTAGCACAAAAAATTGACCATAAAAGGCATACTATAAATGTATAATGCTTCACTATGTTAAAATTATCCCGCTACCCGGTTTAAAAAATTCCAAAATTTTCAACCAAACCCATATTTTGTCATTTGTTATAAATGTTGTATTTCTACTAATTCATTTGTTAATATTTCATAAAAAATTGTTTGGGTCAAACACACAGGAAATGAAGAATGCAACATGGAAAAGTGTTTTGAGGAATGAACAAATCATTTGTTTGTTTGTATGCATATCTTAGACTCTATTTCTGATTATTAAAAATGTGCCGAAATGCATTTCATTTATTACAGCCAATTTTCCACCTTTTGGCGCACAGGTTCGGAAGTAAGGCCAGCATTTTTTTATTATTTGTTTTACGGGAGCTATATTTTATATTTACATTTCCCCCGCCGACCTGGTATTTTATCAAAAACTAGAAAAAATTGCGCAGAGCTGAAAGTGTTGTTCAAAAATTGTTTATAATACGGGTTGTTTCGTTGTACCAAGTCGAGCCGATCGGTGAGTATTTAACAAATGATTTTTATATTGCATTTCCGAAATGGCGGACAGTAACAACAACGAGACAAATGTAGCATATTTTAAAATCAAATTAATTAAAAATGGAGCAGAAACAATTTCAATTAGAAAAGTTAATCTTTAAAACACCACGTTAACATCATCCCCATAGTATGTGATACGAAATTAAAAATAATTAGAGTTTTTGCAGATGATGCAGATGTGTCACCATCAATAACTTTCGATGTGTTAAAAAGTTTTGGGTAGGTTTAATAAATATGCGTATTTATTTAAATGTTAATTCTGTAATATTTGTATAGATAAAAATCAACATCCCGAAAATGTCCAAGAAGTACTACTTTACGTTTCTTTATGATGAACATGAGAACTGAACCACTGGTACTTGCATCTATAATCCCATTCCCCACCCACCCATATTTATTCTTTATTTAGAAAAAAAGTATGCAAAACAGCTTCTAGAGAAAATAACATTGGATCCGGATGTTCGTATGTCCGTCAAAGTCACAAGAAAGTTTTAATTATTTTTCTTGACACAGTTGCAAATTAACATGCTTCTTATTCTTCATTAACTTAAATCAAAACAATTTTTCCATATATTCAACTGTATAACTATTTTTATATCAATATTTTAACCATTTTTCCGGTACCTTTTGAACATTTTTGGTTATATTGTGACCAAACAAAAAATGGGTACCTGTTAATGGGGCTCGATTGGTTATTGTCAGGTACTACTTACATGTACCCCGGGTACCCTTAAGTATACTTACATGTACCCCGGGTACGGTAAACATACTTAATCGTACCCGGTCGATATTAGACTGTATCCGAGTTGTATTCCCGCCCAAAGTCCGATGTCGTGAAACGCGCTACCGATTATCTTAAACAAACTTCTATTTAAAAAACAAAACATCATCATGCTTTTTAAGTATGAGTTGCGATAATATAGAGGCCATTTAACAGAAAAATGACATAAATGTGAATATAATTTATTATAAAAGTATATTTACCGTACCCGGGGTACTGTTGTATGGTAACTTATATTGAGTTCCTTTTACGTCATTGTGTTTTTATTGTTTTGTTAATTTAGGACATAGTGAAAACTAATATGTATGTTGTTTAAGCCGTCATTATATTGATAGTTTTCTAGATCATGGATATGAATGGATATTAACATTATATATTGTGTGTTCACTTTACATATATAAACACTATAACTCTCTTTGAATATAAAATGAAATGCAGCACATGTTTTTATAAGTCTATAACTCTCGGTTTTTTAAATGAAATATTTACATTTTATGTACTAGAACATTCAATACACAAAGATTGGATCAAGATCAATTCAAGCGCAGTCTGATCAGGATCCAAAGTGTTCGTTTAACATATTTAGAAGTACTGACTGAATGTTGAACAGTTTGGATCCTGATCAGACTGCTCTTTCGGAGCCAAAATGGTCGCAATCGCCCTAAGGTCCATTTTCCTGTTACGTGGCTCATTTTTTTCTCATTATTGATACAAATTATCATGATATAAAGCAAGTCTGTTGTATATTAAAGAGTATTTTTAGTGTGCATATTCCACCCATGGATGAACCTTACAAAGTTGGTTGTTAAAGCTATTAAACAATGTAAAAAGTTTTCAAGTCTTTTTATTTAAGTCAAATGCATGCTTTATTTGTTATAAACATACATATGATATACAATCAACAAAAGTTTAACGATCACTATAATACACTACGCACATGGCGTGTTAAATAGTATCCATTAAAGCAATATAGTATAATACAATCGAAAGGTGCTTTTACCTATAAGTTTATATAAAAATATGTTTACTATTATTATAAAAAGCTTCTACAACAGTGTAATGAGATATATAAAACACTTTTAGGTTAATGCAAGTATACATAAGGTTAAATTGGCTGAATTTTAAATTTTCAAAAATAAAAAAATGATTGGTTTAGACAGTTTAATTTTTTTTTTGGTCGACTGCTCACTTTTCATGCCTTTATTTTTATTTATCCCCCCCCCCCGACTCTTTTATTTTAATTCCCGTAAAACAAATAAAATAAAAATGCTGTCCTTAAGAAGAATTACTACAATATGAAAGACAAGAGTTAGTAAAATGTAAGCAATCGCTCTTCCAACTCGTCGGCAGCATCTTGAAACGGACGCTTGGCTTACCTTCAAGGTATCGCCCTATACCAACTGGAAAGATCCAGTGGCAATAACTCACAGGAAAACACAAAGCTGCTGGATTGACAGGAGAGGGGAATTTCTCCGCGTTCCAAAGTCCAGCGATGGAACAACTAAATTCAGTAAGGCAAGTTCATTTGCCGGGAAAAAAGATATCGTTAATATTACTCCACCTAGGATAACCCTTCAAAAGGGTTTTCGCGATCGAATAATCGTCTTCTTGGTATGCTTTCTACATTTTCAAACAAGATCTCGCGGTAACGAATTGCTCTAGCAGCCATCTTGGAATCTGTAAACATTATTCTAAGTTTGCTCCGAAGCATTCTTAGAATTCTAAAGAAGATTCTTTATTCGTAAGAATTTTCTTTAACAATATGAGCTCGTGAATAAAGACTTAAGATTTTTTTTCTTAGAATAAAGAATTTTCTTTATTCTTAAGCCTAGGAATTGCTTATGAATTGTTGGTAAAAACGGCACCAGAGCACATATCATCTGTCAGAAAATACCAGTCTTTATGCTAGACACAACGACCAGTTCACTTATGAACAAATAACAAGCTAATGAAATTCAACTGGAATCAACCTGACAAACATGTGTTTCGAGATCAGAAACACAAAATTGCTGTGTGTAGTCTTCACGATTAAAGAAATTATTAGGACTCGCATAAATTGTCAAAGTGGATGCAGCTTATTGAGTGACCTTCCTGGAAACACAAACCAGAAAGGACATTTCTAACTAAAAAAACTAAAAAAGAATAAAAAGTATTACAACATTAATACTTTATAATAAACAGCCTTACAAAAAAGTCAAAACTTAGTAATGTAGGAAATGTATTCACGCTCTCTTGAAGGTGGCGAGATCACAATGGTGGAAAAAGCGAGAGAGGAAACAATGCGTTCCCGAACATGTATGTACATGATCGCATTCGCGCTTATATGACAATCGTTTTCAATAATTCGTTACTTTGCGAATAAAAAATACTCTAGATGTGATAAGTACACGGAGAAATTAACAGTACCAAACAACAACTCTTTGTCACTTTTTGTTCTGACTTATAAAAAAATCAGGTTATTTACTTTCGCCATGCTGAAAACTTCGATTTAAATTGAAACGACAAAAATGTGTATAACCTTAGCACTAACGTTAATGCTCTTAAAAGTTACCTTTGCGCACTATTTCACAATATCAACCTTTTTTCGTTTGTTTTTGCGATTGTTGGTGGGGTTTAATTAGAAATGCATATTTCAATGAAAGCCCGCTACACATTATAGAAAAACATGCTTATTTACGCTATATATCGACACTAATAAAATAAATTTTGCAGTTGTGATGTTAAATTTCTTGTATAACGTTTTGCAATAATTGAGACCACGTGGTCAGTTGCATATCGGGTATATGAAGTTATTTATCAGTTTCAATACATGTGTGACGAAATATTAGCCCACACCTACTTAACATTTGAGATGGTCATTTATTTACAAACTTAACTATTTCATGGTGTGGCCGGCCTTATTACAAGTAACGGCCTTATTACAAGTTACGTATTAATGTACCCAGTCATCTTCACCATGTTGTCAATTGCTTAGGCCAAATGTCATGCATTTATTAAATCAAACTCTTTCCTTAATAGGCTGGACCTTTCCTTATATTACATACTAGCGTCTAGTGTTAAATGGGTATAAACTGTCACTTTTTGCATTGAAAAAGCAGTACACACTATACAAGCAGGGATGTAGTTTCATAATTTCTTATTATTACGGGCGAAGCCCGTTAACGGTTGCGCTAGTATCTTGTCGACTATAATATTACTGGACTTTGGAAAGTATTTGTGTTAAGATTCAGTGAGCAAAATAGATATCAATGAAAACTTTGTATATGTGTTAGCGTCGTTGTTCAGATCGAATAACACTACACATGCATTATCTCATTGTATAAATACCTTAACGTCACTTCGTTATTGCTATAGCATGATGGCACTCCGTTATTGCCCACCAACAAAACGCATCGAAAATGTTCGCGAATAAACAACACCAGTAAAATAATGCCGGCGAATTCATAAAATTTCTGGTTATTTACTCACGGCCATTATGGGACTCGAACCCATAACTCCCGGGATAAAAGTACATTATTCTATCAATTTACATACTTATTTAGTCCATAACAATAGAAGTGTGCAACGCTTTAATGATGTTATGCTTCAAAACGAAAGTAAGTCATTTCAACATTTCATGTTGATAATGGAAAATTATGGAACGCCACAGCTGTCGGTGTTACATTTATTTTTGTCTTCTTTAGAAGGTGTCTTATTATGTCAAACTGTCGTTATATCTTGTCCATATTTGTTGTTGTCTTGTCAAAACACAGTCGTATTATGTCACACCGTCCTGGTATCTTGTCTGAATGTGGTACTGACTTGTCTTAATACAGTCTTATTATGTCAAACCGTCATGTTATTTTGTCCAAATGTGATGTTGACTTGTCAAAACACAATCTTATTATGTCAAACCGTCGTGTTATCTTTTCCAAATGTGATGTTAACTTGTCAAAACACAATCTTATTATGTCAAACTGTAATCTTGTCCAAATGTGATGTTGACTTGTCAAAACACAGTTCTACTATGTCCGACCGTCGTGTTATCTTGTTCAAATCTGATGCTGCCTTGTCAAAAAAAAGTCTTATTATGTCAAACCGTCGTGTTATATTGTTCAAATGTGATGTTGACTCGTCAAAACACAGTCCTATTGTGTAAAACAGTTGTGTTATCTTGTCCAAATCTGTTACTGACTTATCAAAATACAGTCCTATAATGTCGATCAGTCGTGTTATCTTGTCCAAATGTGACGTTGACTTGTCAAAATACAGTCTTATTAAGTCAAACAGTCGTGTTAGCTTGTATATATTTAAATTCCGATCATGTTTAATTGTGTCTAACTCAGCTATTTTTCATAGCATGGTATTGAACAGAACACCTGTTCTTCATATGGTTATGGAATCTTTAAGCTGTTATCGTGGTAGTACCTCTACGTTACGCTTGCACTGATATTAGTGGTTGTACCTGACTACTACTACTACAACAAAAACAACAACAACAACTACTACTACTACTACTACTACTACAACTACTACTACTACTACTACTACTACTACAACTACAACTACTACTACTACTACTACTACTATTACTACTACTACTACTACTATTACGTCTACTACTACTACTACTACTACTACTACTACTACTACTACTACTACTACTACTACTACTACCACTACTACTACTACTACTACTACTACTACTACTACTACTTCTACTACTACTACTACTACTACTACTACTACTACTACTACTACTACTACTACTACTACTACTACTACTACTACTACTACTACTACTACTACTACTACTACTACTACTACTACTACTACTACTACTACTACTACTACTACTACTACTACTACTACTACTACTACTACTACTACTACTACTACTACTACTACAACTACTACTATTACTACTACTACTTTTTACTTCTTCTACTTTTTCTACTTCTACTACTACTACTACTACTTTTACTACTACTACTACTACTACTACTACTACTACTACTACTACTACTACTACTACTACTACTACTACTACTACTACTACTACTACTACTACTACTACTACTACTACTACTACTACTACTACTACTACTACTACTACTACTACTACTATCACAACTACTACTTCTACTACTACTTCTACTTCAGCTACTACTACTTCTTCTTCTTCTACTACTACTACTACTTCAACTACTACTACTAATACTTTAACTAATACTACTGCTTATACTACTACTACTACTACTACTACTACTACTACTACTACTATTGCTGCTACTACTACTACTACTACTACTACTACTACTTCTACTACTACTACTACTACTACTACTGCTGCTGCCACTACCACTACCACTACTAGACATTTGTGTTAATTTAGCGCGATATCATAGTTTACTTGATATTCCATACATTGACGTATACTACTTGCATTGTGAGAATATTCATACATGTGTACATGTAGGTGCTGCCTTCAATATGGATTGATATTCGCGGATAATAATTCGTTCACACAGCAGATCGATATAGCGTGCTTGAATATCACCTGGTCTATTTAATGTTACTTACATATCAAATTAACTACTAAGTTTCAAGTTATTAATTTCACAAACCTTTAACAGCGACGTTTTATTGGTTCGTTAGTATTTGTCCGATACCCTGTAACCGCAAATCCGAACAAGTAAGGCAGCTTGATCGTAGAGGTCCATGCAAGGTACCTACATGCCAAATATGAAAGAGATCGGTAAAGTATTGAAGGTGTTATGAGAAACTGAAACAAACGTGTGACGACCAAAATCTATTATTAGCCTTGGTGACATTGACGTTGACCCCAGTGACCTCAAACGTCATCAAAAGGTAGAGGTCCATGCAAGGTATCTACATGCCAAATATGAAAGAGATCGGTAAAGTATTGAAGGTGCTATGAGAAACTGTAACAAAAGTCTATTATTAGCCTTGGTGATCTTGACCCCAGTGACCTCAAACGTCATCAAAAGGTAGAGGTCCATGCAAAGTATCTACATGCCAAATATAAAAGAGGTCGGTAAAGTATTGAATGTTCTATGAGAAACTGTAACAAAAGTGTGACCGTACGGAAAATACGCACGCCTGTACATTTTGAGTATACAATGTGTTATGTCGCATACATGATCTCTGTACCACATGATTATGCAACTCATGAATATTTTTATTTTGTTCTTATACAAACGCATTTGGAATTAAACAAGTGTTAATTATTGTTTTGTCCGCTTTCCAACAGGATGTCCTGGGTTCGATCCTGCCTTAGAGAGAAATCTAATGATCATTCCAAGGACACCAAGTACACGTTCTTCCTAAGATATAGACTCGAGAGTGCCTATATACACCAAGGTTGCGGCGTTATTAAAATAAAATAAATATGTTCAATCACTAGCAGTTATTTTTCGAAACTTAAAATCTAGAGGTGTGACGCGCCTTTAAACAGGTGTAAGTCCCAAGGACATGCATTCATCATTCAAAGGCATCTATTACAGTTCAAGGAATTTTTATGAGAAGGTTATCGTTTGTATTGTTCTGTTTTGAATATGCAATGTATTGCTTTTTATCGTATGACAGTAGTCACAGTACTTACCCAGAAATCAAACGTGTATTCGTTACAGCTGATGGAAATATTCCACCCTTAAGATTTTGGAAGTGAAAGTGCGGTTATACAAGCATACGTTATTGATTGAATATAAATGCCAATCATAAATGTACGTTTGATATGAACCCAACGGACAAATATGTGATGAAACCCAACATAACTAGTATTAACGCTGATAACATGTTTGCAAAAGTGCTGATCGTATCGTAGTAACGAAGAGCCTTTCGGATTCCGCCCACATTATGTTTTTTTTACCGAACTGTTTATTGATTTAAACGTTTTTACAATTGAACCAACACACGATAATCAGTTAATGCAGATCTTTTCACTCGTTGGACAGTACATTTACAGGAATTATTGTTGACCATGAAACGTATTTCTTTTAAAATGAATATTAACATTATTATTATTGAAGCATACGATGGACTTTTGTTAAACGTTATCAAATTCAACTTGAAAGCTGCTAATGCTCATACTTTTAGGTTTTTAAACGTTTATGTTTCTTCCGCGTTGAAGTTTATAATATTACAAAACATATACAATTGACATCTGTAATTAATAATTTTAATTTCTAGAAGCATGGTTCATCATATTCAAGCACTGTTGTTTAAAACAAGTATTCTTTTTTCCACTTAAAGTTATCTTTCTACATAAAAAAGGTCATGTAACACGTTAACACTATACAATTAAGACGTATATGCAAGTCAAGTGAAAGATCGGAAAATTTAAATCATAATAGAATAGAGTCGCCAGCAGAACAACGCAATAAATATAAACAAAATCACAACGTTTGTAAATGTTTCTTCATGCAGATATTTTATTGCAGCAGCATCCACTGGTAATGATTCAGCAGACATGTTGAGGGACTTTATATTTTTTGTTGCTTTACAAATGAACATGCTGACACATTTAGTTGGCTTACATCAGTCCTACCTTGATGTTTTTGGTTAGTAACCGGCCCTAACAATCCCTTTTCACTCATATCATACGACATCATTCGCAAATACATTTCACGTATATTGTTTTTTCCCAAGTGTAGTCTTTATGTTTTCTTTCGCTCAAAAAGTTGATTTTAAAAAAGGTATTTATATTTTTTTAATTAATGTTCTGCACTGTGAAAAATGCTGCATGACATTATGCTTCAGTAGAGAAAGTCAGTACACGTTAGACTAGATAGGTCACAACTCCATGTTGTTATTGGTAAGGCCGTTAGGCCTGGTCGTTAGGCTTCTGCAAATATCTTGTTTTTCAAAATATTTTACGGACATTGGAGAACGCTGTGTTAGAATTTAAATAGCAAAATTTTAATTGCAAATAAAACCGAAATCGACTTGTGTTCGTTTATTGCGTTCCACCGACTATGTCACACAATATTTAATTTTAAGACAGCTTTTTCCAGTGCAGCATTTTAATTTTCTTATATTATTGCAGTAAACCTTAATTTCTTCGTTCGTATAGTACCAATGCATTGCATATATTCACATTTTTCTGGTCCGATTATAGATTGCATTAATCAGCGTCAACTTTTTGCATATGCTTTTGTTGATCCTTGTCTAATTTATATCTACATTTTTGCACACAGGGCTCCTAGAAATTGTTTAACGTCATCAATAACTGACAATACATAATTGTCTTGTCTTAATTGCAATAACGACCAATAAGACATTCATGACCGTGGAACCTAATAGCCTGTCGTCTGGGTCGACATTGTGTACCGTTTTGTTAAAACGTACCTTCATCGGAATACATGTCCATAGGCTCATTTTCCTTTGAACCAATTTATCGTGATTCAAAACCATGTATGCAGAGTAACATAGTTATTTTGCTTGGTCGAACATAAATCTGAACATTTCGCTAAAGAAGGTACTACAACCCTGGTACTTTTCAAAATCCGCTTAAAATCCGAGTTGAAAACCTCTAGATATGGAAGGATTTACGCAAACGAATATGAGAATGGTGGTGCGGTGGTCGAGTGGTAACACTCTGGTCTACCATTGCAGAGGTCCCTGGTTCAAATCCCGGCCGGGTCACTGGAAATTTCAGAAATACTTCAAGTGTTTCCCACCCAACTAGAGATGTACTGGTATGAAACCCAGGTACTTCTCGCGTGTATCGGTGCTATACACTAAGCACATAAAAGAACCAAGGTATCCATTCGCAAAGAGCTAGGGTATCGCACCCGGATTCCTTGTATGCCAATACTGTCTCTTCTGCTTGCTGTCTCTTCAGCAAAACCAAAGGACCCCATTGGAAATAAGTGCTTGCACTTTCATGGGTTATCCTTGACTGCAAGGTCAAAATAAATACATACACATACACATATACAGAATCAAAAATGTATCGTATTGTTTTGGAACTGATGTCGCGATGTCGCATTATTAGTTTTAGATAGCAAAAACAATAATAAAACATTCCTCTGACGAAGTTTTTTAACATGTAGTTTCTAGGTTATTGTCAGCGAATTTTTTATACTAACATGTTATGAAACTATGGGCACTTAAACGTCTGACCTATAGTTTAATCCCAGTGCAAAAGTGTTCCCAAAAATGTCCAATCATAATGACGTATTTTAATGTCTATAAAAACATCAAATAATCTATTTACAAAAAAACTTTATACATGTAGTTCCTCGCTGTAGCCTAGTCCAACTTGTTGACGCTCTCAAATATTAAGCTACGTTTTATATTGGTAATATTTGTTTCAAAGAATTTAGCCCATATAAAAAGTATCTCTAAATTCTTTGCGCGTCTTATAAATAAGACTAGCGGTAGCCATACACAGATACACAGATTCCCACGAGTCTGCATGTCGAAATGTGGAAAAAGTTTAGTTTACAATAAGTTTTTTTGTTGGGTGCGGCATTTTCACCTATAGGCATCATGATCTGATGTTACATTAACAAATATCACAGCGTTTTACCTTGTTCTTTCAGAAAAGGATATGATTATAAAACTCGCTTTGCTGTCTAAGGGCACCAAGTGACCCTAGAATCGGAACATTTCAATCCCATAATCATGATTAAAACAAAGTTGTTTGAGGTCCGCAAAAACGATATATATTAAACACCATATATCTCATGATCTTCTGTTTTAAGATATTTCAATTGTTAATGAAAACAAAATGATAAACCACATTGTGTTCGGTAATAACATAGAGGTTAACATATTTTATTTACGGTCATCTAAGTTATTTTATTAAAGCTTATATTTATGAAATTTCATTTAAGGTCAATTTATTGCATTCCATCAAAGATGAATTCAATTCCATTTGTTATGCCCCCCTTCGAAGAAGAGGATGTATATTGTTTTGCTGTCGGTCGGTCTGTCGGTCTGTCCGTCGGTGTGTCTGTCGGTAGACCAGTTCGTTTCCGATCAATAACTCATCAACGAATTGACCGAATGGCTTAATACTTCACATGTGCATTGTCCTTGCAGAGTAGGTGACCCCTATTGAAATTGGGGTCACTAGGTCAAAGGTCAAGATCATTGTCACAATAAGTGTGAACATCGTTTCCGATCAATAACTCATCAACGAATTGACCGATTGGTTTGATACTTCAAATGTGCATTGAACTTGGACAGTAGATGAACCCTATTTAAATTGGGGTCACCAGGTCAAAGATCATGATCACTGTCACAATTAGTGGGAAAATCATTTCGGATTAATAACACATCAACGAATTGAACGATTGGCTTGATACTTCACATGTGAATTTGCCTTGGACAGTAGATGACCCCCATTGAAATCGGGGTCACTAGTTCTAAGCCCTGTTTTGGGGGCATATGTCTCCCACTGCGGAATTCTTGGCATTCCATAACCTTTTCTATGTTTGGCCTCCAAGAACATGATGTCAATATTTGGCTCCCAAATACATTGTTTTTATTGGCTAGCCATGTCATTGTCTATTATTCGCTTTCCATTATATTATCTTTTGTTTGCTTCAGAATGTTTATTATTGACTTTCCATAAAATTGTCACTTAATTGACTTCCCATCAAAATGTCTATTATTGGCTTCCAATTACATTAACTATTATTGGCTTCACATTACATTGTCTTTTATATGCTTCCCATAAAGTTGTCTATTATTGGCATCATGTCCTGTTATACGGTTTATCTTATACCATCTCCCTAGAATGCCTTTACACCATTTTTTTTCAAAACAAGTTATAAGTCATGTTTTAATGAGCCTATTTGCATAAAGGGTTAATTAAAGACTTAACTGCAGGCAAAAGTAACATTTTATTTTATTTATAAACACAGTCTCCAAAGTATTTCATCTGAATTATCAACATTCTTCTAAAGAAAAAAAAATACATTCTGCAATAAAAATATCAACATACATTTTTCCATAAAATATGTTGACTATAATATACAATCTCTCATAAAATTTTAAGTAAAAAATACTGAATATTAATATTTCTGCAATCTTTTATTAAATCATCAAGAAAGGTTGTATCCTAAAGATGTTTTGGCACGCTAACACAAAGTAAATAAGCAATCTTATACATTATAAGTTAACAAAACGGATGCTCCCTAATAAATTTTGTCAAGCAGACTAAATATCATAAGGAATTTTATCAAAATTTTAATAAACTAATACTTAAAAAACTGTACAAGAGATGTTCCGAGACAGCACGATAGAATACCCTTGTGTTTTGCATGTGTAAAATGATCTTCAAGTGACCTAAAATAACTATGCTAAGACACGTTACATTAAAAACTTCAATGGAATAAATGTCATCGTTTCAGAACAAGTGAATTTAAACATGCATTTCCTAAGTAAAATATGAGGGTAATATGAGGGTCATTTTCTGCTAGATTGCAAGTAATTTTTGGCCTTGGTCTCCAAATTACCATACATGATGACCTTAAGTGCATCAGTGAATACCAGAAATAGTTACAGAGATATTGTTATTGCAAACAACAATTTAAACAAAACACGATGAACAAATGATAAGAATAGATCGAACTTATTCATAGCCTACCTAATCTTAACAAATAAAAATACTGCGAGCATACTGACGTGCTGTAATTCCGTTCTAGTAAATTACAATTGATATAGTTATGTATCTCTTTATTAAAAACCAGAGAAATAAATAAAACAATTTTAAAAATCTTTAAATTTGATAACAATGTGAACACTCGATGAAATATAGTATTCTTGTAATATGACATTAACAAATCATATTAAAGGTTTCTTTAATCTCAGCATGGAATTGCGAAAACAATGTATGAGTTAAGGTGGTAAAAAATGACACACTACGTGATATTTTAAAAATGTTCAATAACTCTGAAAAAACTACAACCCAGTAGTGTACACTCTTCCTCTTGGTATCCAGGTGCCCTATCAAGTCTCATTCAAAAACAGGAAGTAAAGTAAGAAAAACGTCTTTAAAAAATAATTAAAATTTATACTTATAAGTCCCAGAATTGTGCTGGTAATATGCAAACTTCTTTGCAATTAAGCTCATGTCATAAAACTGTTATTGACGTCCACTCATTAGTTTCTCAGAAGTAGCCATAGTATTGCAAAACACATGAATTGCGCATCACTTAAGCATTGCTGAGAATTTCAAGGGTTAAGTAAAAAAGTTTCATACAAAATGTCCTTTATTTTGTACCAGCAGCTGCTTAGAGTATATGCACATTCTCTTCGTTATGAAATTTGGTTTGATTTCATCCCACTCATTGCTAAGAAATCATCTGAAAAAAGATAATTTGATGGGCTGACAAAAAGTCACCTATCTACTTTATGTCAGTGAGCGTAAAAACGAGAAAAAATCATTAAAATGCCTGTTTGATTAACATACAAAGAAACAATATTAAACTAAAGATATTTTTGTTTCTAAAAGAAAAATCAACTTTACACAATTGATTACTCATGCGTTTATTCTGTTTGAGAAAATATTCGCCAATTTTACAACATTTAAGAATAAATTCTTAAATGATAAGTCTAGGTTTATAGTGTATAAACATTGCTTATAGGCATGTACAATGTACATATGACTAAAACAGGATAACCTTTATTGTTCATATTCCACACATACAAAAGTGCTATCCTTAAATATGGCAGCAACACTGAATATTTAACACATGCAGAAACATGGATCTCTACATATTTAAAACACTTTAGACTTAACAGACGAGATCCGAAAACAGACACACACAAATATTTCATGAATGTGAGTGTTTTTCTTGCAAGTGTTATAGAAATGAACTACATAAAAACGATAATAATTGAAGTACACATAAAAGAAAACTTACCTAATAGCACATACAATTTAAAAAAAATTAGGCACTATGATATTCACAAACAAATGTTATCATTGAGTACAATTTATTTAGATTTCAATAATAAATATATAAAGCACATTCTTTTATCCATATACATATTATAGCTTGTATGAGAGATCAATTTTTTATTTTTATATCTGACTGCGTGTTAATTCCCTTTTATTATTGTTTAATTTGAGTTACAATGCTATGAGGTTAAATTTTATTTACACGTAAATGTATCATGAATATTGCTGGGCCAAGTGTGAGGTTGAGCGCTCTATAACCGGTTTAAACCCCCAATGTTTTGCATTGACCGTTCCAAGGCGGTGACCCCAGCTTTATTCTTATATGTGTTTATGTTGTTTTGTATTGTGCTGTTTTGTGCTGTTTTGTACTGTTTGGGCAATCGGTCACTTGCCTTAAATAAAGGACCAAATAATTGTTTATAATAAGAATTCAATACTGCTCCAGCAGCTGGAGTTTCTTTATATTCAAATGAATTTTATGACTATTTTTCTGTAGTTAAGGTTGTTACATCATTGTCACTTTAAAAAGCGTTTATGGTAACGGAATCTAAAATTGACAATACATTTGTTGCATATTTGTTTGTTATCTTTATTGATACTAAACGGTCATATGTAGCGTCCACGATTCCGAAAATGTAGGTATAAAAATGTGGTTTAAATAGGTTTTAAAACGCAACAGAGACATTCTATGTATAAACAAGTTTATGACCGAAAATAACTGCTCCCTTTAAAATGCAAAGACCAGCCTCATCTGGAATGATTACTTTGCAATCTGGAAATGCCTTCTTCACAGCATTTTGCACCATGGCACTCTCGGACAATCCACCTACCATAAGAAATATTTTCGTATCTTTGACTTGTGGGTCTTGAAAAAGACTTTTGATGTGGGCTACAATTTTATCTGTGCATGGCTTAAAAAGGTCCTGAAACACTTTTGCATCGATCCTGATTTTGTCAATGAACCATTTAATTTTTCCATTGTAATCTGATCCATCTATAGCTTCATCAATAGTTTCTCCAGATTCCTTTTCATATGTCTGCACAATTGTTACAGGCACTTTAATTGATATTTTCCCAGTGGATTCAGGGGTGATTGTGCGTTTTTTGGTTTCAAGTTCCCTCTGCAAGTCATGGTAATCAGCCGTGCCCGCTTTCTTGTCCTTGAATTTGGACCAAACTGGTCCACCTATAATCTTGATAATCATATTGTAAAATCCATCGTCTACTGTTGTACCGCCCCAAGCACCACCGCTAGCTGTATGTAGTTCCTTGAGCCCTCCGTCCTGCATTCTCTGATAAACAATTATGTCAGCCGTGCCACCTTAAAGACAACAGCTATTTTTACAGTTTTCTGAGAATAAAAACTACAAAACGTTAAAAGTTAATCAAAGGAAAAACAGAGCGCCATGATGGTTCTGAATTGCTTACTTGAATTCACATTGTAATACTTGAGTGATCTAAGTTGGCAGAAGATCTTTTCACTATGTACAATAAGGAAACCCAGCAATTTTTATCATATAGTTAAGACTTCAACTAATTTTATAGAAGACACAAAATTATGTTGTTGCCGTTCGCATGATGTTAAAAGCCAAATACCTAACATAAAGCTATTTTTCTATTTAAGCATGTGTACATCATGTGGTCCCATTGACGGTGGCTTCTTTGATCGTAGGGGCAACAATTTAAACTAACTTTGTACAACAACTACATGATGCTTAAAACCAAATATCTTGGCTCTCATTAAGCTATATTGTTCGGGATATTATGTTATATTATGACTGCAAACAAATTAGGAAAACAAGTTACGCCAGGGCTGGGCAAATTTGAACCCAAGGGCTATGATTTGAAGAAACTTGGGAAGGGTGAATAACAGGGCATTTTTTTCTTTAGTTTTCATTACATACATGTAAAGGGAACAAGATATACTCAAAGCCGCTAGTTTTGACTCAAACAAACTTGGCAGAGTACCATAATATTGAATAACAATTACTAAACCTCTGGGCCTGGCAATCTTAGCAAATAACATTTAATTCTACGTTTAACAGAAACAGCTTACTCCAATTGCAGGGTCACTTTAAACTCCAGGGGCATGATTTGAACAAGATTGGTACACTACAATCTTTCATATCAAGTTCCAACTCTCTGGGCCTTGCAGTTTCAAAGGAGAAGATTTTAAGTTTTCACATTTAAGAGAAACAAGTATCCCACAGGGCAGTGGAAATTTTAGCCCCTGGGGATGATTTGTTCACACTTAAACAACGACCACAATAGGATATTACATGCTAAATACCATCCATGTAGGCATTGAAGTTCCAGATGAGAAGATTTATAATATATCCAATAAAAGCAAACACATTACCTTGATGTTGAGACAAATTGTGACCCCTGTGTAATGATTTGAAAATAGTTGAAAGGGGACCACCGTCAGATGTTAAATACCATATACTAAACCTTACATAAGGGCCTTAATTGTAGTTTAAAAAGATATTTTCAACTATACACATCTAGGTTTATAGATTGGTAATCTAAGTAAATCTACAGATCAAGCCACTAATATAGCCACAGCTCACTTTTCATTGTATATTTAACACACATGAACCAGTGTATGACTACATCCCCATGGGTCATTATATCAGGATCTTTTGTAAAGGACCTCACCAGGATATTGCATTCCAATTACAAACATTCTAGTGTTAGCAGTTTTTTTTAAAGAATTCCATTAACCATAAATACAATGTATTTATTGAAACATTATGACTTTAAGAACGTCATCACTTTATACTAGATGCAAAAACAAAATTCAAATGTGTCATGTTTCCATAGAATTTCCATTCAATAAACTCTTTGCAAAGATATGAAATCAGAATCAAAATTGAAACAAACAAGTTATAGTAAAGTTAAATAGCTGATAACATAACATGATTTACAAGTTGATTTGCAATACTTGAAATTGAGGAGTAACAAAGATAAAAAAGGTAATTGTGTTTAAAATCACTGGCAACACATATACAAAATAGATTTGCTTTGCTTTTAGGGGCATCACAAAATTTACTGGCTAAAAATTAGCGTTTTAATATAATTAACATATCATTTTATCTATCAATATTTATTGTTTTATTGCAAGTCTAGAATAGAAAAAACAATAAATATGTTGGTGTTATCTGCAATAAAAAGAGAAATTTGAAACTTGCTAATTTGAATTTATAGATGGTAATTTTTGACATAATTTTAAATGCTTAATTTTATTAAATCAAAAACATGAACATGAATCTGAAAAATTAAGTGTACCTCCAAGATCAATCACCATATATTTGGTGCCAGCTAAGGCCACTTGAAACTTGGCGCCCTCACAACCTTGCATCTTGTTAGTGGGGATCAGCTGACAGTACATGGAGGCTGCCTCTGGTTCCAGCGCTATCGACAACTGTCCTCCATCTATACCTGCCTGAAAATAATTGTTCATTGGGATTTTATAAAGGATTAAGGGGCATGTTCACATTCAATAATCAAATCAAACATGAAATAGTAACACATATTTACAACCATATGAAGCGGAATGTTTCGAGGAAATTTAAAGAAACAGATGTCTGATTCATTGAAACATTCAAAGAAAATTCACCATTATGGTATAACTTTTGCTTTCTCCCTGCAACTTCACTTTAAACGTTAAAAAAGGATAAAAACCTTTTGTGCAGCTTCTCGCATGAGCTGTTTTGCCGCATCAGACCAGATGGCTGGAACTGTGAGGACCCAGTGGATGTCTTTATTGTCAACTCCAGTACGACGATTTTCAAGCAACTTCAACAAGTGTTGTTTCAAATATTTAATAATTTCAGAAAAGACAACCCTCGCCTTCATGGGTCGACCGCAGACATCATCAATTTCTATGTCACGCTGAATCTGCGAATGAGCATGTTTTAATTGATGATAAAACTCAACAAAAATTATAACACACCAGGTAGAAACTTTTTTCTATTATTTCCTTTTTTATCCAATAATATGGCATATATTACAAGCTTCATGTAAAACTCAGGTTTATACGGTATATTTAATAGGTTGACATTTTGTGCAATTGTGTACTTTTTTACAAAATAAGCTACCCGGTATTCACATCAAGCTTTAGGGTTGCCCGATACCTGAACTTTTCCATAACCCAAACTTTTGCAAAAAACAACAACTCAAACAGTTGTTATATCAGTACACACAAAACCTTTATCATTTGGGTATTTTGTACTTATTTAATTTAAATTTTAGGATTGAAATAGAGATAAATCATTAACCTTTTTTCCACGAAGCCTCATTTTAAACCGTTTGAAGAAAAAATAATCCATGTGTTCACCATCTAAAGCCAGCTCAGAGTAATTATTTTCAGCCTCGTAGCCAAAACTATGGAATGTTTGGTCTCCCTCAAACAGAACCACTGTAGGCGCTTTGGGTGAAACTAGAGACATTGAGCCGGCTACCCAATTTTGATTGATCGACACGTTAGCTGGATCTACAATTGAAACAACATATAACAATTAGATTTTGATGCTTTAAGTGTGAGTATCGACATTGAGCATACTTTTCAGTATTTATTAGTGGTTTATGGATCTATAAAGAAATACAATTAACTGTTCTTTATACTATGCGTAAAGTATCCAAATGTATTGAGTCTATGTGCTACTGTCCGTGCGTACGTCCTGATGTTCGTCTTTCTGTCGGTCCTTCGGTTCGTCGAACTGTCTGTCTATTTCTTAATGTATCGCTTCTTCTATTCATCCGATCATGCCTATATTCATTATTTAATTATTGTGTTAAATTATTACTGGTAGGTATGGTATGTTTGATAATGGTGTGATTCAAGATGTCCGTTAATATCTTTTGAACATAATACCTGAACGAATATCACTTTGATATTGAAATGCATAGCCGCTCTCGACGGTGCCTATATCAATAGATGCCACAAGTGTAGTATTCTTCTTGTAATCAGCCGTAGATGTCTGAAACATGATATTTTTTTGTAAATACAGAAACGAAACCAGGCTTGCTTAACATAATATGCATACACTATGCACACATAATTATCTTTTAAATTGATGTATACACAGATGTAAACATTGTAGAAATGAAAACAACTTTGCATGCTCAAATGAAAATGCATATTAAAAAGAAAAATCACTTTCAATAGTTCCTTTGGAAGTCCTTATATTGAGAAAAAAATATTTTCATATATCGGGACTCAAACACATCGATGTACGTTATTAAAGGTACATAAAAAGCATTAGGCTAGGGGTATTGTTACAACGTTTAACTAAGCAACTGACGTATGTATGCAAAACAATTATCTACTTTTTAGCTTTGAGGGGCGCAACTAGAGATATACAATATATATAATATTACACTAAACAAATACCAGAAGTGACTTGTTCGAGAAACTATAACTCTGTCATTTTGCCCATTTGCAATAGGTTGTTGTGTTATTCAAATGTACAAAGATATGATAACACGTACCATACGAGAATGGTTCAAACACGCATGCATGTACGATGTTATCTCAAACGATATTGCACAAACCATTAGGTAATTTAAAGTATTCGGTAGACATAGATGTTCTTTTTACATGGATACCACCCTCATTATATTCGTTCAATTTAGCTGTGTTTATCGCTCGCTAATCATTGCCTACGTGTAGATCACAGTTCCGTTAAAATTCGGTCTTATAAGAAGAGTCGTTTTATTCCTGGCAGAGGATGTGAGTACATTTTTTATAAAATATTTTCTGTTTACGACAATGATGAACTGCCGTTTTCAACAATTATATCTGGTGTCAGACCTTCACATGCGGATTAGTTTTAATAAAACATGCACCACGTTGTCATCGGTCGAAAACAGCAACGTTTGAAAAGATATGTGTTAATGTAAAATAAACAATTGTGTCTGGTCATGTACACTATCACTTCAAAATCAAAAAAGGTACTTTTCTGGGCATCTCATTAGTAGCAGTTCATACAATTCTCTAACATTTAAAATGTGAAAGATCTGTGTATGGTAGATTCCCCATCTTCTGAAAAGTAAGAAGAAATGTTGCTGAAGCAATTGAAACGAGACATGGGTCCACCTTTATTATGCCTAAAAGGATATTGTAAATTAAATTTGGGCGACAAAGTCTGACAGAAAACGTTAAATTGCAAAGCGGAACATAATTGTACATAATTTAAAATATTCCATAATGTTTACAAGACTGGGTTCCACCATTCCGGTTGCCGTTCCAAAATGCAAATTCGTAAATGCAAAATTTTATATGACTGACGTTCTTAAAATGGCAAGAAAAAAAACAAGACCATTTACAATGTTGGACAATGTCTTATTGCAGCAAGACAATGAATCGTCTCAATATGTTGCGTATTTTGTAAGCTTTTTAAAAGAATGAAAAGCATGGGTGTGCATCCTAATCCTCGTTTTTTGCATGACCTTGAGCCGTTCAGGTTGAAAATGAGTCCAGCGCAAATAACTCGGCTCTGCAATATTCCAGTGTCTTCATAAAAAAATAAGAAAAGAAAATGCCTTCGAGATTAAGATACGAAGACTGTAAGATTGTGTATCTCTTAAGGGTGAATTATTCGAATAGATACACCATTTTTTCATTAAAAAGTATTTGGAATTCATTTTAATGCGCATGGATGCATTTATTGAATGTAATGCATGTTGTTGGTGATGCTTGTTTTCAATCGTAACAAAAAAATACTAAAGCTTAAAAACACTGAATGAAAAGTTGCCTGGTGCACCTTTCATCATTGATTTAAGTTTATTGTTACACATGTTAATATTTATCAGTTTTCATGCAAAAGTACGTGTTGGGTAATTGCGAATAAAATCAATTAAAGGCGGGTGAGCCAATTTTGTTTCAATTTCCCTTTTGTATGTGAACGGCTGTTGGCAAATTATCAAACAAATCAAACAAAAAGAAAAGTAACCACAACTGCAGCAGCAATCCACAATTCATAACATGGCTGTAAACAGTACAAACATGAAACGTTTCCCCCTTCCGGTAAAAAATATATCCAAGGAAGTTTATATTTCAATATTTAAAATTTACTGGATAAAGCATTGATTTGTTTCTAGTACTCTTGCGAACGAGAAATTTTAAACGAACAAAAAATCACTACACTAGATTTCACTACGACGCCGACGTTCTATATTTATTGGTCCGTTTAGTACGGTGTTTAAACAAGTGGTAAAGTAAATGCAATGTTCTTTTGATGCGAAAGGAAACATGGATACCGTTCATGGTCACAGCTTTGTTTGTATATACGATTGTCGTTCATAATTTTAATACTTTTTGTTACAGTCGCAATTTATATTTTACTAGGATTGCTTTTATTATTGCACCTGCTATACTGTTCGGATTCGTTATCAAATTGTTCACATTATCTCTCCTTGCGTTAAACTGCCTGTGTAAGAAATAGTTTGCTGACTTTGTGAATTGATCCTTCTTATTTGTCTTTATCTATGTTTTAATTTCTTTAAACGTTGTCTCTATAATCTAAACCGCTTATTCCAAAGGTTCTTGTTTCATTTCGCTCAACAGACCTGTGAGTAGTTTTTAAATGTTCCGTCTCCTTTATCGATCACATTCTTGAGTTTTCTTCAAGGTTTTAAAGTTTCACATTAATTTTCTAAAATTAAGTATTAACATTGTTTGATGAATATTGTTTTCGGAAAAGTGTGAGGTTTGGAACCCTTAAAACCTTCTCAAAATACAATACATTGCATTGACCCTTCTAATGCGATGGCTTTACAGTTTCGTCAATGTGCATATGTAGTTAAATACGCGTGTGTCTTTTTTCTACATCTTCTACATTCGTTATGTGTTTATTTGTTTGGCAATTGACTGTTCCATGTACACTGGGAAATAATGAAAATGTAAAATGCAAGTGCCACACCGAAAGAAAACAGCAATGTGTTATGTGCGTATCTATAGAGAAAAGCATCTTGTATAAGCGCAAAAGTTTAAATGAAAACAACAAACAAGGAAGAAAAAGAAACAAAAGAACCCTCAAAAAGAACACAGAAACATGCGCAGATGATGATGATTTTGTAATCCAAAGAAATGTTTGCGAATCAATGCGATACTGTATATCTAACATATTCATGTTTTCCAAAATATCCACTAAATGCAAATGTTGTAAAACGTTTTTATTCAATTATATATCTTTGTTTACATGAAACATTCAAGGTTACTCAACACAAAAAACGAGAATGCTTTATACCAAAATATGTTAAAATGGCAATTTCAACCAAGAATTTTTTGTAAAGATTTTCTCTATTTTTATTTTTTTGTTAAATTTCTGACCTCCGGGGCGATGCCAGCTTTGACCCCAACGAAACCTTTTGAATAAACTTTATAGATGACCCCTAGACGATGCTACTAACCAAATATAAAAGCGTTGTGTTTGAGATTTAACAAGTTTTTCTTAAGGTATTGTATTTCGTTTCATAAACATCAAGGTCATAGAGAAGTAATCGATTGTTATTATTTTATTGCGTTTGATTGGCCAAAACATGTTACTTTTTTTCATGAGAACAGATCTTCAAAATACCGTGTTGATTTCCCTACCTACAACGTGTAAAGGACCTATTATAAAATAATGTTATCAACTAAACGTTCCGTATTGGTTACTACTTTAAGTTATGCTCCGTATTTAATGGTATTTCATAATAATATCTGCAAGCCTGTTGATATCTGCGATTACTCATGTTGATTCTATAAGTATATGCATATCTTTAAAAACCAATGCCACAGTTCCTAAAAGAACTTAAAAATCTATCAACAATTTGTCCATGTATACTACACTACATTTATATTTTTCATGAGCACGTGGAGTCTTACTAATAGCACATTTATGGTAAAACTTTAAGCCGAGTCATTATTGTTGATTTTTGTAGTAAAACAATAATACAAATTATCTAAAACTAGTAGAAGGTCGTGTTATTTTCGTGTTTGCATACACACTACGTAATCGGGGCCAATTTCAGCCCGAATAACGGTTTCTACCTGAGATACATAACGATGATCTGGGGTTGTACTGTATAATGCGTTTTATTCAATCTTATAAACAAGACGGAATTAAGTTGACATTGTATTTATTTCATTTAAACGTGCCTCATAATTTTTTTATTTTGCTGCTCTGGTACATATTTTTCAGCTTATAAATACATTGGTGAGTTTTTTTATTTAGAAAATTTGCCTCTCAAATATTGCTTTTAGAAAGTACCATTTAAAAAAGTGACTTCATGTATTTAACTGTTGTGTTTCTATAAATAGCTAAGATATATTAATTATTATTTTGGTGAATAAATATTACTTAATTTACTACATTGAATTGTTTGTCTAAATAAGCATTAGAGTCATTTGAAAACAACTTTCAGAAAATATAGAGTGCGGTAATGACAACGAATAGGAATAGGACCACATATATCTGATAATTAATATATCAGCATACCATATTTAAATAAAGTTTAAATAAACACGTAAATACAGAAATTGTTGTATGCGAAGAATACAATTACCTAAAAACAATCATACCAAATAGTTGAGGATAATTAAATGTACCTCTTTCTTAAAAACTGTTGGTGCTTTAATTGTTTATCTACATTGACATCAGGAATTTTTTATATATTTTTCGTATATAATGTTCTTTCATGTATTGTAAATACTTAGTGCCATTAATACTGTGTTAGTAAAAATAAAATAATATATGTTAACTATAAATGCACTAAACGTCATTGTAATAATCCTACTATCCTATGCAAATTGTAAGAGCACCCCTCTAAAACCATAACAATGCCATTGAACTTCTATTTGAATTTATGTACTATAAGTTAGTGTAAATTGACCTTCTTAAATATAACAACAAAATATTTTAGGTATCGGTAGACTATCGACTTTAATTCACGTGTGATAAGCGAAATTAATAATTTCACATGGGGCACATCCACGAGTCAAATATTTGTTTTCTATGATCACAAGTGAATCAACAATCTACGGAAAAGCTAGCAAGTTTTTTTTTTCGTTGATGTTTTTAACACCGGTCACTGTTTTCTTGCCTCGTGACTCAACTGTCAATCAGCTTACATATTTGTATTTCATTTTGCAGTGCTTTTGACAATTGGCTTGAGGTCAGATTTGTTTTATTAGATATAAATAAAGCTTTTGATAAAGTATAGCTCACATGTGTATCATGCAAATTAATAAAAACAGGCATTCGACGAAATCATCGATCGTGTTTGTCTAATGGTCTGATTGATCGTTAACAGACATCAATATTACCGGGATTGAATTCAGCGCCTTTTGAAATTCTCGCCGCGGTCCATCGAGGCTCTTTGTTTGGACCACTTATGTTTCTAGTGTTAATAAATGCCATTGCTTAAATAAATGCACACATACATTTGCTGATGATACCAGTCTTTACATGGTCGCGAATTCACCCAACGTTACTGCAGCCGTATCTCGATCTGACATTGAAACAATTTCCAGCTGGGCCGGAAATGGTTGGTATGCTATAATCCCTCAAAGCCTCGCAAATAACATCCAGATGTACACGTTTAGTTTCATTAGAAGATCTTTGTATTGAGCTAAGATGGGAAACTATCAGTTATCGAAGACGCCAACATGAATAAATATATATGTATAAAAAATCAACTCTAACATTGTTCCAAACTACTTGCAGTCCCTTTTGCCCGCAACAGTTGGATCGAGTAGCAATTATTCATTCGTCCCATCTCCATACAATTCAAGCGCCAACATCACTTTACTCAAATTCGTTTCTACCGTAGTATGTCTGAATTGAATAACTTTCCCTTTGACGTCAAAACGCTTAATCCATTTCTTCAAAATGCTCCTTGACATAGATTGACCGATTCCTAATCCTTTATTTTCATAAGGCGAAAGACGCTCTAAAATGTAATACACGCACAAAGTGTAGCACCTAATCTAAACATCTTATCAGACGTAAAATTATTACATTCCCTTTATGCCCATGCGGATTTCATGAAACGACGCCACAGTACTTTTACGCATGCACTCAGTACGAACATTTCGCGGCGAACTTATAAGCACAAAATACTAATATCCGTATCGTAAGTCCCCTGCATTAAACAGTTTTCTATAATGAGATAACACTTGCGACGACTTTAAAACTACTAAAATAGCTGAGGCAGTTCACACATTATTTATTAATAATAAGCGATTTGATTCGTT
The DNA here is from genome assembly GCF_020536995.1 of Dreissena polymorpha. Lineage (NCBI taxonomy): Eukaryota > Metazoa > Mollusca > Bivalvia > Myida > Dreissenidae > Dreissena > Dreissena polymorpha. The sequence continues at coordinate 14,131,623 of NC_068358.1, read as the reverse complement.
AATATGCTACAGAATGAATATCAATCCTTTTTTCTTCGTTTACACTAATCAAGTATTTCACAACTTTTTTATTGTATGCCCAATGCATATTTCTTTTATTTGGTAAGTTTCTCTTGTATCAGTATCGTCTCTCTCTTAAGACATTTTCGAACGGCGGCACTTGATTAGTCGTCATCAAACAGTTGACTCCAGTAGCGTGTATAGTTTTAACGTAAGAGTAATGATACGAATATTTAAAAGCCTTGTGCATTGACGTTTCAAAGTTTCAGCGGGGCCAAAGGTATTATTTGGAAAAAACGTGTAGAGGACCCCCATTCGATAATACATACTAAATATCAAACCCAAGGCCCATGCGGTTTCAGATGACATATTTAAAGTTCAAGTTTTTAAAATCATTGTTTGTGTTCCTTGACCTAATTGATAAAAAAGGAACATTTCTCTAGTGTTTCGTCAAATTCCGCCCAGTGTATCAGGAGAAAACATTAACTTGACGGACAAACGTCACGGACGGACGGACATAACGGTTTCCCAATAGGTCACCATGGACACGGTTTTCATTGGTGAGATTCAACATACCTTATGTATTCAAGGGCTATAATAGGGCAACAATAATTATTGTTTGGCTTACATTGGCATTAACAAGTAAAAATGATCCACATATCAAGCTTTCTTCTACTGTAAAGTTGAAGTTGACATAGCAAACCTTTAAAATATCTCCCTCGAAATCGTTTAATCCTTCACAACTGCCGAACGACGCTCCGAGTAAGTTTGTATTCGGCCGGCGACCTCCAACTTGACCATGGTCTACCTCTTCTTCATCGTCGAACACAGGGACATGAGAACCTCTTTTCGCCCGACGCCCACCGACCTCACCATGGTTTAACTGTGCATCATTTAATTCTCGAAATCTGTTGAACAACTTTCCACGTGATTGCGCTTTTTTCGGACCTCCACCCACCTCGTCGTACTTCAGCGGTTTTTCTTCCTTGCGACCATGAGTCGTACGCTTAGATATAAAATGTGACGATTCTGCCATGATGTTTGCACTCGTGTTTTGATACCTGCAATTAAAATAGCAATATAAACGTTCTCATCTGATCCAGATGAGAAAATTATTTTCTGTACACACAAGACAAAGTGTTTTACGAATGTATACTTATGAACATAATGCAGATATAGAATTTCCATGAAAAAAACTTAAAATAAACTAGACAGCTTCACCTATAAAAACCTATTAATGTCCGTTGTATGCATATAATTGGTATTTGATACATTTCTTTCATATAGTAGCCGCATGATTTTCGAAGATTAAACATAAGTGTACATTTGTAAAAAGCTTTCTTATTGTGAATTACAATCTAGATTACAATTTTTTTAATACAGATTTATTTCAAATACATCTAAATTGCATTCTCATTTTATAGCGCACGCGGCGTATATATACACAAATGATTTTAAAGCTTTAACGCATGTCAATGAACTTGTTTGTCTACAGTTATTGTACAGACAGACAGATGGACGGACGGACGGACGAACGGACGGACGGACAGACAGAGAGACAGGCAGACAGACAGACATACAGACAGTCAGACAGACATACAGACAGACAGACAGACAGACAGACAGACAGACAAACAAACTTAAGATGCCGCGGGATTGGACCTCTGAACCTCCTGTTGTAATAGCCAATGATCGACGTCTACACCAAGAAGGCTTTATAAATAAGCTTTGTCGTTTTGTGCTTTTTTGATCTGGACCGAGTGTATATTGTTTTACTCACATATTAAAAAGGCACGGAGTTACAGTTAATTAAATGATACGATATTATACGAAATTAACGAAAATTATTAGAGGTTTAAAACCTTAAAATGCAAATAAACTTTTGTGTGGTTAGACGAAACAATGCGTGTGTGTCGCTCTTTTTTGTAATCATAACAATATATACAAGAACGTCTACATACACATACCCATAATGTACATCTTTAGAGGCATATACAATTATTAGATCTAATGCAAAAAACATTTCTCTAGCCTCGAATAAATAATTTGTTCGTAAGTTAAAGTATAAGTAAGTTTTCTTTTGCATATGTATTTTGTTATCCCTGATAAACAAGGAGATTTTCGCTCATTTACTCGATAAGATTGTGGATCAGATGTAGCTAAGGCATATGACTTTGGTTATCTATATCTGAATAAACGTTATCTTTTGGATTGGCTTAAATTGTCCATCTTTTAACAATTGCTGCAGATGTATTTTGTTGTCTCTGATAATCAAGAAGAATATCGCTAATTTACTCGCCAGTGGAGATGATCCCCCAAGACACATATATACACATACCCGATTACGGTAGTCAACAACCGCGTGAACTTGCACAATTAATTGCTTGATGTTAATGTAACAAATCTTTTGAGAAAAAGAAGCAGCGAATGGAATCAACTAATAAAGGAGGTTGTAGACAATCATTTGCAAATGACTGATTACTGACGTTACAGTTTAATCATTTGTTTAAAACAAATGATGTTTGAGGCATTTAAAGAGTTGATATGGATCATCGTCATAAATGCGTATTGGTAAAGTTTTTTTGTTCCATTTTATTATCTTGCTGGTGTTTCGTTCATCCCTAAAAGGTGACATATTGTTGCCAATACAACGAAACCGCAGCACTTTTACGCTAAACGCACTTAAAAAGGATTGCCTACCTCTAATTTATTCAACTATAAATTACACAAAACAATTACAAATGCTTATTGATTTTTATATCACTTCTAAAATAAAGCATAAACTGAAATCGTTAAAGGCGTTTCTGGATTTTCAGCCAGCTTAAATGAACAGTTATTTAGTTGTGAATGTCAAGTACAATGTCACAATAATCAAATATGTTGGATCTATGTTTAGTATGTATTGGCTGTATTTCTTTGCCAACAAAAACTTGCAAATATTAATACATATATATGTTTGTCTGTTTCAGATTTACTCCTCGGCCGCAGAACCACCTGGGCCGTATTCACCAACAATTCTTTACTTCAGAATAAAGAATAAAGAAAATTCTTTATTCTTTACTTTTCTAAGAACGTTCTTCGGTCAATTCTTTATCGGTATTCACCAACGCTATTTTAGCGTTCTTTAAAAAGAATTATATGTTATTGATGTAAGCGACATTGGTATCCGGCATTTTAAAAAACGCATAGAAATTTCGGAACCGCTTTCGTGTCTTCTGTCACAACAAACAAGATGGCGGACACGAACGCTACCATTACTTGCGTTAGCAGAAATCGTGTGGCCGAACAGAAGGAAACAGTTATAGCTAACGAGATCAATAGCATCTATGATGTCCTGTTCTGCCCAATGACCGGTTGTGGACTGCATAACATTGGAGAAGTCCGGAGGAAAGGCTGGAAAACGGTTGCGAATGTGCTTAACTGGTTTGTACTTTTGGTGTTATCCCTTTTCCAAATTTTGTAAATTCTATCAGAAAGAATATTGATACGATTAATTCTTATTTATTTTTTTATTATTGATTATAATGTCATTGTTAAGTTGTGCAAAGTTTCAAAAACAAACAGAATGTTAAGTATAAAAAGCAGTAGATATTTTTAGCACAACAAATTGACCATAAAAGGCATAATATAAATGTAAAATGCTTCACTATGTTAAAATTATCCCGCTTCCCGGTTTCAAAAATTCCAAAATTTTCAACCAAACCCATATTTTGTCATTTGTTATAAATGATGTATTTCTACTAATTCATTTGTTAATAATTCATAAAAAATGGTTTGGGTCAAACACACAGGAAATGTCGAATGCAACATGGAAAAGTGTTTTGATGAATGAACAAATCATTTGTTTGTTTGTATGCATATCTTAGACTCTATTTCTGATTATAAAAAATGTGCCGAATTGCATTTCATTTATTACAGCCAATTTTCCACCTTTTGGCGCACAGGTCCGGAAGTAAAGAAGAATTACTACAATATGAATGACGAGAGTTAGTAAAATGTAAGCAATTGCTCTTCCAACTCGTCGGCAGCATCTTGAAACGGACGCTTGGCTTACCTTCAAGGTATCGCACAATACCAACTGGAAGGATCAGCGATGGAACAACTAAATTCAGAAAGGCAAGTTCAGTTGCCGGAAAAAAAAGATATCGTTAATATAACTCCATCTAGGATAACCCTTCTAAAGGGTTTTCGCGATCGAATAATCGTCTTCTTGGTATGTTTTCTACATTTTCAAACAAGATCACGGTAACGAATTGCTCTAGCAGCGATCTTAGAATCTGTAAAAATTATTCTTAGTTTGCTCCGAAGCATTCTTAGAATTCTAAAGAAGATTCTTTATTCGTAAGAATTTTCTTTAACAATACGAGGTCGTGAATAAGGACTTAAGAATTTTTTCTTAGAATAAAGAATTGTCTTTATTCTTAAGTCTAAGAATTGCTTATGAATTGTTGGTGAAAACGGCACCAGAGCACATATCATCTGTCAGAAAACACCAGTCTTTATGCTAGACACCACGACCAGTTCACTTATGAACAAATAACAAGCTAATGAAATTCAACTGGAATCAACCTGACAAACATGTGTTTCGATATCAGAAACACAAAATTGCTGTTTGTAGTCTTCACGATTAAAGAAATTATCAGGACTCGCATAAATTGTCAAAGTGGATGCAGCTTATTGAGTGACCTTCCTGGAAAACACAAACCAGAAAGGACATTTCTAACTAAAAAAACTAACAAAGAATAAAAAGTATTACAACATTAATACTTTATATAAAACAGCCTTACAAAAAAGTCAAAACTTAGTAATTTAGGAAATGTATTCACGCTCGCTTGAAGGTAGCGAGATCACAACGGTGGAACAAGCGAGAGAGGAAACAATACGTTCCCGAACATGTATGTACATGATCGCATTCGCGCTCATATGACAATCGTTTTCAATAATTCGTTACTATGCGAATAAAAAATACTCTAACTGTGAGAAGTACACGGAGAAATTAACAGTACCAAACAACAACTCTTTGTCACTTTTTGTTCTTACTTATAAAAGAATCAGGTTTACTTTCGCCATTCTGAAAACTTCGATTTAAATTGAAACGACAAAAATTTGTATAACCTTAGCACTAACGTTAATGCTCTTAAAAGTTACCTTTGCGCACTATTTCACAATATCAACCTTCTTTCGTTTGTTTTTGCGATTTTTGGTGGGGTTTAATTAGAAATGCATATTTCAATGAACGCCCGCTACACATTATAGAAAAACATTCTTATTTACGTTATATATCGACACTAATACAAATAAATTTTGCAGTTGTGATGTTAACTTTCTTGTATAACGTTTTGCAATAATTGAGACCACGTGTTCAGTTGCCTATCGGGTATATGAAGTTATTTATCAGTTTCAATACATGTGTGACGTAATAATAGCCTAAACCTACTTAACATTTGAGATGGTCATTTATTTACAAACTTAACTATTTCATGGTGTGGCCGGCCTTATTACAAGTTACGTATTAATGTACCCAGCCATCTTCACCATGTTTTCAATTGCTTAGGCCAAATGCCATGCATTTATTAAATCAAACTCTTTCCTTAATAGGCTGGACTTTTCCTTACATTACATACTAGCGTCTAGTGTTAAATGGGTATAAACTGTCACTTTTTGCATTGAAAAAGCAGTACACACTATACAAGCAGGGATGTAGTTTCATAATTTCTTATTATTACGGGCGAAGCCCGTTAACGGTTGAGCTAGTATCTTGTCGACTATAATATTACTGGACTTTGGAAAGTATTTGTG